>NW_027667375.1:0-478000 GCF_963924665.1 Micromys minutus | reverse complement strand
CCCAAAACAAAGGGAATTTCTGTCTTTTTGCACCAAAATATAGATAATTTCTGACTTATTAATCTGAAATAAGTGAAATTTCTGCAATTTTGCCCCAAAATGAGGGAAATTTCTGCATTTTTTGCCCCCAAATAAGGGGAATTTCAGCCTTTTTACCTCAAAATAAGGGGAATTTCTGCATTTTTGCCCCAAAATATTGGAAATGTCTGCCTTTTTGCCCCAAAATAAGGAAAATTTCTGCAATTTTGTACCAAAATAAAAGAAATATCTGCCTTTTTGCCCCAAAATTAGAAAATTTCTGCTTTTTTTCAGAAATAAGTGAAATTTCTGCAATTTTGCCCCAAAATAATTGAAATTTCTAAGTTTTGCCCCAAAATAAAAGAAATTTCTGCCTTTTTGCCCCCAAATAAGAGGAATTTCAGCATTTTTACCTTAAAATAAGGGGAATTTTTGCATTTTTGTCCCAAAATATGAGAAATTTCTGCCTATTTCCCAAAATAAGAAAAATTTCTGCAATTTTGTACCAAAAGAAAAGAAATTTCTGCCTTTTTGCCCCAAAATAAGAAAATTTCTGCCTTTTTTCTGAAATAAGTGAAATTTCTGCAATTTTGCCCCAAAATAAGTAAAATTTCTGAGTTTTGTTCCAAAATAAAGAGAATTTCTGTCTTTTTGCCCCAACATATAGGGAATTTCTGTCTTTTTGCCCCACAATTATAGAAATTTCTGCAATTTTGCTTTAAAACAGGGGGAATTTCTGCCTTTTTGCCCGAAAACAAGAAGAATGTATACCTTTTTGCCATAAAAAAAGGAAATTTCTTAATTTTTGCTCCAAAATAAGGGGAATTTCTGCTTTTTTGCCTCTTAATAAGTGGAATTTCTGTCTTTTTCCCCAAAACAATGGGAATTTCTTTATTTTTTGCCCCAAAATACGGAAAATTTCTGACTTATTACCCTGACGTTAATGAAATTTCTGCAATTTTGCCCCAAAATGAGGGAAATTTCTGCCTTTTTGCCCCTAAATAAGGAAAATATCAGCCTTTTTACCTCAAAATAAGGGAAATTTCTGCATTTTTGCCCCAAAATATGTGAAATTTCTGCAATTTTGCCTTAAAATAAGGGAAATTTCTGCAATTTTGCCACAAAATAAGTGAAATTTCTGAGTTTTGCCCCAAAATAAGAGGAATTTCTGTTTTTGCCCCAACATATAGGGAATTTCTGCCTTTTTGCCCCACAATTAGGGGAATTTCTGCAATTGTGCTCCAAAATACGGGGAATTTCTGCCTTTTTGCCCGAAAACAAGAAGAATGCATACCTTTTTGCCATAAAAAAGGAAAATTTCTTCATTTTTGCTCCAAAGTATGGGGAATTTCTGCTTTTTTGCCTCTTAATAAGTCGAATTTATGTCTTTTTTCCCCAAAACAAAGAGAATTTCCATCTTTTTTGCCCCAAAATAAAGAAAATTTCTGACTTATTACCCTGAAGTAAGTGGAATTTCTGCAATTTTGCCCCAAAATAAGGGAAATTTATGCCTTTTTGCCTCCTAATAAGGGGAATTTCAGCATTTTTACCTCAAAATAAGGGGAATTTCTGCATTTTTGCCACAAAATATTTGGAATTTCTGCCTTTTTGCTCCAAAATAAGGAAAACTTCTGCCTTTTTTCCTGAAATAAGTGAAATTTCTGCAATTTTGCCCCAAAATAAGTGAAATTTCTGCAATTTTGTCCCAAAATAAGTGAAATTTCTGAAATTTGGCCCAAAATAAGGGAAATTTCTGGAATTTTGCCCCAAAATAATTGAAATTTCTGAGTTTTGCCCCAAAATAAGGGGAATTTCTGCATTTTTGCCCCCAAATAATAGGAATTTCAGCTTTTATACCACAAAATAAGGGGAATTTCTGCATTTTTGCCCCAAAATATGGGAAATTTCTGCGTTTTTGCCCCAAAATAAGAACAATTTCTGCAATTTTGTACCAAAATAAAAGAAATTTCTGACTTTTTGCCCCAAAAAAGAAAAGTTCTCCTTTTTTTACTGACATAAGTGAAATTTCTGCAATTTTGCCCCAAAATAAGTGAAATTTCTGCAATTTTGCCCCAAAATAAGGGAAATTTCTGGAATTTTGCCCCATAACAAGTGGAATTTCTGAGTTTTGCCCCAAAATAAAGAAAATTTCTGTCTTTTTGCCCTAACATACAGGGAATTTCTGCCTTTTGCCCCACAATTCGGGGAATTTCTGCAATTTTGCTTCAAAATTCAGGGAATTTCTGCCTTTTTGACCGAAAATAAGAAGATGAATACCTTTTTGCCATAAAAAAGGGAAATTTCTTCATTTTTCTTCAAAATAAGGGGAATTTCTGATTTTTTGCCTCTAAATAAGTGGAATTTCTGTCTTTTTCCCCCAAAACAAAGGGAATTTCTGTCTTTTTTGCCCCAAAATAAGGAAAATTTCAGAATTATTACCATGAAATAAGTGAAATTTCTCCAATTTTGCCCCAAATAAGTTAAATTCCTGCAATTTTACCCCAAAATAAAAGAAATTTCTGGAATTTTGCCCCAAAGTAAGGGGAATTTCTGATTTTAGCCCCAAAATAAAAGGAAATTCTGCGTTTTGCCCCAAAATTAGGGGAATTTCTGCAATTTTGCTCCAAAATACGGGGAATTTCTGCCTTTTTGCCCGAAAATAAGGGGAATGCATACCTTTTTGCCATAAAAAAGGGAAATTTCTTCATTTTTGCTCCAAAATAAGGGGAATTTCTGCCTTTTTGCCTCTAAATAAGTGGAATTTCTGTCTTTTGCCCCGAAAACAAAGTAAATTTCTGTTTTTTTTTTGCCCCAAATTAAGGGGAATTTCAGCCTTTTTACCTCAAAATAAGGGGAATTTCTGCATTTTTGCCACAAAATATTAGAAATTTCTTCCTTTTTCCCTCAAAATAAGAAAATTTCTGCTTTTTTCCCCTAAAATAAGTGAAATTTCAGCAATTTTTACTCCAAAATAAGTGAAATTTCTGGAATTTTGCCCCAAATTAAGTGAAATTTCTGGAATTTTGCCCCAAAATAAGTGAAATTTCTGAGTTTTACCCCAAAATAAGGAGAATTTCTGACTTTTTGCCCCAACATATAGGGAATTTCTGCATTTTTGCCCCACAATTAGGGGAATTTCTGCAATTTTGCTCCAAAATGCAGGGAATTTCTGCCTTTTTCGCCGAAAATAAGGGGAATTTCTGCCATTTTGCCGCGAAATAAGTGAAATTTCTGCAATTTTGCCCCATAATAAGGGAAATTTCTGGAATTTTGCCCCAAAATAAATGAAATTTCTGAGTTTTGCCCCAAAATAAGGAGAATTTCTGTATTTTTGCCCCGACATATAAGGAATTTCTGCATTTTTGCCCCACAATTAGGGGAATTTCTGCAATTTTGCTCCAAAATACGGGATTTTCTGCCTTTTTCACCGAAAAAAGAGGAATTTCTGCCATTTTACCGCGAAATAAGTGAAATTTCTGCAGATTTACCCAAAAATAAGGGGAATTCTGCGTTTTTGCCCCAAAATTAGGGGAATTTCTGCAATTTTGCTCCAAAATATGGGGAATTTCTGCATTTTTGCCCAAAAATAAAGGGAATGTATACCTTTTTGCCATAAAAAAGGAGAATTTCTTCATTTTTACCCCAAAATAAGGGAATTTTTTGTATTTTTGACTCAAAATAAGTGCAATTTCTGACTTTTCCCCAAAAATAAACAGAATTTCTGTCTTTTTGCCTTAAAATAAGGGGAATTTCTGACTTTTTGCCCTGAAATAAGTAAAATTTCCAAAATTTTTTCCAAAATAAGGGAAATGTCTGCTTTTTGCCCCAAATTAAGGGAATTTCTGATTTTTGCCCCAAAATAAGTGGATTTTCAGCCTTTTTACCTCAAAATAAGGGGAATTTCTGCATTTTTGCCACAAAATATTAGGAATTTCTGCCTTTTTGCCCCAAAATCAGAAAAATTTCTGCAATTTTGTACGGAAATAAAAGAAATTTCTGCCTTTTTGCCCCAAAATAAGAAAATTTCTGCTTTTTTTCCCTCAAAAAAGTGAAATTTCTGCAATTTTGCCCCCAAATAAAGGAATTTTCTGCAATTTTGCCCCAATATAAAAAAATTTCTGCAATTTTGCCCCAAAATAAGGCGAATTTCTGACTATTTGCCCTGAAATAAATGAAATTTCTGCAATTTTGCCCGAAAATAAGGGAAATTTGTGCCTTTTTGCCGCAAAATAAGGGGAATTTCTTCCTTTTGCCCCAAAATATGGGGAATTTCAGGATTTTACCTCAAAATAAGGGGAATTTAAGCTTTTTTGCACCAAAATATTCAGAATTTCTGCCTTTTTGCCCAAAAATGAAGGGAATTTCTGCATTTTTGCACAAATATTAGGGGAATTTCTGCAATTTTGCTCCAAAATATGGGTCATTTTTGTCTTTTTGCCCGAATTTAGTGGAATTTCTGCCTTTTTGTCCCGAAATAAGTGAAATTTCTTCAATTTTAGCCAAAAATTAGGGATTTCATCTTTTTGCCCCAAAATAAGGGGAATTTCTGCCATTTTGCCCTTAAATATTTGAAATTTCTGCAATTTTACCCCAAAATTAGGGGAATTTCTGCCTTTTTGCCCGAAAATAAAAGGAATTTCAGCTTTATTACCTCAAAATAAGGGAAATTTCTGCATTTTGCCACAAAATATAAGGAATTTCTGCTTTTTTGCCCCAAAATAAAAAAAATTTCTGCAATTTTGCCCCAAAATAAAGGGACTTTCTCCCTTTTTGCCCCAAAATAAAAGAAATTTCTGGAATTTTGCCCCAAAGTAAGGGGAATTTCTGATTTTTGCCCCCCAAAAAAGGAAATTCTGCCTATTCCCCCAAAATTAGGAGAATTTCTGAAATTTTGATTCAAAATACGGGGAATTTCTGCTTTTTGCCCGAAAATAAGGGGAATGCATACCTTTTGTCATAAAAAAGGGAAATTTTTTCGTTTTTGCTCCAAAATAAGGGGAATTTCTGCCTTTTTGCCTCTAAATAAGTGGAATTTCTGTCTTTTCCCCCAAAACAAAGGGAATTTCTGTCTTTTTTGCCCCAAAATAAGGGGAATTTCAGCCTTTTTATTTCAAAATAATGGAAATTTCTGCATTTTTGCCACAAAATATTAGGAATTTCTTCCTTTTTGCCCCAAAATAAGAAAATTTCTGCTTTTTTTCCCTGAAATAAGTGAAATTTCTGCAATTTTGTCCGAAAATTAGGGAAATTTCTTCAATTTTCCCCAAAATAAGGGAAATTTCTGGAACTTTGCCCCAAAATAAGTGGAATTTCTGAGTTTTGCCCCAAAATAAGGAGAATTTCTGTATTTTTGCCCCAACATATAGGGAATTTCTGCCCTTTTGCCCCACAATTAGGGGAATTTCTGCAATTTTGCTCCAAAATACGGGGAATTTCTGCATTTTTGCCCGAAAATAAGAAGAATGCATAACTTTTGCCATAAAAAAGGGAAATTTCTTCATTTTTGCCCCCAAATAAGGGGAATTTCCGCCTTTTTACCTCAAAATAAGGGGAATTTCTGCATTTTTGCCACAAAATGTTAGGAATTTCTGTTTTTTTGCCGCAAAATAAAGAAAATTTTTGCCTTTTTTCCCTTAAATAAGTGAAATCTCTGCAATTTTGCCCCAAAATGAGTGAAATTTCTGCAATTTTGCCCCAAAATAAGGGAAATTTCTGCAATTTTGCCCCAAAATAAGGAAATTTCTGCAATTTTGCCCCAAAATAGGGAAATTTCTGGAATTTTGCCCCAAATAAGTGGAATTTCTGAGTTTTGCCCCAAAATAAGGAGAATTTCTGTCTTTTCGCCCCAACATAAAGGGAATTTCTGCCTTTTTGCCCCACAATTAGGGGAATTTCTGCAATTTTGCTCCAAAATAAAGGGGATTTTCTGCCTGTTTGCCTGAAAATAAGGAGAATGCATACCTTTTTGCCATAAAAAAGTGAAATATCTTCATTTTTGCTTCAAAATAAAGAGAATTTCTGCTTTTTTCCCTCTAAATAAGTGGAATTTCTGTCTTTTTCTCCAGAACAAAAGGAATTTCTGTCTTTTTTGCCCCAAAATAAGGAAAATTTCTGACTTATTACCCTGAAATATGTGAAATTTCTGCAATTTTACCCCATAATGAGGGAAATTTCTGCCCCCAAATAAGGGGAATTTCAGTATTTTTACCTCAAAATAAGGGGAATTTCTGCATTTTTGCCACAAAATATTAAGAATTTCTGCCTTTTTGCCCCAAAATAAGGAAAATTTCTGCCTTTTTTCCCTGAAATAAGTGAAATTTCTGCAATTTTGCCCCAAAATAAGGGAAATTTCTGCAATTTTGCCCCAAAATAAGGGAAATTTCTGCAATTTTGCCCCAAATAAGTGGAATTTCTGAGTTCTTCCCCAAAATAAGGAGAATTTCTGCCTTTTTGCCCCACAATTAGGGGAATTTCGGCAATTTTGCTCCAAAATAGGGGGATTTTCTGCCTTTTTGCCTGAAAATAAGAAGAATGCATATCTTTTTGCCATAAAAAAAAAAAGTTTCTTCATTTTTGCTCCAAAATAAGGGGAATTTCTGCTTTTTTGGATCTAAATATGTGGAATTTCTGTTTTGTTCCCCCAAAACGAAAGGAATTTCTGTCTTTTTTGCCCCAAAATAAGAAAAATTTCTGACTTATTACCCTGAAATAAGTGAAATTTCTGCAATTTTGCCCCAAAATGAGGAAAATTTCTTCCTTTTTGCCCCCAAATAAGGGGAATTTCAGCCTTTTTATCTCAAAATAATAGGAATTTCTGCATTTTTGCCCCAAAATATGGGAAATTTCTGCCTTTTTGCCCCAAAATAAGAACAATTTCTGCAATTTTGTACCAAAATAAAAGAAATTTCTGCCTTTTTGCCCCAAAATAAGAAAATTTCTGCTTTTTTTTCTGAAATAAGTGAAATTTCTGCAATTTTGCCCTAAAATAATTGAAATTTCTGAGTTTTGCCCCAAAATAAGGAGAATTTCTGTCTTTTTGCCCCAACATATAGGGAATTTCTGCCTTTTTGGCCCACAATTAGGGGGATTTTTGCAATTTTGCTCCAAAAACGGGGAATTTCTGTCTTTTTGCCCGAAAATAAGAAGAATGCATACCTTTTTGCCATAGAAAAGGGAAATTTCTTCATTTTTGCTCCAAAATAAGGGGAATTTCTGCTTTTTGCTTCTAAATAAGTGGAATTTCTGTCTTTTTTTCCCAAAACAAAGGTAATTTATGTCTTTTTGCACCAAAATATAGATAATTTCTGACTTATTAATCTGAAATAAGTGAAATTTCTGCAATTTTGCCCCAAAATAAGGGAAATTTCTGCATTTTTTGCCCCCAAATAAGGGGAATTTCAGCCTTTTTACCTCAAAATAAGGGGAATTTCTGCATTTTTGCCCCAAAATATTGGAAATGTCTGCCTTTTTGTTCCAAATAAGGAAAATTTCTGCAATTTTGTACCAAAATAAAAGAAATATCTGCCTTTTTGCCCCAAAATTAGAAAATTTCTGCTTTTTTTTCGGAAATAAGTGAAATTTCTGCAATTTTGCCCCAAAATAATTGAAATTTCTAAGTTTTGCCCCAAAATAAAAGAAATTTCTGCCTTTTTGCCCCCAAATAAGAGGAATTTCAGCATTTTTACCTTAAAATAAGGGGAATTTTTGCATTTTTGTCCCAAAATATGAGAAATTTCTGCCTATTTCCCAAAATAAGAAAAATTTCTGCAATTTTGTACCAAAAGAAAAGAAATTTCTGCCTTTTTGCCCCAAAATAAGAAAATTTCTGCTTTTTTTCTGAAATAAGTGAAATTTCTGCAATTTTGCCCCAAAATAAGTAAAATTTCTGAGTTTTGTTCCAAAATAAAGAGAATTTCTGTCTTTTTGCCCCAACATATAGGGAATTTCTGTCTTTTTGCCCCACAATTATAGAAATTTCTGCAATTTTGCTTTAAAACAGGGGGAATTTCTGCCTTTTTGCCCGAAAACAAGAAGAATGTATACCTTTTTGCCATAAAAAAAGGAAATTTCTTAATTTTTGCTCCAAAATAAGGGGAATTTCTGCTTTTTTGCCTCTTAATAAGTGGAATTTCTGTCTTTTTCCCCAAAACAATGGGAATTTCTTTATTTTTTGCCCCAAAATACGGAAAATTTCTGACTTATTACCCTGACGTTAATGAAATTTCTGCAATTTTGCCCCAAAATGAGGGAAATTTCTGCCTTTTTGCCCCTAAATAAGGAAAATATCAGCCTTTTTACCTCAAAATAAGGGAAATTTCTGCATTTTTGCCCCAAAATATGTGAAATTTCTGCAATTTTGCCTTAAAATAAGGGAAATTTCTGCAATTTTGCCACAAAATAAGTGAAATTTCTGAGTTTTGCCCCAAAATAAGAGGAATTTCTGTTTTTGCCCCAACATATAGGGAATTTCTGCCTTTTTGGCCCACAATTAGGGGATTTTCTGCAATTTTGCTCCAAAATACGGGGATTTTCTGCCTTTTTGCCCGAAAATAACAAGAATGCATATCTTTTTGCCATAAAAAAGAGAATTTACTTCATTTTTGCTCCAAAATAAGGGGAATTTCTGCTTTTTTGGCTCTAAATATGTGGAATTTCTGTTTTTTTCCCCCCAAACAAAGGGAATTTCTGTCTTTTTTGCCCCAAAATAAGGAAAATTTCTGACTCATTACCCTGAAATAAGTGAAATTTCTGCAATTTTGCCAGAAAATGAGGGAAATTTTTGCCTTTTTGCCCCCAATTAAGGAAAATATCAGCCTTTTAACCTCAAAATAAGGGAAATTTCTGCATTTTTGCCCCAAAATATGGGAAATTTCTGCTTTTTTGCCCCAAAATAAGAACAATTTCTGCAATTTTGTACCAAAATAAAAGAAATTTCTGCCTTTTTGCCCCAAAATAAGAAAATTTCTGCTTTTTTTCTGAAATAAGTGAAATTTCTGCAATTTTGCCCTAAAATAAGTGAAATTTCTGAGTTTTGCCCCAAAATAAGGAGAATTTCTGTCTTTTTGCCCCAACATATAGGGAATTTCTGACTTTTTGGCCCACAATTACGGGAATTTCTGCAATTTCGCTCCAAAAAACGGGTAATTTCTGTCCTTTTGCCCGAAAATAAGAAGAATGCATACCTTTTTGCCATAGAAAAGGGAAATTTCTTCAGTTTTGCTCTAAAATAATGGAAATTTCTGCTTTTTGCCTCTAAATAAGTGGAATTTCTGTCTTTTTTCCCAAAACAAAGGAAATTTCTGTCTTTTTGCACCAAAATATAGATAATTTCTGACTTATTATTCTGAAATAAGTGAAATTTCTGCAATTTTGCCCCAAAATAAGGGAAATTTTTGCATTTTTTGCCCCCAAATAAGGGGAATTTCAGACTTTTTACCTCAAAATAAGGGGAATTTCTGCATTTTTGCCACAAAATATTTGGAATTTCTGCCTTTTTGCCCCAAAATAAGGAAAACTTCTGCCTTGTTTCCTGAAATAAGTAAAATTTCTGCAATTTTGCCTTAAAATAAGTGAAATTTCTGCAATTTTGCCCCAAAATAAGTGAAATTTCTGCAATTTTGCCCCAAAATAAGGGAAATTTCTGGAATTTTGCCCCATAACAAGTGGAATTTCTGAGTTTTGCCCCAAAATAAAGAGAATTTCTGTCTTTTTACCCTAACATACAGGGAATTTCTGCCTTTTTGCCCCACAATTAGGGGAATTTCTGCAATTTTGCTTCAAAATTCAGGGAATTTCTGCCTTTTTGCCCGAAAATAAGAAGATGAATACCTTTTTGCCATAAAAAAGGGAAATTTCTTCATTTTTCTTCAAAATAAGGGGAATTTCTGATTTTTTGCCTCTAAATAAGTGGAATTTCTGTCTTTTTCCCCCAAAACAAAGGGAATTTCTGTCTTTTTTGCCCCAAAATAAAAAAAAAATTTCAGACTTATTACCCTGAAATAAGTGAAATTTCTGCAATTTCGCTCCAAAATAATTGAAATTTCTGAGTTTTGCCCCAAAATAAGGGGAATTTTTGGATTTTTGTCCCCAAATAAGGGGAATTTCAGCATTTTTACTTCAAAATAAGGGGAATTTCTGCAATTTTGCCCCAAAATATGGGAAATTTCTGCCTTTTTGCCCCAAAATAAGAACAAATTCTGCAATTTTGTACCTAAATAAAAGAAATTTCTGACTTTTTTCCCAAAAAAGAAAATTTCTGCTATTTTCTTCTGAAATAAGTGAAATTTCTGCAATTTTGCCCCAAAATATGTGAAATTTCTGCAATTTTGCCCCAAAATATGTGAAATTTCTGCAATTTTGCCCCAAAATAAGAAAAATTTCTGCAATTTTGCCCCAAAATAAGTGAAATTTCTGAGTTTTGCCCCTAAATAAGGAGAATTTCTGTTTTTGCTCCAACATATAGGGAATTTCTGCCTTTTTGCCCCACAATTAAGGGAATATCTGCAATTTTGCTCCAAAATACGGGGAATTTCTGCCTTTTTGCCCGAAAATAAGAAGAATGCATACCTTTTTGCCATAAAAAAAAGAAATTTCTTCATTTTTGCTCCAAAATAAAGGGAATTTCTGCTTTTTTGCCTCTACATAAGTGGAATTTCTGTCTTTTTCCCCCAAAACAAAGGGAATTCCTGTCTTTTTGCCCCAAAATAAGAAAAATTTCTGACTTATTACCCTGAAATAAGTGAAATTTCTGCAATTTTGCCCCAAAATGAGGGAAATTTCTGCCTTCTTGCTCCCAAAGAAGAAAATATCAGCCTTTTTACCTCAAAATAAGGGAAATTTCTGCATTTTTGCCCCAAAATAATGGGACATTTCTGCCCTTTTGCCCCAAAATAAGAACAAATTCTGCAATTTTGTACCTAAATAAAAGAAATTTCTGACTTTTTGACCTAAAAAGAAAATTTCTGCTTTTTTTTTCTGAAATAAGTGAAATTTCTGCAATTTTGCCCAAAAATATGTGAAATTTCTGCAATTTTGCCTTAAAATAAGGGAAATTTCTGCATTTTTTGCCCCCAAATAAGGGGAATTTCCGCCTTTTTACCTCAAAATATGGGGAATTTCTGGATTTTTGCTCCAAAATATGGGAAATGTCTGCCTTTTTGCCCCAAAATAAGGAAAATTTCTGCAATTTTGTACCAAAATAAAAGAAATATCTGCCTTTTTGCCCCAAAATTAGAAAATTTCTGCTTTTTTTTCGGAAATAAGTGAAATTTCTGCAATTTTGCCCCAAAATAAATGAAATTTCTAAGTTTTGCCCCAAAATAAGGGAAATTTCTGCTTTTTTGCCCCCAAATAAGAAGAAGTTCAGCATTTTTACCTTAAAATAAGGGGAATTTCTGCATTTTTGCCCCAAAATATGAGAAATTTCTGCCTTTTTCCCATAATAAGAAAAATTTCTGCAATTTTGTACAAAAATAAAAGAAATTTCTGCCTTTTTGCCCCAAAATAAGAAAATTTCTGCTTTTTTTTCTGAAATCAGTGAAATTTCTGCAATTTTGCCCCAAAATAAGTGAAATTTCGGAGTTTTGCCCCAAAATAAGGAGAATTTCTGTCTTTTTGCCCCAACATATAGGGAATTTCTGCCTTTTTGCCCCACAATTAGGGGAATTTCTGCAATTTTGCTCCAAAACAGAAGAAATTTCTGCCTTTTTGCCCGAAAACAAGAAGAATGCATACCTTTTTGCCATAAAAAATAGAAATTTCTTAATTTTTGCTCCAAAATAAGGGGAATTTCTGCTTTTTTGCCTCTTAATAAGTGGAATTTCTGTCTTTTTTCCCCAAAACAAAGGGAATTTCTGTCTTTTTTGCCCCAAAATACGGAAAATTTCTGACTTATTACCCTGAAGTAAATGAAATTTCTGCAATTTTGCCCCAAAATGAGGGAAATTTCTGCCTTTTTGCCCCCAAATAAGAAAAATATCAGCCTTTTTATCTCAAAATAAGGGAAATTTCTGCATTTTTGCCCCAAAATAAGTGAAATTTCTGCTTTTTTTCTGAAATAAGTGAAATTTCTGCAATTTTGCCCCAAAATAAGTGAAAATTCTGAGTTTTGCCCCAAAATAAGGAGAATTTCTGTCTTTTTGCCCCACAATTAGGGGAATTTCTGCAATTGTGCTCCAAAATACGAGGAATTTCTGCCTTTTTGCCCGAAAACAAGAAGAATGCATACCTTTTTGCCATAAAAAAGGAAAATTTCTTCATTTTTGCTCCAAAATAAGGGGACTTTCTGCTCTTTTGCCTCTTAATAAGTGGAATTTCTGTCTTTTTCCCCCAAAACAAAGGGAATTTCCATCTTTTTGCCTCAAAATAAGGAAAATTTCTGACTTATTACCCTGAAGTAAGTGAAATTTCTGCAATTTTGCCCCAAAATAAGGGAAATTTATGCCTTTTTACCCCCAAATAAGGGGAATTTCAGCATTTTTACCTCAAAATAAAAGGAACTTCTGCATTTTTGCCACAAAATATTTGGAATTTCTGCCTTTTTGCTCCAAAATAAGAAAAACTTCTGCCTTTTTTCCTGAAATAAGTGAGATTTCTGCAATTTTGCCCCAAAATAAGGGAAATTTCTGCATTTTTGCCTCCAAATAAAGGGAATTTCAGCATTTTTACCTCAAAATAAGGGGAATTTCTGCACTTTTGCCCTAAAATATGGGAAATTTCTGCCTTTTTGTCCCAAAATAAGAAAAATTTCTGCAATTTTGTATCAAAATAAAAAAATTTCTGCCTTTTTGCCCCAAAATAAGTGAAATTTCTGCTTTTTTTTCTGAAATAAGTGAAATTTCTGCAATTTTGCCCCAAAATAAGTGAAAATTCTGAGTTTTGCCCCAAAATAAGGGAAATTTCTGGAATTTTGCCCCAAAATAAGTGGAATTTCTGAGTTTTGCCCCAAAAAAAGGAAAATTTCTGTCTTTTTGCCCCAACATATAGGGAATTTCTGCCTTTTTGCCCCACAATTAGGGGAATTTCTGCAATTGTGCTCCAAAATACGGGGAATTTCTGCCTTTTTGCCCGAAAACAAGAAGAATGCATACCTTTTTGCCATAAAAAAGGAAAATTTCTTCATTTTTGCTCCAAAGTATGGGGAATTTCTGCTTTTTTGCCTCTTAATAAGTCGAATTTATGTCTTTTTTCCCCAAAACAAAGAGAATTTCCATCTTTTTTGCCCCAAAATAAAGAAAATTTCTGACTTATTACCCTGAAGTAAGTGGAATTTCTGCAATTTTGCCCCAAAATAAGGGAAATTTATGCCTTTTTGCCTCCTAATAAGGGGAATTTCAGCATTTTTACCTCAAAATAAGGGGAATTTCTGCATTTTTGCCACAAAATATTTGGAATTTCTGCCTTTTTGCTCCAAAATAAGGAAAACTTCTGCCTTTTTTCCTGAAATAAGTGAAATTTCTGCAATTTTGCCCCAAAATAAGTGAAATTTCTGCAATTTTGTCCCAAAATAAGTGAAATTTCTGAAATTTGGCCCAAAATAAGGGAAATTTCTGGAATTTTGCCCCAAAATAATTGAAATTTCTGAGTTTTGCCCCAAAATAAGGGGAATTTCTGCATTTTTGCCCCCAAATAATAGGAATTTCAGCTTTTATACCACAAAATAAGGGGAATTTCTGCATTTTTGCCCCAAAATATGGGAAATTTCTGCGTTTTTGCCCCAAAATAAGAACAATTTCTGCAATTTTGTACCAAAATAAAAGAAATTTCTGACTTTTTGCCCCAAAAAAGAAAAGTTCTCCTTTTTTTACTGACATAAGTGAAATTTCTGCAATTTTGCCCCAAAATAAGTGAAATTTCTGCAATTTTGCCCCAAAATAAGGGAAATTTCTGGAATTTTGCCCCATAACAAGTGGAATTTCTGAGTTTTGCCCCAAAATAAAGAAAATTTCTGTCTTTTTGCCCTAACATACAGGGAATTTCTGCCTTTTGCCCCACAATTCGGGGAATTTCTGCAATTTTGCTTCAAAATTCAGGGAATTTCTGCCTTTTTGACCGAAAATAAGAAGATGAATAACTTTTTGCCATAAAAAAGGGAAATTTCTTCATTTTTCTCCAAAATAAGGGGAATTTCTGATTTTTTGCCTCTAAATAAGTGGAATTTTTGTCTTTTTCCCCCAAAACAAAGGGAATTTCTGTCTTTTTTGCCCCAAAATAAGGAAAATTTCAGAATTATTACCATGAAATAAGTGAAATTTCTGCAATTTTGCTCCAAAATAATTGAAATTTCTGAGTTTTGCCCCAAAATAAGAGGAATTTCTGGATTTTTGTCCCCAAATAAGGGGAATTTCAGCATTTTTACCTCAAAATAAGGGGAATTTCTGCAATTTTGCCCCAAAATATGGGAAATTTCTGCCTTTTTGCCCCAAAATAAGAACAAATTCTGCAATTTTGTACAAAAATAAAAGAAATTTCTGACTTTTTGCCCCAAAAAGAAAATTTCTGCTTTTTTTTTCTGAAATAAGTGAAATTTCTGCAATTTTGCCCCAAAATAAGTGAAATTTCTGAGTTTTGCCCCAAAATAAAGAGAATTTCTGTCTTTTTGCCCCAACATATAGGGAATTTCTGTCTTTTTGCCCCACAATTAGGGGAATTTCTGCAATTTTGCTCCAAAACAGGGGGAATTTCTGCCTTTTTGAACGAAAACAGGAAGAATGCATACCTTTTTGCCATAAAAAAGGGAAATTTCTTAATTTTTGCTCCAAAATAAGGGGAATTACTGCTTTTTTTGCCTCTTAATAAGTGGAATTTCTGTCTTTTTCCCCCAAAACAAAGGGAATTTCTGTTTTTTTTGCCCCAAAATACGGAAAATTTCTGACTTATTACCCTGAAGTAAGTGAAATTTCTGCAATTTTGCCAGAAAATGAGGGAAATTTCTGCCTTTTTGCCCCCAAATAAAGAAAATATCAGCCTTTTAACCTCAAAATAAGGGAAATTTCTGCATTTTTGCCCCAAAATATGGGAAATTTCTGCCTTTTTACCCAAAATAAGAACAAATTCTGCAATTTTGTACAAAAATAAAAGAAATTTCTGACTTTTTGCCCCAAAAAGAAAATTTCTGCTTTTTTTTTCCTGAAATAAGTGAAATTTCTGCAATTTTGCCCCAAAATATGTGAAATTTCTGCTATTTTGCCACAAAATAATGGAAATTTTTGCAATTTTGCCACAAAATAAGTGAAATGTCTGAGTTTTGCCCCAAAATAAGAGGAATTTCTGTTTTTGCCCCAACATATAGGGAATTTCTGCCTTTTTGCCCCACAATTAGGGGAATATCTGCAATTTTGCTCCAAAATACGGGGATTTTCTGCCTTTTTGCCCGAAAATAAGAAGAATGCATATCTTTTTGCCATAAAAAAGGAAAGTTTCTTCATTTTTGCTCCAAAATAAGGGGAATTTCTGCTTTTTTGGATCTAAATATGTGGAATTTCTGTTTTTTTCCCCCAAAACGAAAGGAATTTCTGTCTTTTTTGCCCCAAAATAAGGAAAATTTCTGACTTATTACCCTGAAATAAGTGAAATTTCTGCAATTTTGCCCCAAAATGAGGAAAATTTCTGCCTTTTTGCCCCCAAATAAGGGGAATTTCAGCCTTTTTATCTCAAAATAATAGGAATTTCTGCATTTTTGCCCCAAAATATGGGAAATTTCTGCCTTTTTGCCCCAAAATAAGAACAATTTCTGCAATTTTGTACCAAAATAAAAGAAATTTCTGCCTTTTTGCCCCAAAATAAGAAAATTTCTGCTTTTTTTTCTGAAATAAGTGAAATTTCTGCAATTTTGCCCTAAAATAAGTGAAATTTCTGAGTTTTGCCCCAAAATAAGGAGAATTTCTGTCTTTTTGCCCCAACATATAGGGAATTTCTGCCTTTTTGGCCCACAATTAGGGGGATTTTTGCAATTTTGCTCCAAAAAACGGGGAATTTCTGTCTTTTTGCCCGAAAATAAGAAGAATGCATACCTTTTTGCCATAGAAAAGGGAAATTTCTTCATTTTTGCTCCAAAATAAGGGGAATTTCTGCTTTTTGCTTCTAAATAAGTGGAATTTCTGTCTTTTTTTCCCAAAACAAAGGGAATTTCTGTCTTTTTGCACCAAAATATAGATAATTTCTGACTTATTAATCTGAAATAAGTGAAATTTCTGCAATTTTGCCCCAAAATGAGGGAAATTTCTGCATTTTTTGCCCCCAAATAAGGGGAATTTCAGCCTTTTTACCTCAAAATAAGGGGAATTTCTGCATTTTTGCCCCAAAATATTGGAAATGTCTGCCTTTTTGCCCCAAAATAAGGAAAATTTCTGCAATTTTGTACCAAAATAAAAGAAATATCTGCCTTTTTGCCCCAAAATTAGAAAATTTCTGCTTTTTTTTCGGAAATCAGTGAAATTTCTGCAATTTTGCCCCAAAATAATTGAAATTTCTAAGTTTTGCCCCAAAATAAAAGAAATTTCTGCCTTTTTGCCCCCAAATAAGAGGAATTTCAGCATTTTTACCTTAAAATAAGGGGAATTTTTGCATTTTTGTCCCAAAATATGAGAAATTTCTGCCTATTTCCCAAAATAAGAAAAATTTCTGCAATTTTGTACCAAAAGAAAAGAAATTTCTGCCTTTTTGCCCCAAAATAAGAAAATTTCTGCTTTTTTTCTGAAATAAGTGAAATTTCTGCAATTTTGCCCCAAAATAAGTAAAATTTCTGAGTTTTGTTCCAAAATAAAGAGAATTTCTGTCTTTTTGCCCCAACATATAGGGAATTTCTGTCTTTTTGCCCCACAATTATAGAAATTTCTGCAATTTTGCTTTAAAACAGGGGGAATTTCTGCCTTTTTGCCCGAAAACAAGAAGAATGTATACCTTTTTGCCATAAAAAAAGGAAATTTCTTAATTTTTGCTCCAAAATAAGGGGAATTTCTGCTTTTTTGCCTCTTAATAAGTGGAATTTCTGTCTTTTTCCCCAAAACAATGGGAATTTCTTTATTTTTTGCCCCAAAATACGGAAAATTTCTGACTTATTACCCTGACGTTAATGAAATTTCTGCAATTTTGCCCCAAAATGAGGGAAATTTCTGCCTTTTTGCCCCTAAATAAGGAAAATATCAGCCTTTTTACCTCAAAATAAGGGAAATTTCTGCATTTTTGCCCCAAAATATGTGAAATTTCTGCAATTTTGCCTTAAAATAAGGGAAATTTCTGCAATTTTGCCACAAAATAAGTGAAATTTCTGAGTTTTGCCCCAAAATAAGAGGAATTTCTGTTTTTGCCCCAACATATAGGGAATTTCTGCCTTTTTGGCCCACAATTAGGGGATTTTCTGCAATTTTGCTCCAAAATACGGGGATTTTCTGCCTTTTTGCCCGAAAATAACAAGAATGCATATCTTTTTGCCATAAAAAAGAGAATTTACTTCATTTTTGCTCCAAAATAAGGGGAATTTCTGCTTTTTTGGCTCTAAATATGTGGAATTTCTGTTTTTTTCCCCCCAAACAAAGGGAATTTCTGTCTTTTTTGCCCCAAAATAAGGAAAATTTCTGACTCATTACCCTGAAATAAGTGAAATTTCTGCAATTTTGCCAGAAAATGAGGGAAATTTTTGCCTTTTTGCCCCCAATTAAGGAAAATATCAGCCTTTTAACCTCAAAATAAGGGAAATTTCTGCATTTTTGCCCCAAAATATGGGAAATTTCTGCTTTTTTGCCCCAAAATAAGAACCATTTCTGCAATTTTGTACCAAAATAAAAGAAATTTCTGCCTTTTTGCCCCAAAATAAGAAAATTTCTGCTTTTTTTCTGAAATAAGTGAAATTTCTGCAATTTTGCCCTAAAATAAGTGAAATTTCTGAGTTTTGCCCCAAAATAAGGAGAATTTCTGTCTTTTTGCCCCAACATATAGGGAATTTCTGCCTTTTTGGCCCACAATTACGGGAATTTCTGCAATTTCGCTCCAAAAAACGGGTAATTTCTGTCCTTTTGCCCGAAAATAAGAAGAATGCATACCTTTTTGCCATAGAAAAGGGAAATTTCTTCATTTTTGCTCTAAAATAATGGAAATTTCTGCTTTTTGCCTCTAAATAAGTGGAATTTCTGTCTTTTTCCCAAAACAAAGGAAATTTCTGTCTTTTTGCACCAAAATAAAGATAATTTCTGACTTATTATTCTGAAATAAGTGAAATTTCTGCAATTTTGCCCCAAAATAAGGGAAATTTTTGCATTTTTTGCCCCCAAATAAGGGGAATTTCAGACTTTTTACCTCAAAATAAGGGGAATTTCTGCATTTTTGCCACAAAATATTTGGAATTTCTGCCTTTTTGCCCCAAAATAAGGAAAACTTCTGCCTTGTTTCCTGAAATAAGTAAAATTTCTGCAATTTTGCCTTAAAATAAGTGAAATTTCTGCAATTTTGCCCCAAAATAAGTGAAATTTCTGCAATTTTGCCCCAAAATAAGGGAAATTTCTGGAATTTTGCCCCATAACAAGTGGAATTTCTGAGTTTTGCCCCAAAATAAAGAGAATTTCTGTCTTTTTACCCTAACATACAGGGAATTTCTGCCTTTTTGCCCCACAATTAGGGGAATTTCTGCAATTTTGCTTCAAAATTCAGGGAATTTCTGCCTTTTTGCCCGAAAATAAGAAGATGAATACCTTTTTGCCATAAAAAAGGGAAATTTCTTCATTTTTCTTCAAAATAAGGGGAATTTCTGATTTTTTGCCTCTAAATAAGTGGAATTTCTGTCTTTTTCCCCCAAAACAAAGGGAATTTCTGTCTTTTTTGCCCCAAAATAAAAAAAAATTTCAGACTTATTACCCTGAAATAAGTGAAATTTCTGCAATTTCGCTCCAAAATAATTGAAATTTCTGAGTTTTGCCCCAAAATAAGGGGAATTTTTGGATTTTTGTCCCCAAATAAGGGGAATTTCAGCATTTTTACCTCAAAATAAGGGGAATTTCTGCAATTTTGCCCCAAAATATGGGAAATTTCTGCCTTTTTGCCCCAAAATAAGAACAAATTCTGCAATTTTGTACCTAAATAAAAGAAATTTCTGACTTTTTTTCCCAAAAAAGAAAATTTCTGCTATTTTCTTCTGAAATAAGTGAAATTTCTGCAATTTTGCCCCAAAATATGTGAAATTTCTGCAATTTTGCCCCAAAATATGTGAAATTTCTGCAATTTTGCCCCAAAATAAGAAAAATTTCTGCAATTTTGCCCCAAAATAAGTGAAATTTCTGAGTTTTGCCCCTAAATAAGGAGAATTTCTGTTTTTGCTCCAACATATAGAGAATTTCTGCCTTTTTGCCCCACAATTAGGGGAATATCTGCAATTTTGCTCCAAAATACGGGGAATTTCTGCCTTTTTGCCCGAAAATAAGAAGAATGCATACCTTTTTGCCATAAAAAAAAGAAATTTCTTCATTTTTGCTCCAAAATAAAGGGAATTTCTGCTTTTTTGCCTCTACATAAGTGGAATTTCTGTCTTTTTCCCCCAAAACAAAGGGAATTCCTGTCTTTTTGCCCCAAAATAAGAAAAATTTCTGACTTATTACCCTGAAATAAGTGAAATTTCTGCAATTTTGCCCCAAAATGAGGGAAATTTCTGCCTTCTTGCTCCCAAAGAAGAAAATATCAGCCTTTTTACCTCAAAATAAGGGAAATTTCTGCATTTTTGCCCCAAAATAATGGGACATTTCTGCCCTTTTGCCCCAAAATAAGAACAAATTCTGCAATTTTGTACCTAAATAAAAGAAATTTCTGACTTTTTGACCTAAAAAGAAAATTTCTGCTTTTTTTTCTGAAATAAGTGAAATTTCTGCAATTTTGCCCAAAAATATGTGAAATTTCTGCAATTTTGCCTTAAAATAAGGGAAATTTCTGCATTTTTTGCCCCCAAATAAGGGGAATTTCCGCCTTTTTACCTCAAAATATGGGGAATTTCTGGATTTTTGCTCCAAAATATGGGAAATGTCTGCCTTTTTGCCCCAAAATAAGGAAAATTTCTGCAATTTTGTACCAAAATAAAAGAAATATCTGCCTTTTTGCCCCAAAATTAGAAAATTTCTGCTTTTTTTTCGGAAATAAGTGAAATTTCTGCAATTTTGCCCCAAAATAAATGAAATTTCTAAGTTTTGCCCCAAAATAAGGGAAATTTCTGCTTTTTTTGCCCCCAAATAAGAAGAAGTTCAGCATTTTTACCTTAAAATAAGGGGAATTTCTGCATTTTTGCCCCAAAATATGAGAAATTTCTGCCTTTTTCCCATAATAAGAAAAATTTCTGCAATTTTGTACAAAAATAAAAGAAATTTCTGCCTTTTTGCCCCAAAATAAGAAAATTTCTGCTTTTTTTTCTGAAATCAGTGAAATTTCTGCAATTTTGCCCCAAAATAAGTGAAATTTCGGAGTTTTGCCCCAAAATAAGGAGAATTTCTGTCTTTTTGCCCCAACATATAGGGAATTTCTGCCTTTTTGCCCCACAATTAGGGGAATTTCTGCAATTTTGCTCCAAAACAGAAGGAATTTCTGCCTTTTTGCCCGAAAACAAGAAGAATGCATACCTTTTTGCCATAAAAAATAGAAATTTCTTAATTTTTGCTCCAAAATAAGGGGAATTTCTGCTTTTTTGCCTCTTAATAAGTGGAATTTCTGTCTTTTTTCCCCAAAACAAAGGGAATTTCTGTCTTTTTTGCCCCAAAATACGGAAAATTTCTGACTTATTACCCTGAAGTAAATGAAATTTCTGCAATTTTGCCCCAAAATGAGGGAAATTTCTGCCTTTTTGCCCCCAAATAAGAAAAATATCAGCCTTTTTATCTCAAAATAAGGGAAATTTCTGCATTTTTGCCCCAAAATAAGTGAAATTTCTGCTTTTTTCTGAAATAAGTGAAATTTCTGCAATTTTGCCCCAAAATAAGTGAAAATTCTGAGTTTTGCCCCAAAATAAGGAGAGTTTCTGTCTTTTTGCCCCACAATTAGGGGAATTTCTGCAATTGTGCTCCAAAATACGAGGAATTTCTGCCTTTTTGCCCGAAAACAAGAAGAATGCATACCTTTTTGCCATAAAAAAAAATTTCTTCATTTTTGCTCCAAAATAAGGGGACTTTCTGCTCTTTTGCCTCTTAATAAGTGGAATTTCTGTCTTTTTCCCCCAAAACAAAGGGAATTTCCATCTTTTTTGCCTCAAAATAAGGAAAATTTCTGACTTATTACCCTGAAGTAAGTGAAATTTCTGCAATTTTGCCCCAAAATAAGGGAAATTTATGCCTTTTTACCCCCAAATAAGGGGAATTTCAGCATTTTTACCTCAAAATAAAAGGAACTTCTGCATTTTTGCCACAAAATATTTGGAATTTCTGCCTTTTTGCTCCAAAATAAGAAAAACTTCTGCCTTTTTTCCTGAAATAAGTGAGATTTCTGCAATTTTGCCCCAAAATAAGGGAAATTTCTGCATTTTTGCCTCCAAATAAAGGGAATTTCAGCATTTTTACCTCAAAATAAGGGGAATTTCTGCACTTTTGCCCTAAAATATGGGAAATTTCTGCCTTTTTGTCCCAAAATAAGAAAAATTTCTGCAATTTTGTATCAAAATAAAAAAATTTCTGCCTTTTTGCCCCAAAATAAGTGAAATTTCTGCTTTTTTTTCTGAAATAAGTGAAATTTCTGCAATTTTGCCCCAAAATAAGTGAAAATTCTGAGTTTTGCCCCAAAATAAGGGAAATTTCTGGAATTTTGCCCCAAAATAAGTGGAATTTCTGAGTTTTGCCCCAAAAAAAGGAAAATTTCTGTCTTTTTGCCCCAACATATAGGGAATTTCTGCCTTTTTGCCCCACAATTAGGGGAATTTCTGCAATTGTGCTCCAAAATACGGGGAATTTCTGCCTTTTTGCCCGAAAACAAGAAGAATGCATACCTTTTTGCCATAAAAAAGGAAAATTTCTTCATTTTTGCTCCAAAGTATGGGGAATTTCTGCTTTTTTGCCTCTTAATAAGTCGAATTTATGTCTTTTTTCCCCAAAACAAAGAGAATTTCCATCTTTTTTGCCCCAAAATAAAGAAAATTTCTGACTTATTACCCTGAAGTAAGTGGAATTTCTGCAATTTTGCCCCAAAATAAGGGAAATTTATGCCTTTTTGCCTCCAAATAAGGGGAATTTCAGCATTTTTACCTCAAAATAAGGGGAATTTCTGCATTTTTGCCACAAAATATTTGGAATTTCTGCCTTTTTGCTCCAAAATAAGGAAAACTTCTGCCTTTTTTCCTGAAATAAGTGAAATTTCTGCAATTTTGCCCCAAAATAAGTGAAATTTCTGCAATTTTGTCCCAAAATAAGTGAAATTTCTGAAATTTGGCCCAAAATAAGGGAAATTTCTGGAATTTTGCCCCAAAATAATTGAAATTTCTGAGTTTTGCCCCAAAATAAGGGGAATTTCTGCCTTTTTGCCCCCAAATAATAGGAATTTCAGCTTTTATACCACAAAATAAGGGGAATTTCTGCATTTTTGCCCCAAAATATGGGAAATTTCTGCGTTTTTGCCCCAAAATAAGAACAATTTCTGCAATTTTGTACCAAAATAAAAGAAATTTCTGACTTTTTGCCCCAAAAAAGAAAAGTTCTCCTTTTTTTACTGACATAAGTGAAATTTCTGCAATTTTGCCCCAAAATAAGTGAAATTTCTGCAATTTTGCCCCAAAATAAGGGAAATTTCTGGAATTTTGCCCCATAACAAGTGGAATTTCTGAGTTTTGCCCCAAAATAAAGAAAATTTCTGTCTTTTTGCCCTAACATACAGGGAATTTCTGCCTTTTGCCCCACAATTCGGGGAATTTCTGCAATTTTGCTTCAAAATTCAGGGAATTTCTGCCTTTTTGACCGAAAATAAGAAGATGAATAACTTTTTGCCATAAAAAAGGGAAATTTCTTCATTTTTCTCCAAAATAAGGGGAATTTCTGATTTTTTGCCTCTAAATAAGTGGAATTTTTGTCTTTTTCCCCCAAAACAAAGGGAATTTCTGTCTTTTTTGCCCCAAAATAAGGAAAATTTCAGAATTATTACCATGAAATAAGTGAAATTTCTGCAATTTTGCTCCAAAATAATTGAAATTTCTGAGTTTTGCCCCAAAATAAGAGGAATTTCTGGATTTTTGTCCCCAAATAAGGGGAATTTCAGCATTTTTACCTCAAAATAAGGGGAATTTCTGCAATTTTGCCCCAAAATATGGGAAATTTCTGCCTTTTTGCCCCAAAATAAGAACAAATTCTGCAATTTTGTACAAAAATAAAAGAAATTTCTGACTTTTTGCCCCAAAAAGAAAATTTCTGCTTTTTTTTTCTGAAATAAGTGAAATTTCTGCAATTTTGCCCCAAAATAAGTGAAATTTCTGAGTTTTGCCCCAAAATAAAGAGAATTTCTGTCTTTTTGCCCCAACATATAGGGAATTTCTGTCTTTTTGCCCCACAATTAGGGGAATTTCTGCAATTTTGCTCCAAAACAGGGGGAATTTCTGCCTTTTTGAACGAAAACAGGAAGAATGCATACCTTTTTGCCATAAAAAAGGGAAATTTCTTAATTTTTGCTCCAAAATAAGGGGAATTACTGCTTTTTTTGCCTCTTAATAAGTGGAATTTCTGTCTTTTTCCCCCAAAACAAAGGGAATTTCTGTTTTTTTTGCCCCAAAATATGGAAAATTTCTGACTTATTACCCTGAAGTCAGTGAAATTTCTGCAATTTTGCCAGAAAATGAGGGAAATTTCTGCCTTTTTGCCCCCAAATAAGGAAAATATCAGCCTTTTAACCTCAAAATAAGGGAAATTTCTGCATTTTTGCCCCAAAATATGGGAAATTTCTGCCTTTTTACCCAAAATAAGAACAAATTCTGCAATTTTGTACAAAAATAAAAGAAATTTCTGACTTTTTGCCCCAAAAAGAAAATTTCTGCTTTTTTTTTCCCGAAATAAGTGAAATTTCTGCAATTTTGCCCCAAAATATGTGAAATTTCTGCTATTTTGCCACAAAATAATGGAAATTTTTGCAATTTTGCCACAAAATAAGTGAAATGTCTGAGTTTTGCCCCAAAATAAGAGGAATTTCTGTTTTTGCCCCAACATATAGGGAATTTCTGCCTTTTTGCCCCACAATTAGGGGAATATCTGCAATTTTGCTCCAAAATACGGGGATTTTTCTGCCTTTTTGCCTGAAAATAAGAAGAATGCATATCTTTTTGCCATAAAAAAGGAAAGTTTCTTCATTTTTGCTCCAAAATAAGGGGAATTTCTGCTTTTTTGGATCTAAATATGTGGAATTTCTGTTTTGTTCCCCCAAAACGAAAGGAATTTCTGTCTTTTTTGCCCCAAAATAAGGAAAATTTCTGACTTATTACCCTGAAATAAGTGAAATTTCTGCAATTTTGCCCCAAAATGAGGAAAATTTCTGCCTTTTTGCCCCCAAATAAGGGGAATTTCAGCCTTTTTATCTCAAAATAATAGGAATTTCTGCATTTTTGCCCCAAAATATGGGAAATTTCTGCCTTTTTGCCCCAAAATAAGAACAATTTCTGCAATTTTGTACCAAAATAAAAGAAATTTCTGCCTTTTTGCCCCAAAATAAGAAAATTTCTGCTTTTTTTCTGAAATAAGTGAAATTTCTGCAATTTTGCCCTAAAATAAGTGAAATTTCTGAGTTTTGCCCCAAAATAAAAAGAATTTCTGTCTTTTTGCCCCAACATATAGGGAATTTCTGCCTTTTTGGCCCACAATTAGGGGGATTTTTGCAATTTTGCTCCAAAAACGGGGAATTTCTGTCTTTTTGCCCGAAAATAAGAAGAATGCATACCTTTTTGCCATAGAAAAGGGAAATTTCTTCATTTTTGCTCCAAAATAAGGGGAATTTCTGCTTTTTGCTTCTAAATAAGTGGAATTTCTGTCTTTTTTTCCCAAAACAAAGGGAATTTCTGTCTTTTTGCACCAAAATATAGATAATTTCTGACTTATTAATCTGAAATAAGTGAAATTTCTGCAATTTTGCCCCAAAATAAGGGAAATTTCTGCATTTTTTGCCCCCAAATAAGGGGAATTTCAGCCTTTTTACCTCAAAATAAGGGGAATTTCTGCATTTTTGCCCCAAAATATTGGAAATGTCTGCCTTTTTGCCCCAAAATAAGGAAAATTTCTGCAATTTTGTACCAAAATAAAAGAAATATCTGCCTTTTTGCCCCAAAATTAGAAAATTTCTGCTTTTTTTTCGGAAATCAGTGAAATTTCTGCAATTTTGCCCCAAAATAATTGAAATTTCTAAGTTTTGCCCCAAAATAAAAGAAATTTCTGCCTTTTTGCCCCCAAATAAGAGGAATTTCAGCATTTTTACCTTAAAATAAGGGGAATTTTTGCATTTTTGTCCCAAAATATGAGAAATTTCTGCCTATTTCCCAAAATAAGAAAAATTTCTGCAATTTTGTACCAAAAGAAAAGAAATTTCTGCCTTTTTGCCCCAAAATAAGAAAATTTCTGCTTTTTTTCTGAAATAAGTGAAATTTCTGCAATTTTGCCCCAAAATAAGTAAAATTTCTGAGTTTTGTTCCAAAATAAAGAGAATTTCTGTCTTTTTGCCCCAACATATAGGGAATTTCTGTCTTTTTGCCCCACAATTATAGAAATTTCTGCAATTTTGCTTTAAAACAGGGGGAATTTCTGCCTTTTTGCCCGAAAACAAGAAGAATGTATACCTTTTTGCCATAAAAAAAGGAAATTTCTTAATTTTTGCTCCAAAATAAGGGGAATTTCTGCTTTTTTGCCTCTTAATAAGTGGAATTTCTGTCTTTTTCCCCAAAACAATGGGAATTTCTTTATTTTTTGCCCCAAAATACGGAAAATTTCTGACTTATTACCCTGACGTTAATGAAATTTCTGCAATTTTGCCCCAAAATGAGGGAAATTTCTGCCTTTTTGCCCCTAAATAAGGAAAATATCAGCCTTTTTACCTCAAAATAAGGGAAATTTCTGCATTTTTGCCCCAAAATATGTGAAATTTCTGCAATTTTGCCTTAAAATAAGGGAAATTTCTGCAATTTTGCCACAAAATAAGTGAAATTTCTGAGTTTTGCCCCAAAATAAGAGGAATTTCTGTTTTTGCCCCAACATATAGGGAATTTCTGCCTTTTTGGCCCACAATTAGGGGATTTTCTGCAATTTTGCTCCAAAATACGGGGATTTTCTGCCTTTTTGCCCGAAAATAACAAGAATGCATATCTTTTTGCCATAAAAAAGAGAATTTACTTCATTTTTGCTCCAAAATAAGGGGAATTTCTGCTTTTTTGGCTCTAAATATGTGGAATTTCTGTTTTTTTCCCCCAAAACAAAGGGAATTTCTGTCTTTTTTGCCCCAAAATAAGGAAAATTTCTGACTCATTACCCTGAAATAAGTGAAATTTCTGCAATTTTGCCAGAAAATGAGCGAAATTTCTGCCTTTTTGCCCCCAATTAAGGAAAATATCAGCCTTTTAACCTCAAAATAAGGGAAATTTCTGCATTTTTGCCCCAAAATATGGGAAATTTCTGCTTTTTTGCCCCAAAATAAGAACAATTTCTGCAATTTTGTACCAAAATAAAAGAAATTTCTGCCTTTTTGCCCCAAAATAAGAAAATTTCTGCTTTTTTTCTGAAATAAGTGAAATTTCTGCAATTTTGCCCTAAAATAAGTGAAATTTCTGAGTTTTGCCCCAAAATAAGGAGAATTTCTGTCTTTTTGCCCCAACATATAGGGAATTTCTGCCTTTTTGGCCCACAATTACGGGAATTTCTGCAATTTCGCTCCAAAAAACGGGTAATTTCTGTCCTTTGGCCCGAAAATAAGAAGAATGCATACCTTTTTGCCATAGAAAAGGGAAATTTCTTCATTTTTGCTCTAAAATAATGGAAATTTCTGCTTTTTGCTTCTAAATAAGTGGAATTTCTGTCTTTTTTCCCAAAACAAAGGAAATTTCTGTCTTTTTGCACCAAAATAAAGATAATTTCTGACTTATTATTCTGAAATAAGTGAAATTTCTGCAATTTTGCCCCAAAATAAGGGAAATTTTTGCATTTTTTGCCCCCAAATAAGGGGAATTTCAGCCTTTTTACCTCAAAATAAGGGGAATTTCTGCATTTTTGCCACAAAATATTTGGAATTTCTGCTTTTTTGCCCCAAAATAAGGAAAACTTCTGCCTTGTTTCCTGAAATAAGTAAAATTTCTGCAATTTTGCCTTAAAATAAGTGAAATTTCTGCAATTTTGCCCCAAAATAAGTGAAATTTCTGCAATTTTGCCCCAAAATAAGGGAAATTTCTGGAATTTTGCCCCATAACAAGTGGAATTTCTGAGTTTTGCCCCAAAATAAAGAGAATTTCTGTCTTTTTACCCTAACATACAGGGAATTTCTGCCTTTTTGCCCCACAATTAGGGGAATTTCTGCAATTTTGCTTCAAAATTCAGGGAATTTCTGCCTTTTTGCCCGAAAATAAGAAGATGAATACCTTTTTGCCATAAAAAAGGGAAATTTCTTCATTTTTCTTCAAAATAAGGGGAATTTCTGATTTTTTGCCTCTAAATAAGTGGAATTTCTGTCTTTTTCCCCCAAAACAAAGGGAATTTCTGTCTTTTTTGCCCCAAAATAAAAAAAAAATTTCAGACTTATTACCCTGAAATAAGTGAAATTTCTGCAATTTCGCTCCAAAATAATTGAAATTTCTGAGTTTTGCCCCAAAATAAGGGGAATTTTTGGATTTTTGTCCCCAAATAAGGGGAATTTCAGCATTTTTACCTCAAAATAAGGGGAATTTCTGCAATTTTGCCCCAAAATATGGGAAATTTCTGCCTTTTTGCCCCAAAATAAGAACAAATTCTGCAATTTTGTACCTAAATAAAAGAAATTTCTGACTTTTTTTCCCAAAAAAGAAAATTTCTGCTATTTTCTTCTGAAATAAGTGAAATTACTGCAATTTTGCCCCAAAATATGTGAAATTTCTGCAATTTTGCCCCAAAATATGTGAAATTTCTGCAATTTTGCCCCAAAATAAGAAAAATTTCTGCAATTTTGCCCCAAAATAAGTGAAATTTCTGAGTTTTGCCCCTAAATAAGGAGAATTTCTGTTTTTGCTCCAACATATAGGGAATTTCTGCCTTTTTGCCCCACAATTAGGGGAATATCTGCAATTTTGCTCCAAAATACGGGGAATTTCTGCCTTTTTGCCCGAAAATAAGAAGAATGCATACCTTTTTGCCATAAAAAAAAGAAATTTCTTCATTTTTGCTCCAAAATAAAGGGAATTTCTGCTTTTTTGCCTCTACATAAGTGGAATTTCTGTCTTTTTCCCCCAAAACAAAGGGAATTCCTGTCTTTTTGCCCCAAAATAAGAAAAATTTCTGACTTATTACCCTGAAATAAGTGAAATTTCTGCAATTTTGCCCCAAAATGAGGGAAATTTCTGCCTTCTTGCTCCCAAAGAAGAAAATATCAGCCTTTTTACCTCAAAATAAGGGAAATTTCTGCATTTTTGCCCCAAAATAATGGGACATTTCTGCCCTTTTGCCCCAAAATAAGAACAAATTCTGCAATTTTGTACCTAAATAAAAGAAATTTCTGACTTTTTGACCTAAAAAGAAAATTTCTGCTTTTTTTTCTGAAATAAGTGAAATTTCTGCAATTTTGCCCAAAAATATGTGAAATTTCTGCAATTTTGCCTTAAAATAAGGGAAATTTCTGCATTTTTTGCCCCCAAATAAGGGGAATTTCCGCCTTTTTACCTCAAAATATGGGGAATTTCTGGATTTTTGCTCCAAAATATGGGAAATGTCTGCCTTTTTGCCCCAAAATAAGGAAAATTTCTGCAATTTTGTACCAAAATAAAAGAAATATCTGCCTTTTTGCCCCAAAATTAGAAAATTTCTGCTTTTTTTTCGGAAATAAGTGAAATTTCTGCAATTTTGCCCCAAAATAAATGAAATTTCTAAGTTTTGCCCCAAAATAAGGGAAATTTCTGCTTTTTTGCCCCCAAATAAGAAGAAGTTCAGCATTTTTACCTTAAAATAAGGGGAATTTCTGCATTTTTGCCCCAAAATATGAGAAATTTCTGCCTTTTTCCCATAATAAGAAAAATTTCTGCAATTTTGTACAAAAATAAAAGAAATTTCTGCCTTTTTGCCCCAAAATAAGAAAATTTCTGCTTTTTTTTCTGAAATCAGTGAAATTTCTGCAATTTTGCCCCAAAATAAGTGAAATTTCGGAGTTTTGCCCCAAAATAAGGAGAATTTCTGTCTTTTTGCCCCAACATATAGGGAATTTCTGCCTTTTTGCCCCACAATTAGGGGAATTTCTGCAATTTTGCTCCAAAACAGAAGGAATTTCTGCCTTTTTGCCCGAAAACAAGAAGAATGCATACCTTTTTGCCATAAAAAATAGAAATTTCTTAATTTTTGCTCCAAAATAAGGGGAATTTCTGCTTTTTTGCCTCTTAATAAGTGGAATTTCTGTCTTTTTTCCCCAAAACAAAGGGAATTTCTGTCTTTTTTGCCCCAAAATACGGAAAATTTCTGACTTATTACCCTGAAGTAAATGAAATTTCTGCAATTTTGCCCCAAAATGAGGGAAATTTCTGCCTTTTTGCCCCCAAATAAGAAAAATATCAGCCTTTTTATCTCAAAATAAGGGAAATTTCTGCATTTTTGCCCCAAAATAAGTGAAATTTCTGCTTTTTTCTGAAATAAGTGAAATTTCTGCAATTTTGCCCCAAAATAAGTGAAAATTCTGAGTTTTGCCCCAAAATAAGGAGAGTTTCTGTCTTTTTGCCCCACAATTAGGGGAATTTCTGCAATTGTGCTCCAAAATACGAGGAATTTCTGCCTTTTTGCCCGAAAACAAGAAGAATGCATACCTTTTTGCCATAAAAAAAAAATTTCTTCATTTTTGCTCCAAAATAAGGGGACTTTCTGCTCTTTTGCCTCTTAATAAGTGGAATTTCTGTCTTTTTCCCCCAAAACAAAGGGAATTTCCATCTTTTTTGCCTCAAAATAAGGAAAATTTCTGACTTATTACCCTGAAGTAAGTGAAATTTCTGCAATTTTGCCCCAAAATAAGGGAAATTTATGCCTTTTTACCCCCAAATAAGGGGAATTTCAGCATTTTTACCTCAAAATAAAAGGAACTTCTGCATTTTTGCCACAAAATATTTGGAATTTCTGCCTTTTTGCTCCAAAATAAGAAAAACTTCTGCCTTTTTTCCTGAAATAAGTGAGATTTCTGCAATTTTGCCCCAAAATAAGGGAAATTTCTGCATTTTTGCCTCCAAATAAAGGGAATTTCAGCATTTTTACCTCAAAATAAGGGGAATTTCTGCACTTTTGCCCTAAAATATGGGAAATTTCTGCCTTTTTGTCCCAAAATAAGAAAAATTTCTGCAATTTTGTATCAAAATAAAAAAATTTCTGCCTTTTTGCCCCAAAATAAGTGAAATTTCTGCTTTTTTTTCTGAAATAAGTGAAATTTCTGCAATTTTGCCCCAAAATAAGTGAAAATTCTGAGTTTTGCCCCAAAATAAGGGAAATTTCTGGAATTTTGCCCCAAAATAAGTGGAATTTCTGAGTTTTGCCCCAAAAAAAGGAAAATTTCTGTCTTTTTGCCCCAACATATAGGGAATTTCTGCCTTTTTGCCCCACAATTAGGGGAATTTCTGCAATTGTGCTCCAAAATACGGGGAATTTCTGCCTTTTTGCCCGAAAACAAGAAGAATGCATACCTTTTTGCCATAAAAAAGGAAAATTTCTTCATTTTTGCTCCAAAGTATGGGGAATTTCTGCTTTTTTGCCTCTTAATAAGTCGAATTTATGTCTTTTTTCCCCAAAACAAAGAGAATTTCCATCTTTTTTGCCCCAAAATAAAGAAAATTTCTGACTTATTACCCTGAAGTAAGTGGAATTTCTGCAATTTTGCCCCAAAATAAGGGAAATTTATGCCTTTTTGCCTCCAAATAAGGGGAATTTCAGCATTTTTACCTCAAAATAAGGGGAATTTCTGCATTTTTGCCACAAAATATTTGGAATTTCTGCCTTTTTGCTCCAAAATAAGGAAAACTTCTGCCTTTTTTCCTGAAATAAGTGAAATTTCTGCAATTTTGCCCCAAAATAAGTGAAATTTCTGCAATTTTGTCCCAAAATAAGTGAAATTTCTGAAATTTGGCCCAAAATAAGGGAAATTTCTGGAATTTTGCCCCAAAATAATTGAAATTTCTGAGTTTTGCCCCAAAATAAGGGGAATTTCTGCCTTTTTGCCCCCAAATAATAGGAATTTCAGCTTTTATACCACAAAATAAGGGGAATTTCTGCATTTTTGCCCCAAAATATGGGAAATTTCTGCGTTTTTGCCCCAAAATAAGAACAATTTCTGCAATTTTGTACCAAAATAAAAGAAATTTCTGACTTTTTGCCCCAAAAAAGAAAAGTTCTCCTTTTTTTACTGACATAAGTGAAATTTCTGCAATTTTGCCCCAAAATAAGTGAAATTTCTGCAATTTTGCCCCAAAATAAGGGAAATTTCTGGAATTTTGCCCCATAACAAGTGGAATTTCTGAGTTTTGCCCCAAAATAAAGAAAATTTCTGTCTTTTTGCCCTAACATACAGGGAATTTCTGCCTTTTGCCCCACAATTCGGGGAATTTCTGCAATTTTGCTTCAAAATTCAGGGAATTTCTGCCTTTTTGACCGAAAATAAGAAGATGAATAACTTTTTGCCATAAAAAAGGGAAATTTCTTCATTTTTCTCCAAAATAAGGGGAATTTCTGATTTTTTGCCTCTAAATAAGTGGAATTTTTGTCTTTTTCCCCCAAAACAAAGGGAATTTCTGTCTTTTTTGCCCCAAAATAAGGAAAATTTCAGAATTATTACCATGAAATAAGTGAAATTTCTGCAATTTTGCTCCAAAATAATTGAAATTTCTGAGTTTTGCCCCAAAATAAGAGGAATTTCTGGATTTTTGTCCCCAAATAAGGGGAATTTCAGCATTTTTACCTCAAAATAAGGGGAATTTCTGCAATTTTGCCCCAAAATATGGGAAATTTCTGCCTTTTTGCCCCAAAATAAGAACAAATTCTGCAATTTTGTACAAAAATAAAAGAAATTTCTGACTTTTTGCCCCAAAAAGAAAATTTCTGCTTTTTTTTTCTGAAATAAGTGAAATTTCTGCAATTTTGCCCCAAAATAAGTGAAATTTCTGAGTTTTGCCCCAAAATAAAGAGAATTTCTGTCTTTTTGCCCCAACATATAGGGAATTTCTGTCTTTTTGCCCCACAATTAGGGGAATTTCTGCAATTTTGCTCCAAAACAGGGGGAATTTCTGCCTTTTTGAACGAAAACAGGAAGAATGCATACCTTTTTGCCATAAAAAAGGGAAATTTCTTAATTTTTGCTCCAAAATAAGGGGAATTACTGCTTTTTTTGCCTCTTAATAAGTGGAATTTCTGTCTTTTTCCCCCAAAACAAAGGGAATTTCTGTTTTTTTTGCCCCAAAATACGGAAAATTTCTGACTTATTACCCTGAAGTAAGTGAAATTTCTGCAATTTTGCCAGAAAATGAGGGAAATTTCTGCCTTTTTGCCCCCAAATAAAGAAAATATCAGCCTTTTAACCTCAAAATAAGGGAAATTTCTGCATTTTTGCCCCAAAATATGGGAAATTTCTGCCTTTTTACCCAAAATAAGAACAAATTCTGCAATTTTGTACAAAAATAAAAGAAATTTCTGACTTTTTGCCCCAAAAAGAAAATTTCTGCTTTTTTTTTCCTGAAATAAGTGAAATTTCTGCAATTTTGCCCCAAAATATGTGAAATTTCTGCTATTTTGCCACAAAATAATGGAAATTTTTGCAATTTTGCCACAAAATAAGTGAAATGTCTGAGTTTTGCCCCAAAATAAGAGGAATTTCTGTTTTTGCCCCAACATATAGGGAATTTCTGCCTTTTTGCCCCACAATTAGGGGAATATCTGCAATTTTGCTCCAAAATACGGGGATTTTCTGCCTTTTTGCCCGAAAATAAGAAGAATGCATATCTTTTTGCCATAAAAAAGGAAAGTTTCTTCATTTTTGCTCCAAAATAAGGGGAATTTCTGCTTTTTTGGATCTAAATATGTGGAATTTCTGTTTTTTTCCCCCAAAACGAAAGGAATTTCTGTCTTTTTTGCCCCAAAATAAGGAAAATTTCTGACTTATTACCCTGAAATAAGTGAAATTTCTGCAATTTTGCCCCAAAATGAGGAAAATTTCTGCCTTTTTGCCCCCAAATAAGGGGAATTTCAGCCTTTTTATCTCAAAATAATAGGAATTTCTGCATTTTTGCCCCAAAATATGGGAAATTTCTGCCTTTTTGCCCCAAAATAAGAACAATTTCTGCAATTTTGTACCAAAATAAAAGAAATTTCTGCCTTTTTGCCCCAAAATAAGAAAATTTCTGCTTTTTTTTCTGAAATAAGTGAAATTTCTGCAATTTTGCCCTAAAATAAGTGAAATTTCTGAGTTTTGCCCCAAAATAAGGAGAATTTCTGTCTTTTTGCCCCAACATATAGGGAATTTCTGCCTTTTTGGCCCACAATTAGGGGGATTTTTGCAATTTTGCTCCAAAAAACGGGGAATTTCTGTCTTTTTGCCCGAAAATAAGAAGAATGCATACCTTTTTGCCATAGAAAAGGGAAATTTCTTCATTTTTGCTCCAAAATAAGGGGAATTTCTGCTTTTTGCTTCTAAATAAGTGGAATTTCTGTCTTTTTTTCCCAAAACAAAGGGAATTTCTGTCTTTTTGCACCAAAATATAGATAATTTCTGACTTATTAATCTGAAATAAGTGAAATTTCTGCAATTTTGCCCCAAAATGAGGGAAATTTCTGCATTTTTTGCCCCCAAATAAGGGGAATTTCAGCCTTTTTACCTCAAAATAAGGGGAATTTCTGCATTTTTGCCCCAAAATATTGGAAATGTCTGCCTTTTTGCCCCAAAATAAGGAAAATTTCTGCAATTTTGTACCAAAATAAAAGAAATATCTGCCTTTTTGCCCCAAAATTAGAAAATTTCTGCTTTTTTTTCGGAAATCAGTGAAATTTCTGCAATTTTGCCCCAAAATAATTGAAATTTCTAAGTTTTGCCCCAAAATAAAAGAAATTTCTGCCTTTTTGCCCCCAAATAAGAGGAATTTCAGCATTTTTACCTTAAAATAAGGGGAATTTTTGCATTTTTGTCCCAAAATATGAGAAATTTCTGCCTATTTCCCAAAATAAGAAAAATTTCTGCAATTTTGTACCAAAAGAAAAGAAATTTCTGCCTTTTTGCCCCAAAATAAGAAAATTTCTGCTTTTTTTCTGAAATAAGTGAAATTTCTGCAATTTTGCCCCAAAATAAGTAAAATTTCTGAGTTTTGTTCCAAAATAAAGAGAATTTCTGTCTTTTTGCCCCAACATATAGGGAATTTCTGTCTTTTTGCCCCACAATTATAGAAATTTCTGCAATTTTGCTTTAAAACAGGGGGAATTTCTGCCTTTTTGCCCGAAAACAAGAAGAATGTATACCTTTTTGCCATAAAAAAAGGAAATTTCTTAATTTTTGCTCCAAAATAAGGGGAATTTCTGCTTTTTTGCCTCTTAATAAGTGGAATTTCTGTCTTTTTCCCCAAAACAATGGGAATTTCTTTATTTTTTGCCCCAAAATACGGAAAATTTCTGACTTATTACCCTGACGTTAATGAAATTTCTGCAATTTTGCCCCAAAATGAGGGAAATTTCTGCCTTTTTGCCCCTAAATAAGGAAAATATCAGCCTTTTTACCTCAAAATAAGGGAAATTTCTGCATTTTTGCCCCAAAATATGTGAAATTTCTGCAATTTTGCCTTAAAATAAGGGAAATTTCTGCAATTTTGCCACAAAATAAGTGAAATTTCTGAGTTTTGCCCCAAAATAAGAGGAATTTCTGTTTTTGCCCCAACATATAGGGAATTTCTGCCTTTTTGGCCCACAATTAGGGGATTTTCTGCAATTTTGCTCCAAAATACGGGGATTTTCTGCCTTTTTGCCCGAAAATAACAAGAATGCATATCTTTTTGCCATAAAAAAGAGAATTTACTTCATTTTTGCTCCAAAATAAGGGGAATTTCTGCTTTTTTGGCTCTAAATATGTGGAATTTCTGTTTTTTTCCCCCCAAACAAAGGGAATTTCTGTCTTTTTTGCCCCAAAATAAGGAAAATTTCTGACTCATTACCCTGAAATAAGTGAAATTTCTGCAATTTTGCCAGAAAATGAGGGAAATTTTTGCCTTTTTGCCCCCAATTAAGGAAAATATCAGCCTTTTAACCTCAAAATAAGGGAAATTTCTGCATTTTTGCCCCAAAATATGGGAAATTTCTGCTTTTTTGCCCCAAAATAAGAACCATTTCTGCAATTTTGTACCAAAATAAAAGAAATTTCTGCCTTTTTGCCCCAAAATAAGAAAATTTCTGCTTTTTTTCTGAAATAAGTGAAATTTCTGCAATTTTGCCCTAAAATAAGTGAAATTTCTGAGTTTTGCCCCAAAATAAGGAGAATTTCTGTCTTTTTGCCCCAACATATAGGGAATTTCTGCCTTTTTGGCCCACAATTACGGGAATTTCTGCAATTTCGCTCCAAAAAACGGGTAATTTCTGTCCTTTTGCCCGAAAATAAGAAGAATGCATACCTTTTTGCCATAGAAAAGGGAAATTTCTTCATTTTTGCTCTAAAATAATGGAAATTTCTGCTTTTTGCCTCTAAATAAGTGGAATTTCTGTCTTTTTTCCCAAAACAAAGGAAATTTCTGTCTTTTTGCACCAAAATAAAGATAATTTCTGACTTATTATTCTGAAATAAGTGAAATTTCTGCAATTTTGCCCCAAAATAAGGGAAATTTTTGCATTTTTTGCCCCCAAATAAGGGGAATTTCAGACTTTTTACCTCAAAATAAGGGGAATTTCTGCATTTTTGCCACAAAATATTTGGAATTTCTGCCTTTTTGCCCCAAAATAAGGAAAACTTCTGCCTTGTTTCCTGAAATAAGTAAAATTTCTGCAATTTTGCCTTAAAATAAGTGAAATTTCTGCAATTTTGCCCCAAAATAAGTGAAATTTCTGCAATTTTGCCCCAAAATAAGGGAAATTTCTGGAATTTTGCCCCATAACAAGTGGAATTTCTGAGTTTTGCCCCAAAATAAAGAGAATTTCTGTCTTTTTACCCTAACATACAGGGAATTTCTGCCTTTTTGCCCCACAATTAGGGGAATTTCTGCAATTTTGCTTCAAAATTCAGGGAATTTCTGCCTTTTTGCCCGAAAATAAGAAGATGAATACCTTTTTGCCATAAAAAAGGGAAATTTCTTCATTTTTCTTCAAAATAAGGGGAATTTCTGATTTTTTGCCTCTAAATAAGTGGAATTTCTGTCTTTTTCCCCCAAAACAAAGGGAATTTCTGTCTTTTTTGCCCCAAAATAAAAAAAAATTTCAGACTTATTACCCTGAAATAAGTGAAATTTCTGCAATTTCGCTCCAAAATAATTGAAATTTCTGAGTTTTGCCCCAAAATAAGGGGAATTTTTGGATTTTTGTCCCCAAATAAGGGGAATTTCAGCATTTTTACCTCAAAATAAGGGGAATTTCTGCAATTTTGCCCCAAAATATGGGAAATTTCTGCCTTTTTGCCCCAAAATAAGAACAAATTCTGCAATTTTGTACCTAAATAAAAGAAATTTCTGACTTTTTTTCCCAAAAAAGAAAATTTCTGCTATTTTCTTCTGAAATAAGTGAAATTTCTGCAATTTTGCCCCAAAATATGTGAAATTTCTGCAATTTTGCCCCAAAATATGTGAAATTTCTGCAATTTTGCCCCAAAATAAGAAAAATTTCTGCAATTTTGCCCCAAAATAAGTGAAATTTCTGAGTTTTGCCCCTAAATAAGGAGAATTTCTGTTTTTGCTCCAACATATAGAGAATTTCTGCCTTTTTGCCCCACAATTAGGGGAATATCTGCAATTTTGCTCCAAAATACGGGGAATTTCTGCCTTTTTGCCCGAAAATAAGAAGAATGCATACCTTTTTGCCATAAAAAAAAGAAATTTCTTCATTTTTGCTCCAAAATAAAGGGAATTTCTGCTTTTTTGCCTCTACATAAGTGGAATTTCTGTCTTTTTCCCCCAAAACAAAGGGAATTCCTGTGTTTTTGCCCCAAAATAAGAAAAATTTCTGACTTATTACCCTGAAATAAGTGAAATTTCTGCAATTTTGCCCCAAAATGAGGGAAATTTCTGCCTTCTTGCTCCCAAAGAAGAAAATATCAGCCTTTTTACCTCAAAATAAGGGAAATTTCTGCATTTTTGCCCCAAAATAATGGGACATTTCTGCCCTTTTGCCCCAAAATAAGAACAAATTCTGCAATTTTGTACCTAAATAAAAGAAATTTCTGACTTTTTGACCTAAAAAGAAAATTTCTGCTTTTTTTTCTGAAATAAGTGAAATTTCTGCAATTTTGCCCAAAAATATGTGAAATTTCTGCAATTTTGCCTTAAAATAAGGGAAATTTCTGCATTTTTTGCCCCCAAATAAGGGGAATTTCCGCCTTTTTACCTCAAAATATGGGGAATTTCTGGATTTTTGCTCCAAAATATGGGAAATGTCTGCCTTTTTGCCCCAAAATAAGGAAAATTTCTGCAATTTTGTACCAAAATAAAAGAAATATCTGCCTTTTTGCCCCAAAATTAGAAAATTTCTGCTTTTTTTTCGGAAATAAGTGAAATTTCTGCAATTTTGCCCCAAAATAAATGAAATTTCTAAGTTTTGCCCCAAAATAAGGGAAATTTCTGCTTTTTTTGCCCCCAAATAAGAAGAAGTTCAGCATTTTTACCTTAAAATAAGGGGAATTTCTGCATTTTTGCCCCAAAATATGAGAAATTTCTGCCTTTTTCCCATAATAAGAAAAATTTCTGCAATTTTGTACAAAAATAAAAGAAATTTCTGCCTTTTTGCCCCAAAATAAGAAAATTTCTGCTTTTTTTTCTGAAATCAGTGAAATTTCTGCAATTTTGCCCCAAAATAAGTGAAATTTCGGAGTTTTGCCCCAAAATAAGGAGAATTTCTGTCTTTTTGCCCCAACATATAGGGAATTTCTGCCTTTTTGCCCCACAATTAGGGGAATTTCTGCAATTTTGCTCCAAAACAGAAGGAATTTCTGCCTTTTTGCCCGAAAACAAGAAGAATGCATACCTTTTTGCCATAAAAAATAGAAATTTCTTAAATTTTGCTCCAAAATAAGGGGAATTTCTGCTTTTTTGCCTCTTAATAAGTGGAATTTCTGTCTTTTTTCCCCAAAACAAAGGGAATTTCTGTCTTTTTTGCCCCAAAATACGGAAAATTTCTGACTTATTACCCTGAAGTAAATGAAATTTCTGCAATTTTGCCCCAAAATGAGGGAAATTTCTGCCTTTTTGCCCCCAAATAAGAAAAATATCAGCCTTTTTATCTCAAAATAAGGGAAATTTCTGCATTTTTGCCCCAAAATAAGTGAAATTTCTGCTTTTTTCTGAAATAAGTGAAATTTCTGCAATTTTGCCCCAAAATAAGTGAAAATTCTGAGTTTTGCCCCAAAATAAGGAGAGTTTCTGTCTTTTTGCCCCACAATTAGGGGAATTTCTGCAATTGTGCTCCAAAATACGAGGAATTTCTGCCTTTTTGCCCGAAAACAAGAAGAATGCATACCTTTTTGCCATAAAAAAAAAATTTCTTCATTTTTGCTCCAAAATAAGGGGACTTTCTGCTCTTTTGCCTCTTAATAAGTGGAATTTCTGTCTTTTTCCCCCAAAACAAAGGGAATTTCCATCTTTTTTGCCTCAAAATAAGGAAAATTTCTGACTTATTACCCTGAAGTAAGTGAAATTTCTGCAATTTTGCCCCAAAATAAGGGAAATTTATGCCTTTTTACCCCCAAATAAGGGGAATTTCAGCATTTTTACCTCAAAATAAAAGGAACTTCTGCATTTTTGCCACAAAATATTTGGAATTTCTGCCTTTTTGCTCCAAAATAAGAAAAACTTCTGCCTTTTTTCCTGAAATAAGTGAGATTTCTGCAATTTTGCCCCAAAATAAGGGAAATTTCTGCATTTTTGCCTCCAAATAAAGGGAATTTCAGCATTTTTACCTCAAAATAAAGGGAATTTCTGCACTTTTGCCCTAAAATATGGGAAATTTCTGCCTTTTTGTCCCAAAATAAGAAAAATTTCTGCAATTTTGTATCAAAATAAAAAAATTTCTGCCTTTTTGCCCCAAAATAAGTGAAATTTCTGCTTTTTTTTCTGAAATAAGTGAAATTTCTGCAATTTTGCCCCAAAATAAGTGAAAATTCTGAGTTTTGCCCCAAAATAAGGGAAATTTCTGGAATTTTGCCCCAAAATAAGTGGAATTTCTGAGTTTTGCCCCAAAAAAAGGAAAATTTCTGTCTTTTTGCCCCAACATATAGGGAATTTCTGCCTTTTTGCCCCACAATTAGGGGAATTTCTGCAATTGTGCTCCAAAATACGGGGAATTTCTGCCTTTTTGCCCGAAAACAAGAAGAATGCATACCTTTTTGCCATAAAAAAGGAAAATTTCTTCATTTTTGCTCCAAAGTATGGGGAATTTCTGCTTTTTTGCCTCTTAATAAGTCGAATTTATGTCTTTTTTCCCCAAAACAAAGAGAATTTCCATCTTTTTTGCCCCAAAATAAAGAAAATTTCTGACTTATTACCCTGAAGTAAGTGGAATTTCTGCAATTTTGCCCCAAAATAAGGGAAATTTATGCCTTTTTGCCTCCAAATAAGGGGAATTTCAGCATTTTTACCTCAAAATAAGGGGAATTTCTGCATTTTTGCCACAAAATATTTGGAATTTCTGCCTTTTTGCTCCAAAATAAGGAAAACTTCTGCCTTTTTTCCTGAAATAAGTGAAATTTCTGCAATTTTGCCCCAAAATAAGTGAAATTTCTGCAATTTTGTCCCAAAATAAGTGAAATTTCTGAAATTTGGCCCAAAATAAGGGAAATTTCTGGAATTTTGCCCCAAAATAATTGAAATTTCTGAGTTTTGCCCCAAAATAAGGGGAATTTCTGCATTTTTGCCCCCAAATAATAGGAATTTCAGCTTTTATACCACAAAATAAGGGGAATTTCTGCATTTTTGCCCCAAAATATGGGAAATTTCTGCGTTTTTGCCCCAAAATAAGAACAATTTCTGCAATTTTGTACCAAAATAAAAGAAATTTCTGACTTTTTGCCCCAAAAAAGAAAAGTTCTCCTTTTTTTACTGACATAAGTGAAATTTCTGCAATTTTGCCCCAAAATAAGTGAAATTTCTGCAATTTTGCCCCAAAATAAGGGAAATTTCTGGAATTTTGCCCCATAACAAGTGGAATTTCTGAGTTTTGCCCCAAAATAAAGAAAATTTCTGTCTTTTTGCCCTAACATACAGGGAATTTCTGCCTTTTGCCCCACAATTCGGGGAATTTCTGCAATTTTGCTTCAAAATTCAGGGAATTTCTGCCTTTTTGACCGAAAATAAGAAGATGAATAACTTTTTGCCATAAAAAAGGGAAATTTCTTCATTTTTCTCCAAAATAAGGGGAATTTCTGATTTTTTGCCTCTAAATAAGTGGAATTTTTGTCTTTTTCCCCCAAAACAAAGGGAATTTCTGTCTTTTTTGCCCCAAAATAAGGAAAATTTCAGAATTATTACCATGAAATAAGTGAAATTTCTGCAATTTTGCTCCAAAATAATTGAAATTTCTGAGTTTTGCCCCAAAATAAGAGGAATTTCTGGATTTTTGTCCCCAAATAAGGGGAATTTCAGCATTTTTACCTCAAAATAAGGGGAATTTCTGCAATTTTGCCCCAAAATATGGGAAATTTCTGCCTTTTTGCCCCAAAATAAGAACAAATTCTGCAATTTTGTACAAAAATAAAAGAAATTTCTGACTTTTTGCCCCAAAAAGAAAATTTCTGCTTTTTTTTTTCTGAAATAAGTGAAATTTCTGCAATTTTGCCCCAAAATAAGTGAAATTTCTGAGTTTTGCCCCAAAATAAAGAGAATTTCTGTCTTTTTGCCCCAACATATAGGGAATTTCTGTCTTTTTGCCCCACAATTAGGGGAATTTCTGCAATTTTGCTCCAAAACAGGGGGAATTTCTGCCTTTTTGAACGAAAACAGGAAGAATGCATACCTTTTTGCCATAAAAAAGGGAAATTTCTTAATTTTTGCTCCAAAATAAGGGGAATTACTGCTTTTTTTGCCTCTTAATAAGTGGAATTTCTGTCTTTTTCCCCCAAAACAAAGGGAATTTCTGTTTTTTTTGCCCCAAAATATGGAAAATTTCTGACTTATTACCCTGAAGTCAGTGAAATTTCTGCAATTTTGCCAGAAAATGAGGGAAATTTCTGCCTTTTTGCCCCCAAATAAGGAAAATATCAGCCTTTTAACCTCAAAATAAGGGAAATTTCTGCATTTTTGCCCCAAAATATGGGAAATTTCTGCCTTTTTACCCAAAATAAGAACAAATTCTGCAATTTTGTACAAAAATAAAAGAAATTTCTGACTTTTTGCCCCAAAAAGAAAATTTCTGCTTTTTTTTTCCCGAAATAAGTGAAATTTCTGCAATTTTGCCCCAAAATATGTGAAATTTCTGCTATTTTGCCACAAAATAATGGAAATTTTTGCAATTTTGCCACAAAATAAGTGAAATGTCTGAGTTTTGCCCCAAAATAAGAGGAATTTCTGTTTTTGCCCCAACATATAGGGAATTTCTGCCTTTTTGCCCCACAATTAGGGGAATATCTGCAATTTTGCTCCAAAATACGGGGATTTTTCTGCCTTTTTGCCTGAAAATAAGAAGAATGCATATCTTTTTGCCATAAAAAAGGAAAGTTTCTTCATTTTTGCTCCAAAATAAGGGGAATTTCTGCTTTTTTGGATCTAAATATGTGGAATTTCTGTTTTGTTCCCCCAAAACGAAAGGAATTTCTGTCTTTTTTGCCCCAAAATAAGGAAAATTTCTGACTTATTACCCTGAAATAAGTGAAATTTCTGCAATTTTGCCCCAAAATGAGGAAAATTTCTGCCTTTTTGCCCCCAAATAAGGGGAATTTCAGCCTTTTTATCTCAAAATAATAGGAATTTCTGCATTTTTGCCCCAAAATATGGGAAATTTCTGCCTTTTTGCCCCAAAATAAGAACAATTTCTGCAATTTTGTACCAAAATAAAAGAAATTTCTGCCTTTTTGCCCCAAAATAAGAAAATTTCTGCTTTTTTTCTGAAATAAGTGAAATTTCTGCAATTTTGCCCTAAAATAAGTGAAATTTCTGAGTTTTGCCCCAAAATAAAAAGAATTTCTGTCTTTTTGCCCCAACATATAGGGAATTTCTGCCTTTTTGGCCCACAATTAGGGGGATTTTTGCAATTTTGCTCCAAAAACGGGGAATTTCTGTCTTTTTGCCCGAAAATAAGAAGAATGCATACCTTTTTGCCATAGAAAAGGGAAATTTCTTCATTTTTGCTCCAAAATAAGGGGAATTTCTGCTTTTTGCTTCTAAATAAGTGGAATTTCTGTCTTTTTTTCCCAAAACAAAGGGAATTTCTGTCTTTTTGCACCAAAATATAGATAATTTCTGACTTATTAATCTGAAATAAGTGAAATTTCTGCAATTTTGCCCCAAAATAAGGGAAATTTCTGCATTTTTTGCCCCCAAATAAGGGGAATTTCAGCCTTTTTACCTCAAAATAAGGGGAATTTCTGCATTTTTGCCCCAAAATATTGGAAATGTCTGCCTTTTTGCCCCAAAATAAGGAAAATTTCTGCAATTTTGTACCAAAATAAAAGAAATATCTGCCTTTTTGCCCCAAAATTAGAAAATTTCTGCTTTTTTTTCGGAAATCAGTGAAATTTCTGCAATTTTGCCCCAAAATAATTGAAATTTCTAAGTTTTGCCCCAAAATAAAAGAAATTTCTGCCTTTTTGCCCCCAAATAAGAGGAATTTCAGCATTTTTACCTTAAAATAAGGGGAATTTTTGCATTTTTGTCCCAAAATATGAGAAATTTCTGCCTATTTCCCAAAATAAGAAAAATTTCTGCAATTTTGTACCAAAAGAAAAGAAATTTCTGCCTTTTTGCCCCAAAATAAGAAAATTTCTGCTTTTTTTCTGAAATAAGTGAAATTTCTGCAATTTTGCCCCAAAATAAGTAAAATTTCTGAGTTTTGTTCCAAAATAAAGAGAATTTCTGTCTTTTTGCCCCAACATATAGGGAATTTCTGTCTTTTTGCCCCACAATTATAGAAATTTCTGCAATTTTGCTTTAAAACAGGGGGAATTTCTGCCTTTTTGCCCGAAAACAAGAAGAATGTATACCTTTTTGCCATAAAAAAAGGAAATTTCTTAATTTTTGCTCCAAAATAAGGGGAATTTCTGCTTTTTTGCCTCTTAATAAGTGGAATTTCTGTCTTTTTCCCCAAAACAATGGGAATTTCTTTATTTTTTGCCCCAAAATACGGAAAATTTCTGACTTATTACCCTGACGTTAATGAAATTTCTGCAATTTTGCCCCAAAATGAGGGAAATTTCTGCCTTTTTGCCCCTAAATAAGGAAAATATCAGCCTTTTTACCTCAAAATAAGGGAAATTTCTGCATTTTTGCCCCAAAATATGTGAAATTTCTGCAATTTTGCCTTAAAATAAGGGAAATTTCTGCAATTTTGCCACAAAATAAGTGAAATTTCTGAGTTTTGCCCCAAAATAAGAGGAATTTCTGTTTTTGCCCCAACATATAGGGAATTTCTGCCTTTTTGGCCCACAATTAGGGGATTTTCTGCAATTTTGCTCCAAAATACGGGGATTTTCTGCCTTTTTGCCCGAAAATAACAAGAATGCATATCTTTTTGCCATAAAAAAGAGAATTTACTTCATTTTTGCTCCAAAATAAGGGGAATTTCTGCTTTTTTGGCTCTAAATATGTGGAATTTCTGTTTTTTTTCCCCCAAAACAAAGGGAATTTCTGTCTTTTTTGCCCCAAAATAAGGAAAATTTCTGACTCATTACCCTGAAATAAGTGAAATTTCTGCAATTTTGCCAGAAAATGAGCGAAATTTCTGCCTTTTTGCCCCCAATTAAGGAAAATATCAGCCTTTTAACCTCAAAATAAGGGAAATTTCTGCATTTTTGCCCCAAAATATGGGAAATTTCTGCTTTTTTGCCCCAAAATAAGAACAATTTCTGCAATTTTGTACCAAAATAAAAGAAATTTCTGCCTTTTTGCCCCAAAATAAGAAAATTTCTGCTTTTTTTCTGAAATAAGTGAAATTTCTGCAATTTTGCCCTAAAATAAGTGAAATTTCTGAGTTTTGCCCCAAAATAAGGAGAATTTCTGTCTTTTTGCCCCAACATATAGGGAATTTCTGCCTTTTTGGCCCACAATTACGGGAATTTCTGCAATTTCGCTCCAAAAAACGGGTAATTTCTGTCCTTTGGCCCGAAAATAAGAAGAATGCATACCTTTTTGCCATAGAAAAGGGAAATTTCTTCATTTTTGCTCTAAAATAATGGAAATTTCTGCTTTTTGCTTCTAAATAAGTGGAATTTCTGTCTTTTTTCCCAAAACAAAGGAAATTTCTGTCTTTTTGCACCAAAATAAAGATAATTTCTGACTTATTATTCTGAAATAAGTGAAATTTCTGCAATTTTGCCCCAAAATAAGGGAAATTTTTGCATTTTTTGCCCCCAAATAAGGGGAATTTCAGCCTTTTTACCTCAAAATAAGGGGAATTTCTGCATTTTTGCCACAAAATATTTGGAATTTCTGCTTTTTTGCCCCAAAATAAGGAAAACTTCTGCCTTGTTTCCTGAAATAAGTAAAATTTCTGCAATTTTGCCTTAAAATAAGTGAAATTTCTGCAATTTTGCCCCAAAATAAGTGAAATTTCTGCAATTTTGCCCCAAAATAAGGGAAATTTCTGGAATTTTGCCCCATAACAAGTGGAATTTCTGAGTTTTGCCCCAAAATAAAGAGAATTTCTGTCTTTTTACCCTAACATACAGGGAATTTCTGCCTTTTTGCCCCACAATTAGGGGAATTTCTGCAATTTTGCTTCAAAATTCAGGGAATTTCTGCCTTTTTGCCCGAAAATAAGAAGATGAATACCTTTTTGCCATAAAAAAGGGAAATTTCTTCATTTTTCTTCAAAATAAGGGGAATTTCTGATTTTTTGCCTCTAAATAAGTGGAATTTCTGTCTTTTTCCCCCAAAACAAAGGGAATTTCTGTCTTTTTTGCCCCAAAATAAAAAAAAAATTTCAGACTTATTACCCTGAAATAAGTGAAATTTCTGCAATTTCGCTCCAAAATAATTGAAATTTCTGAGTTTTGCCCCAAAATAAGGGGAATTTTTGGATTTTTGTCCCCAAATAAGGGGAATTTCAGCATTTTTACCTCAAAATAAGGGGAATTTCTGCAATTTTGCCCCAAAATATGGGAAATTTCTGCCTTTTTGCCCCAAAATAAGAACAAATTCTGCAATTTTGTACCTAAATAAAAGAAATTTCTGACTTTTTTTCCCAAAAAAGAAAATTTCTGCTATTTTCTTCTGAAATAAGTGAAATTACTGCAATTTTGCCCCAAAATATGTGAAATTTCTGCAATTTTGCCCCAAAATATGTGAAATTTCTGCAATTTTGCCCCAAAATAAGAAAAATTTCTGCAATTTTGCCCCAAAATAAGTGAAATTTCTGAGTTTTGCCCCTAAATAAGGAGAATTTCTGTTTTTGCTCCAACATATAGGGAATTTCTGCCTTTTTGCCCCACAATTAGGGGAATATCTGCAATTTTGCTCCAAAATACGGGGAATTTCTGCCTTTTTGCCCGAAAATAAGAAGAATGCATACCTTTTTGCCATAAAAAAAAGAAATTTCTTCATTTTTGCTCCAAAATAAAGGGAATTTCTGCTTTTTTGCCTCTACATAAGTGGAATTTCTGTCTTTTTCCCCCAAAACAAAGGGAATTCCTGTCTTTTTGCCCCAAAATAAGAAAAATTTCTGACTTATTACCCTGAAATAAGTGAAATTTCTGCAATTTTGCCCCAAAATGAGGGAAATTTCTGCCTTCTTGCTCCCAAAGAAGAAAATATCAGCCTTTTTACCTCAAAATAAGGGAAATTTCTGCATTTTTGCCCCAAAATAATGGGACATTTCTGCCCTTTTGCCCCAAAATAAGAACAAATTCTGCAATTTTGTACCTAAATAAAAGAAATTTCTGACTTTTTGACCTAAAAAGAAAATTTCTGCTTTTTTTTCTGAAATAAGTGAAATTTCTGCAATTTTGCCCAAAAATATGTGAAATTTCTGCAATTTTGCCTTAAAATAAGGGAAATTTCTGCATTTTTTGCCCCCAAATAAGGGGAATTTCCGCCTTTTTACCTCAAAATATGGGGAATTTCTGGATTTTTGCTCCAAAATATGGGAAATGTCTGCCTTTTTGCCCCAAAATAAGGAAAATTTCTGCAATTTTGTACCAAAATAAAAGAAATATCTGCCTTTTTGCCCCAAAATTAGAAAATTTCTGCTTTTTTTTCGGAAATAAGTGAAATTTCTGCAATTTTGCCCCAAAATAAATGAAATTTCTAAGTTTTGCCCCAAAATAAGGGAAATTTCTGCTTTTTTGCCCCCAAATAAGAAGAAGTTCAGCATTTTTACCTTAAAATAAGGGGAATTTCTGCATTTTTGCCCCAAAATATGAGAAATTTCTGCCTTTTTCCCATAATAAGAAAAATTTCTGCAATTTTGTACAAAAATAAAAGAAATTTCTGCCTTTTTGCCCCAAAATAAGAAAATTTCTGCTTTTTTTTCTGAAATCAGTGAAATTTCTGCAATTTTGCCCCAAAATAAGTGAAATTTCGGAGTTTTGCCCCAAAATAAGGAGAATTTCTGTCTTTTTGCCCCAACATATAGGGAATTTCTGCCTTTTTGCCCCACAATTAGGGGAATTTCTGCAATTTTGCTCCAAAACAGAAGGAATTTCTGCCTTTTTGCCCGAAAACAAGAAGAATGCATACCTTTTTGCCATAAAAAATAGAAATTTCTTAATTTTTGCTCCAAAATAAGGGGAATTTCTGCTTTTTTGCCTCTTAATAAGTGGAATTTCTGTCTTTTTTCCCCAAAACAAAGGGAATTTCTGTCTTTTTTGCCCCAAAATACGGAAAATTTCTGACTTATTACCCTGAAGTAAATGAAATTTCTGCAATTTTGCCCCAAAATGAGGGAAATTTCTGCCTTTTTGCCCCCAAATAAGAAAAATATCAGCCTTTTTATCTCAAAATAAGGGAAATTTCTGCATTTTTGCCCCAAAATAAGTGAAATTTCTGCTTTTTTCTGAAATAAGTGAAATTTCTGCAATTTTGCCCCAAAATAAGTGAAAATTCTGAGTTTTGCCCCAAAATAAGGAGAGTTTCTGTCTTTTTGCCCCACAATTAGGGGAATTTCTGCAATTGTGCTCCAAAATACGAGGAATTTCTGCCTTTTTGCCCGAAAACAAGAAGAATGCATACCTTTTTGCCATAAAAAAAAAATTTCTTCATTTTTGCTCCAAAATAAGGGGACTTTCTGCTCTTTTGCCTCTTAATAAGTGGAATTTCTGTCTTTTTCCCCCAAAACAAAGGGAATTTCCATCTTTTTTGCCTCAAAATAAGGAAAATTTCTGACTTATTACCCTGAAGTAAGTGAAATTTCTGCAATTTTGCCCCAAAATAAGGGAAATTTATGCCTTTTTACCCCCAAATAAGGGGAATTTCAGCATTTTTACCTCAAAATAAAAGGAACTTCTGCATTTTTGCCACAAAATATTTGGAATTTCTGCCTTTTTGCTCCAAAATAAGAAAAACTTCTGCCTTTTTTCCTGAAATAAGTGAGATTTCTGCAATTTTGCCCCAAAATAAGGGAAATTTCTGCATTTTTGCCTCCAAATAAAGGGAATTTCAGCATTTTTACCTCAAAATAAGGGGAATTTCTGCACTTTTGCCCTAAAATATGGGAAATTTCTGCCTTTTTGTCCCAAAATAAGAAAAATTTCTGCAATTTTGTATCAAAATAAAAAAATTTCTGCCTTTTTGCCCCAAAATAAGTGAAATTTCTGCTTTTTTTTCTGAAATAAGTGAAATTTCTGCAATTTTGCCCCAAAATAAGTGAAAATTCTGAGTTTTGCCCCAAAATAAGGGAAATTTCTGGAATTTTGCCCCAAAATAAGTGGAATTTCTGAGTTTTGCCCCAAAAAAAGGAAAATTTCTGTCTTTTTGCCCCAACATATAGGGAATTTCTGCCTTTTTGCCCCACAATTAGGGGAATTTCTGCAATTGTGCTCCAAAATACGGGGAATTTCTGCCTTTTTGCCCGAAAACAAGAAGAATGCATACCTTTTTGCCATAAAAAAGGAAAATTTCTTCATTTTTGCTCCAAAGTATGGGGAATTTCTGCTTTTTTGCCTCTTAATAAGTCGAATTTATGTCTTTTTTCCCCAAAACAAAGAGAATTTCCATCTTTTTTGCCCCAAAATAAAGAAAATTTCTGACTTATTACCCTGAAGTAAGTGGAATTTCTGCAATTTTGCCCCAAAATAAGGGAAATTTATGCCTTTTTGCCTCCAAATAAGGGGAATTTCAGCATTTTTACCTCAAAATAAGGGGAATTTCTGCATTTTTGCCACAAAATATTTGGAATTTCTGCCTTTTTGCTCCAAAATAAGGAAAACTTCTGCCTTTTTTCCTGAAATAAGTGAAATTTCTGCAATTTTGCCCCAAAATAAGTGAAATTTCTGCAATTTTGTCCCAAAATAAGTGAAATTTCTGAAATTTGGCCCAAAATAAGGGAAATTTCTGGAATTTTGCCCCAAAATAATTGAAATTTCTGAGTTTTGCCCCAAAATAAGGGGAATTTCTGCCTTTTTGCCCCCAAATAATAGGAATTTCAGCTTTTATACCACAAAATAAGGGGAATTTCTGCATTTTTGCCCCAAAATATGGGAAATTTCTGCGTTTTTGCCCCAAAATAAGAACAATTTCTGCAATTTTGTACCAAAATAAAAGAAATTTCTGACTTTTTGCCCCAAAAAAGAAAAGTTCTCCTTTTTTTACTGACATAAGTGAAATTTCTGCAATTTTGCCCCAAAATAAGTGAAATTTCTGCAATTTTGCCCCAAAATAAGGGAAATTTCTGGAATTTTGCCCCATAACAAGTGGAATTTCTGAGTTTTGCCCCAAAATAAAGAAAATTTCTGTCTTTTTGCCCTAACATACAGGGAATTTCTGCCTTTTGCCCCACAATTCGGGGAATTTCTGCAATTTTGCTTCAAAATTCAGGGAATTTCTGCCTTTTTGACCGAAAATAAGAAGATGAATAACTTTTTGCCATAAAAAAGGGAAATTTCTTCATTTTTCTCCAAAATAAGGGGAATTTCTGATTTTTTGCCTCTAAATAAGTGGAATTTTTGTCTTTTTCCCCCAAAACAAAGGGAATTTCTGTCTTTTTTGCCCCAAAATAAGGAAAATTTCAGAATTATTACCATGAAATAAGTGAAATTTCTGCAATTTTGCTCCAAAATAATTGAAATTTCTGAGTTTTGCCACAAAATAAGAGGAATTTCTGGATTTTTGTCCCCAAATAAGGGGAATTTCAGCATTTTTACCTCAAAATAAGGGGAATTTCTGCAATTTTGCCCCAAAATATGGGAAATTTCTGCCTTTTTGCCCCAAAATAAGAACAAATTCTGCAATTTTGTACAAAAATAAAAGAAATTTCTGACTTTTTGCCCCAAAAAGAAAATTTCTGCTTTTTTTTTCTGAAATAAGTGAAATTTCTGCAATTTTGCCCCAAAATAAGTGAAATTTCTGAGTTTTGCCCCAAAATAAAGAGAATTTCTGTCTTTTTGCCCCAACATATAGGGAATTTCTGTCTTTTTGCCCCACAATTAGGGGAATTTCTGCAATTTTGCTCCAAAACAGGGGGAATTTCTGCCTTTTTGAACGAAAACAGGAAGAATGCATACCTTTTTGCCATAAAAAAGGGAAATTTCTTAATTTTTGCTCCAAAATAAGGGGAATTACTGCTTTTTTTGCCTCTTAATAAGTGGAATTTCTGTCTTTTTCCCCCAAAACAAAGGGAATTTCTGTTTTTTTTGCCCCAAAATACGGAAAATTTCTGACTTATTACCCTGAAGTAAGTGAAATTTCTGCAATTTTGCCAGAAAATGAGGGAAATTTCTGCCTTTTTGCCCCCAAATAAGGAAAATATCAGCCTTTTAACCTCAAAATAAGGGAAATTTCTGCATTTTTGCCCCAAAATATGGGAAATTTCTGCCTTTTTACCCAAAATAAGAACAAATTCTGCAATTTTGTACAAAAATAAAAGAAATTTCTGACTTTTTGCCCCAAAAAGAAAATTTCTGCTTTTTTTTTCCTGAAATAAGTGAAATTTCTGCAATTTTGCCCCAAAATATGTGAAATTTCTGCTATTTTGCCCCAAAATAATGGAAATTTTTGCAATTTTGCCACAAAATAAGTGAAATGTCTGAGTTTTGCCCCAAAATAAGAGGAATTTCTGTTTTTGCCCCAACATATAGGGAATTTCTGCCTTTTTGCCCCACAATTAGGGGAATATCTGCAATTTTGCTCCAAAATACGGGGATTTTCTGCCTTTTTGCCTGAAAATAAGAAGAATGCATATCTTTTTGCCATAAAAAAGGAAAGTTTCTTCATTTTTGCTCCAAAATAAGGGGAATTTCTGCTTTTTTGGATCTAAATATGTGGAATTTCTGTTTTGTTCCCCCAAAACGAAAGGAATTTCTGTCTTTTTTGCCCCAAAATAAGGAAAATTTCTGACTTATTACCCTGAAATAAGTGAAATTTCTGCAATTTTGCCCCAAAATGAGGAAAATTTCTGCCTTTTTGCCCCCAAATAAGGGGAATTTCAGCCTTTTTATCTCAAAATAATAGGAATTTCTGCATTTTTGCCCCAAAATATGGGAAATTTCTGCCTTTTTGCCCCAAAATAAGAACAATTTCTGCAATTTTGTACCAAAATAAAAGAAATTTCTGCCTTTTTGCCCCAAAATAAGAAAATTTCTGCTTTTTTTCTGAAATAAGTGAAATTTCTGCAATTTTGCCCTAAAATAAGTGAAATTTCTGAGTTTTGCCCCAAAATAAGGAGAATTTCTGTCTTTTTGCCCCAACATATAGGGAATTTCTGCCTTTTTGGCCCACAATTAGGGGGATTTTTGCAATTTTGCTCCAAAAACGGGGAATTTCTGTCTTTTTGCCCGAAAATAAGAAGAATGCATACCTTTTTGCCATAGAAAAGGGAAATTTCTTCATTTTTGCTCCAAAATAAGGGGAATTTCTGCTTTTTGCTTCTAAATAAGTGGAATTTCTGTCTTTTTTTCCCAAAACAAAGGGAATTTCTGTCTTTTTGCACCAAAATATAGATAATTTCTGACTTATTAATCTGAAATAAGTGAAATTTCTGCAATTTTGCCCCAAAATAAGGGAAATTTCTGCATTTTTTGCCCCCAAATAAGGGGAATTTCAGCCTTTTTACCTCAAAATAAGGGGAATTTCTGCATTTTTGCCCCAAAATATTGGAAATGTCTGCCTTTTTGTTCCAAAATAAGGAAAATTTCTGCAATTTTGTACCAAAATAGAAGAAATATCTGCCTTTTTGCCCCAAAATTAGAAAATTTCTGCTTTTTTTTCGGAAATAAGTGAAATTTCTGCAATTTTGCCCCAAAATAATTGAAATTTCTAAGTTTTGCCCCAAAATAAAAGAAATTTCTGCCTTTTTGCCCCCAAATAAGAGGAATTTCAGCATTTTTACCTTAAAATAAGGGGAATTTTTGCATTTTTGTCCCAAAATATGAGAAATTTCTGCCTATTTCCCAAAATAAGAAAAATTTCTGCAATTTTGTACCAAAAGAAAAGAAATTTCTGCCTTTTTGCCCCAAAATAAGAAAATTTCTGCTTTTTTTCTGAAATAAGTGAAATTTCTGCAATTTTGCCCCAAAATAAGTAAAATTTCTGAGTTTTGTTCCAAAATAAAGAGAATTTCTGTCTTTTTGCCCCAACATATAGGGAATTTCTGTCTTTTTGCCCCACAATTATAGAAATTTCTGCAATTTTGCTTTAAAACAGGGGGAATTTCTGCCTTTTTGCCCGAAAACAAGAAGAATGTATACCTTTTTGCCATAAAAAAAGGAAATTTCTTAATTTTTGCTCCAAAATAAGGGGAATTTCTGCTTTTTTGCCTCTTAATAAGTGGAATTTCTGTCTTTTTCCCAAAAACAATGGGAATTTCTTTATTTTTTGCCCCAAAATACGGAAAATTTCTGACTTATTACCCTGACGTTAATGAAATTTCTGCAATTTTGCCCCAAAATGAGGGAAATTTCTGCCTTTTTGCCCCTAAATAAGGAAAATATCAGCCTTTTTACCTCAAAATAAGGGAAATTTCTGCATTTTTGCCCCAAAATATGTGAAATTTCTGCAATTTTGCCTTAAAATAAGGGAAATTTCTGCAATTTTGCCACAAAATAAGTGAAATTTCTGAGTTTTGCCCCAAAATAAGAGGAATTTCTGTTTTTGCCCCAACATATAGGGAATTTCTGCCTTTTTGGCCCACAATTAGGGGATTTTCTGCAATTTTGCTCCAAAATACGGGGATTTTCTGCCTTTTTGCCCGAAAATAACAAGAATGCATATCTTTTTGCCATAAAAAAGAGAATTTACTTCATTTTTGCTCCAAAATAAGGGGAATTTCTGCTTTTTTGGCTCTAAATATGTGGAATTTCTGTTTTTTTCCCCCCAAACAAAGGGAATTTCTGTCTTTTTTGCCCCAAAATAAGGAAAATTTCTGACTCATTACCCTGAAATAAGTGAAATTTCTGCAATTTTGCCAGAAAATGAGGGAAATTTTTGCCTTTTTGCCCCCAATTAAGGAAAATATCAGCCTTTTAACCTCAAAATAAGGGAAATTTCTGCATTTTTGCCCCAAAATAAGTGAAATTTCTGGAATTTTGCCCCATAACAAGTGGAATTTCTGAGTTTTGCCCCAAAATAAAGAGAATTTCTGTCTTTTTACCCTAACATACAGGGAATTTCTGCCTTTTTGCCCCACAATTAGGGGAATTTCTGCAATTTTGCTTCAAAATTCAGGGAATTTCTGCCTTTTTGCCCGAAAATAAGAAAATGAATACCTTTTTGCCATAAAAAAGGGAAATTTCTTCATTTTTCTTCAAAATAAGGGGAATTTCTGATTTTTTGCCTCTAAATAAGTGGAATTTCTGTCTTTTTCCCCCAAAACAAAGGGAATTTCTGTCTTTTTTGCCCCAAAATAAAAAAAAAATTTCAAACTTATTACCCTGAAATAAGTGAAATTTCTGCAATTTCGCTCCAAAATAATTGAAATTTCTGAGTTTTGCCCCAAAATAAGGGGAATTTTTGGATTTTTGTCCCCAAATAAGGGGAATTTAAGCATTTTTACCTCAAAATAAGGGGAATTTCTGCAATTTTGCCCCAAAATATGGGAAATTTCTGCCTTTTTGCCCCAAAATAAGAACAAATTCTGCAATTTTGTACCTAAATAAAAGAAATTTCTGACTTTTTTTCCCAAAAAAGAAAATTTCTGCTATTTTCTTCTGAAATAAGTGAAATTTCTGTAATTTTGCCCCAAAATATGTGAAATTTCTGCAATTTTGCCCCAAAATATGTGAAATTTCTGCAATTTTGCCCCAAAATAAGAAAAATTTCTGCAATTTTGCCCCAAAATAAGTGAAATTTCTGAGTTTTGCCCCTAAATAAGGAGAATTTCTGTTTTTGCTCCAACATATAGGGAATTTCTGCCTTTTTGCCCCACAATTAGGGGAATATCTGCAATTTTGCTCCAAAATACGGGGAATTTCTGCCTTTTTGCCCGAAAATAAGAAGAATGCATACCTTTTTGCCATAAAAAAAAGAAATTTCTTCATTTTTGCTCCAAAATAAAGGGAATTTCTGCTTTTTTGCCTCTACATAAGTGGAATTTCTGTCTTTTTCCCCCAAAACAAAGGGAATTCCTGTCTTTTTGCCCCAAAATAAGAAAAATTTCTGACTTATTACCCTGAAATAAGTGAAATTTCTGCAATTTTGCCCCAAAATGAGGGAAATTTCTGCCTTCTTGCTCCCAAAGAAGAAAATATCAGCCTTTTTACCTCAAAATAAGGGAAATTTCTGCATTTTTGCCCCAAAATAATGGGACATTTCTGCCCTTTTGCCCCAAAATAAGAACAAATTCTGCAATTTTGTACCTAAATAAAAGAAATTTCTGACTTTTTGACCTAAAAAGAAAATTTCTGCTTTTTTTTCTGAAATAAGTGAAATTTCTGCAATTTTGCCCAAAAATATGTGAAATTTCTGCAATTTTGCCTTAAAATAAGGGAAATTTCTGCATTTTTTGCCCCCAAATAAGGGGAATTTCCGCCTTTTTACCTCAAAATATGGGGAATTTCTGGATTTTTGCTCCAAAATATGGGAAATGTCTGCCTTTTTGCCCCAAAATAAGGAAAATTTCTGCAATTTTGTACCAAAATAAAAGAAATATCTGCCTTTTTGCCCCAAAATTAGAAAATTTCTGCTTTTTTTTCGGAAATAAGTGAAATTTCTGCAATTTTGCCCCAAAATAAATGAAATTTCTAAGTTTTGCCCCAAAATAAGGGAAATTTCTGCTTTTTTGCCCCCAAATAAGAAGAAGTTCAGCATTTTTACCTTAAAATAAGGGGAATTTCTGCATTTTTGCCCCAAAATATGAGAAATTTCTGCCTTTTTCCCATAATAAGAAAAATTTCTGCAATTTTGTACAAAAATAAAAGAAATTTCTGCCTTTTTGCCCCAAAATAAGAAAATTTCTGCTTTTTTTTCTGAAATCAGTGAAATTTCTGCAATTTTGCCCCAAAATAAGTGAAATTTCGGAGTTTTGCCCCAAAATAAGGAGAATTTCTGTCTTTTTGCCCCAACATATAGGGAATTTCTGCCTTTTTGCCCCACAATTAGGGGAATTTCTGCAATTTTGCTCCAAAACAGAAGGAATTTCTGCCATTTTGCCCGAAAACAAGAAGAATGCATACCTTTTTGCCATAAAAAATAGAAATTTCTTAATTTTTGCTCCAAAATAAGGGGAATTTCTGCTTTTTTGCCTCTTAATAAGTGGAATTTCTGTCTTTTTTCCCCAAAACAAAGGGAATTTCTGTCTTTTTTGCCCCAAAATACGGAAAATTTCTGACTTATTACCCTGAAGTAAATGAAATTTCTGCAATTTTGCCCCAAAATGAGGGAAATTTCTGCCTTTTTGCCCCCAAATAAGAAAAATATCAGCCTTTTTATCTCAAAATAAGGGAAATTTCTGCATTTTTGCCCCAAAATAAGTGAAATTTCTGCTTTTTTTCTGAAATAAGTGAAATTTCTGCAATTTTGCCCCAAAATAAGTGAAAATTCTGAGTTTTACCCCAAAATAAGGAGAATTTCTGTCTTTTTGCCCCACAATTAGGGGAATTTCTGCAATTGTGCTCCAAAATACGAGGAATTTCTGCCTTTTTGCCCGAAAACAAGAAGAATGCATACCTTTTTGCCATAAAAAAGGAAAATTTCTTCATTTTTGCTCCAAAATAAGGGGACTTTCTGCTCTTTTGCCTCTTAATAAGTGGAATTTCTGTCTTTTTCCCCCAAAACAAAGGGAATTTCCATCTTTTTTGCCTCAAAATAAGGAAAATTTCTGACTTATTACCCTGAAGTAAGTGAAATTTCTGCAATTTTGCCCCAAAATAAGGGAAATTTATGCCTTTTCACCCCCAAATAAGGGGAATTTCAGCATTTTTACCTCAAAATAAAAGGAACTTCTGCATTTTTGCCACAAAATATTTGGAATTTCTGCCTTTTTGCTCCAAAATAAGAAAAACTTCTGCCTTTTTTCCTGAAATAAGTGAGATTTCTGCAATTTTGCCCCAAAATAAGGGAAATTTCTGCATTTTTGCCTCCAAATAAAGGGAATTTCAGCATTTTTACCTCAAAATAAGGGGAATTTCTGCACTTTTGCCCTAAAATATGGGAAATTTCTGCCTTTTTGTCCCAAAATAAGAAAAATTTCTGCAATTTTGTATCAAAATAAAAAAATTTCTGCCTTTTTGCCCCAAAATAAGTGAAATTTCTGCTTTTTTTTCTGAAATAAGTGAAATTTCTGCAATTTTGCCCCAAAATAAGTGAAAATTCTGAGTTTTGCCCCAAAATAAGGGAAATTTCTGGAATTTTGCCCCAAAATAAGTGGAATTTCTGAGTTTTGCCCCAAAAAAAGGAAAATTTCTGTCTTTTTGCCCCAACATATAGGGAATTTCTGCCTTTTTGCCCCACAATTAGGGGAATTTCTGCAATTGTGCTCCAAAATACGGGGAATTTCTGCCTTTTTGCCCGAAAACAAGAAGAATGCATACCTTTTTGCCATAAAAAAGGAAAATTTCTTCATTTTTGCTCCAAAGTATGGGGAATTTCTGCTTTTTTGCCTCTTAATAAGTCGAATTTATGTCTTTTTTCCCCAAAACAAAGAGAATTTCCATCTTTTTTGCCCCAAAATAAAGAAAATTTCTGACTTATTACCCTGAAGTAAGTGGAATTTCTGCAATTTTGCCCCAAAATAAGGGAAATTTATGCCTTTTTGCCTCCAAATAAGGGGAATTTCAGCATTTTTACCTCAAAATAAGGGGAATTTCTGCATTTTTGCCACAAAATATTTGGAATTTCTGCCTTTTTGCTCCAAAATAAGGAAAACTTCTGCCTTTTTTCCTGAAATAAGTGAAATTTCTGCAATTTTGCCCCAAAATAAGTGAAATTTCTGCAATTTTGTCCCAAAATAAGTGAAATTTCTGAAATTTGGCCCAAAATAAGGGAAATTTCTGGAATTTTGCCCCAAAATAATTGAAATTTCTGAGTTTTGCCCCAAAATAAGGGGAATTTCTGCCTTTTTGCCCCCAAATAATAGGAATTTCAGCTTTTATACCACAAAATAAGGGGAATTTCTGCATTTTTGCCCCAAAATATGGGAAATTTCTGCGTTTTTGCCCCAAAATAAGAACAATTTCTGCAATTTTGTACCAAAATAAAAGAAATTTCTGACTTTTTGCCCCAAAAAGAAAAGTTCTCCTTTTTTTACTGACATAAGTGAAATTTCTGCAATTTTGCCCCAAAATAAGTGAAATTTCTGCAATTTTGCCCCAAAATAAGGGAAATTTCTGGAATTTTGCCCCATAACAAGTGGAATTTCTGAGTTTTGCCCCAAAATAAAGAAAATTTCTGTCTTTTTGCCCTAACATACAGGGAATTTCTGCCTTTTGCCCCACAATTCGGGGAATTTCTGCAATTTTGCTTCAAAATTCAGGGAATTTCTGCCTTTTTGACCGAAAATAAGAAGATGAATAACTTTTTGCCATAAAAAAGGGAAATTTCTTCATTTTTCTCCAAAATAAGGGGAATTTCTGATTTTTTGCCTCTAAATAAGTGGAATTTTTGTCTTTTTCCCCCAAAACAAAGGGAATTTCTGTCTTTTTTGCCCCAAAATAAGGAAAATTTCAGAATTATTACCATGAAATAAGTGAAATTTCTGCAATTTTGCTCCAAAATAATTGAAATTTCTGAGTTTTGCCCCCAAATAAGAGGAATTTCTGGATTTTTGTCCCCAAATAAGGGGAATTTCAGCATTTTTACCTCAAAATAAGGGGAATTTCTGCAATTTTGCCCCAAAATATGGGAAATTTCTGCCTTTTTGCCCCAAAATAAGAACAAATTCTGCAATTTTGTACAAAAATAAAAGAAATTTCTGACTTTTTGCCCCAAAAAGAAAATTTCTGCTTTTTTTTTCTGAAATAAGTGAAATTTCTGCAATTTTGCCCCAAAATAAGTGAAATTTCTGAGTTTTGCCCCAAAATAAAGAGAATTTCTGTCTTTTTGCCCCAACATATAGGGAATTTCTGTCTTTTTGCCCCACAATTAGGGGAATTTCTGCAATTTTGCTCCAAAACAGGGGGAATTTCTGCCTTTTTGAACGAAAACAGGAAGAATGCATACCTTTTTGCCATAAAAAAGGGAAATTTCTTAATTTTTGCTCCAAAATAAGGGGAATTACTGCTTTTTTTGCCTCTTAATAAGTGGAATTTCTGTCTTTTTCCCCCAAAACAAAGGGAATTTCTGTTTTTTTTGCCCCAAAATACGGAAAATTTCTGACTTATTACCCTGAAGTAAGTGAAATTTCTGCAATTTTGCCAGAAAATGAGGGAAATTTCTGCCTTTTTGCCCCCAAATAAGGAAAATATCAGCCTTTTAACCTCAAAATAAGGGAAATTTCTGCATTTTTGCCCCAAAATATAGGAAATTTCTGCCTTTTTACCCAAAATAAGAACAAATTCTGCAATTTTGTACAAAAATAAAAGAAATTTCTGACTTTTTGCCCCAAAAAGAAAATTTCTGCTTTTTTTTTCCTGAAATAAGTGAAATTTCTGCAATTTTGCCCCAAAATATGTGAAATTTCTGCTATTTTGCCCCAAAATAATGGAAATTTTTGCAATTTTGCCACAAAATAAGTGAAATGTCTGAGTTTTGCCCCAAAATAAGAGGAATTTCTGTTTTTGCCCCAACATATAGGGAATTTCTGCCTTTTTGCCCCACAATTAGGGGAATATCTGCAATTTTGCTCCAAAATACGGGGATTTTCTGCCTTTTTGCCCGAAAATAAGAAGAATGCATATCTTTTTGCCATAAAAAAGGAAAGTTTCTTCATTTTTGCTCCAAAATAAGGGGAATTTCTGCTTTTTTGGATCTAAATATGTGGAATTTCTGTTTTTTTCCCCCAAAACGAAAGGAATTTCTGTCTTTTTTGCCCCAAAATAAGGAAAATTTCTGACTTATTACCCTGAAATAAGTGAAATTTCTGCAATTTTGCCCCAAAATGAGGAAAATTTCTGCCTTTTTGCCCCCAAATAAGGGGAATTTCAGCCTTTTTATCTCAAAATAATAGGAATTTCTGCATTTTTGCCCCAAAATATGGGAAATTTCTGCCTTTTTGCCCCAAAATAAGAACAATTTCTGCAATTTTGTACCAAAATAAAAGAAATTTCTGCCTTTTTGCCCCAAAATAAGAAAATTTCTGCTTTTTTTTCTGAAATAAGTGAAATTTCTGCAATTTTGCCCTAAAATAAGTGAAATTTCTGAGTTTTGCCCCAAAATAAGGAGAATTTCTGTCTTTTTGCCCCAACATATAGGGAATTTCTGCCTTTTTGGCCCACAATTAGAGGGATTTTTGCAATTTTGCTCCAAAAAACGTGGAATTTCTGTCTTTTTGCCCGAAAATAAGAAGAATGCATACCTTTTTGCCATAGAAAAGGGAAATTTCTTCATTTTTGCTCCAAAATAAGGGGAATTTCTGCTTTTTGCTTCTAAATAAGTGGAATTTCTGTCTTTTTTTCCCAAAACAAAGGGAATTTCTGTTTTTTGCACCAAAATATAGATAATTTCTGACTTATTAATCTGAAATAAGTGAAATTTCTGCAATTTTGCCCCAAAATAAGGGAAATTTCTGCATTTTTTGCCCCCAAATAAGGGGAATTTCAGCCTTTTTACCTCAAAATAAGGGGAATTTCTGCATTTTTGCCCCAAAATATTGGAAATGTCTGCCTTTTTGCCCCAAAATAAGGAAAATTTCTGCAATTTTGTACCAAAATAAAAGAAATATCTGCCTTTTTGCCCCAAAATTAGAAAATTTCTGCTTTTTTTTCGGAAATAAGTAAAATTTCTGCAATTTTGCCCCAAAATAATTGAAATTTCTAAGTTTTGCCCCAAAATAAAAGAAATTTCTGCCTTTTTGCCCCCAAATAAGAGGAATTTCAGCATTTTTTACCTTAAAATAAGGGGAATTTTTGCATTTTTGTCCCAAAATATGAGAAATTTCTGCCTATTTCCCAAAATAAGAAAAATTTCTGCAATTTTGTACCAAAAGAAAAGAAATTTCTGCCTTTTTGCCCCAAAATAAGAAAATTTCTGCTTTTTTCTGAAATAAGTGAAATTTCTGCAATTTTGCCCCAAAATAAGTAAAATTTCTGAGTTTTGTTCCAAAATAAAGAGAATTTCTGTCTTTTTGCCCCAACATATAGGGAATTTCTGTCTTTTTGCCCCACAATTATAGAAATTTCTGCAATTTTGCTTTAAAACAGGGGGAATTTCTGCCTTTTTGCCCGAAAACAAGAAGAATGTATACCTTTTGCCATAAAAAAAGGAAATTTCTTAATTTTTGCTCCAAAATAAGGGGAATTTCTGCTTTTTTGCCTCTTAATAAGTGGAATTTCTGTCTTTTTCCCCAAAACAATGGGAATTTCTTTATTTTTTGCCCCAAAATACGGAAAATTTCTGACTTATTACCCTGACGTTAATGAAATTTCTGCAATTTTGCCCCAAAATGAGGGAAATTTCTGCCTTTTTGCCCCTAAATAAGGAAAATATCAGCCTTTTTACCTCAAAATAAGGGAAATTTCTGCATTTTTGCCCCAAAATATGTGAAATTTCTGCAATTTTGCCTTAAAATAAGGGAAATTTCTGCAATTTTGCCACAAAATAAGTGAAATTTCTGAGTTTTGCCCCAAAATAAGAGGAATTTCTGTTTTTGCCCCAACATATAGGGAATTTCTGCCTTTTTGCCCCACAATTAGGGGAATTTCTGCAATTGTGCTCCAAAATACGGAAAATTTCTGCCTTTTTGCCCGAAAACAAGAAGAATGCATACCTTTTTGCCATAAAAAAGGAAAATTTCTTCATTTTTGCTCCAAAGTATGGGGAATTTCTGCTTTTTTGCCTCTTAATAAGTCGAATTTATGTCTTTTTTCCCCAAAACAAAGAGAATTTCCATCTTTTTTGCCCCAAAATAAAGAAAATTTCTGACTTATTACCCTGAAGTAAGTGGAATTTCTGCAATTTTGCCCCAAAATAAGGGAAATTTATGCCTTTTTGCCTCCAAATAAGGGGAATTTCAGCATTTTTACCTCAAAATAAGGGGAATTTCTGCATTTTTGCCACAAAATATTTGGAATTTCTGCCTTTTTGCTCCAAAATAAGGAAAACTTCTGCCTTTTTTCCTGAAATAAGTGAAATTTCTGCAATTTTGCCCCAAAATAAGTGAAATTTCTGCAATTTTGTCCCAAAATAAGTGAAATTTCTGAAATTTGGCCCAAAATAAGGGAAATTTCTGGAATTTTGCCCCAAAATAATTGAAATTTCTGAGTTTTGCCCCAAAATAAGGGGAATTTCTGCCTTTTTGCCCCCAAATAATAGGAATTTCAGCTTTTATACCACAAAATAAGGGGAATTTCTGCATTTTTGCCCCAAAATATGGGAAATTTCTGCGTTTTTGCCCCAAAATAAGAACAATTTCTGCAATTTTGTACCAAAATAAAAGAAATTTCTGACTTTTTGCCCCAAAAAGAAAAGTTCTCCTTTTTTTACTGACATAAGTGAAATTTCTGCAATTTTGCCCCAAAATAAGTGAAATTTCTGAGTTTTGCCCCAAAATAAAGAGAATTTCTGTCTTTTTGCCCCAACATATAGGGAATTTCTGTCTTTTTGCCCCACAATTAGGGGAATTTCTGCAATTTTGCTCCAAAACAGGGGGAATTTCTGCCTTTTTGAACGAAAACAGGAAGAATGCATACCTTTTTGCCATAAAAAAGGGAAATTTCTTAATTTTTGCTCCAAAATAAGGGGAATTACTGCTTTTTTTGCCTCTTAATAAGTGGAATTTCTGTCTTTTTCCCCCAAAACAAAGGGAATTTCTGTTTTTTTTGCCCCAAAATACGGAAAATTTCTGACTTATTACCCTGAAGTAAGTGAAATTTCTGCAATTTTGCCAGAAAATGAGGGAAATTTCTGCCTTTTTGCCCCCAAATAAGGAAAATATCAGCCTTTTAACCTCAAAATAAGGGAAATTTCTGCATTTTTGCCCCAAAATATAGGAAATTTCTGCCTTTTTACCCAAAATAAGAACAAATTCTGCAATTTTGTACAAAAATAAAAGAAATTTCTGACTTTTTGCCCCAAAAAGAAAATTTCTGCTTTTTTTTTCCTGAAATAAGTGAAATTTCTGCAATTTTGCCCCAAAATATGTGAAATTTCTGCTATTTTGCCCCAAAATAATGGAAATTTTTGCAATTTTGCCACAAAATAAGTGAAATGTCTGAGTTTTGCCCCAAAATAAGAGGAATTTCTGTTTTTGCCCCAACATATAGGGAATTTCTGCCTTTTTGCCCCACAATTAGGGGAATATCTGCAATTTTGCTCCAAAATACGGGGATTTTCTGCCTTTTTGCCCGAAAATAAGAAGAATGCATATCTTTTTGCCATAAAAAAGGAAAGTTTCTTCATTTTTGCTCCAAAATAAGGGGAATTTCTGCTTTTTTGGATCTAAATATGTGGAATTTCTGTTTTTTTCCCCCAAAACGAAAGGAATTTCTGTCTTTTTTGCCCCAAAATAAGGAAAATTTCTGACTTATTACCCTGAAATAAGTGAAATTTCTGCAATTTTGCCCCAAAATGAGGAAAATTTCTGCCTTTTTGCCCCCAAATAAGGGGAATTTCAGCCTTTTTATCTCAAAATAATAGGAATTTCTGCATTTTTGCCCCAAAATATGGGAAATTTCTGCCTTTTTGCCCCAAAATAAGAACAATTTCTGCAATTTTGTACCAAAATAAAAGAAATTTCTGCCTTTTTGCCCCAAAATAAGAAAATTTCTGCTTTTTTTTCTGAAATAAGTGAAATTTCTGCAATTTTGCCCTAAAATAAGTGAAATTTCTGAGTTTTGCCCCAAAATAAGGAGAATTTCTGTCTTTTTGCCCCAACATATAGGGAATTTCTGCCTTTTTGGCCCACAATTAGAGGGATTTTTGCAATTTTGCTCCAAAAAACGTGGAATTTCTGTCTTTTTGCCCGAAAATAAGAAGAATGCATACCTTTTTGCCATAGAAAAGGGAAATTTCTTCATTTTTGCTCCAAAATAAGGGGAATTTCTGCTTTTTGCTTCTAAATAAGTGGAATTTCTGTCTTTTTTTCCCAAAACAAAGGGAATTTCTGTTTTTTGCACCAAAATATAGATAATTTCTGACTTATTAATCTGAAATAAGTGAAATTTCTGCAATTTTGCCCCAAAATAAGGGAAATTTCTGCATTTTTTGCCCCCAAATAAGGGGAATTTCAGCCTTTTTACCTCAAAATAAGGGGAATTTCTGCATTTTTGCCCCAAAATATTGGAAATGTCTGCCTTTTTGCCCCAAAATAAGGAAAATTTCTGCAATTTTGTACCAAAATAAAAGAAATATCTGCCTTTTTGCCCCAAAATTAGAAAATTTCTGCTTTTTTTTCGGAAATAAGTAAAATTTCTGCAATTTTGCCCCAAAATAATTGAAATTTCTAAGTTTTGCCCCAAAATAAAAGAAATTTCTGCCTTTTTGCCCCCAAATAAGAGGAATTTCAGCATTTTTTACCTTAAAATAAGGGGAATTTTTGCATTTTTGTCCCAAAACATGAGAAATTTCTGCCTATTTCCCAAAATAAGAAAAATTTCTGCAATTTTGTACCAAAAGAAAAGAAATTTCTGCCTTTTTGCCCCAAAATAAGAAAATTTCTGCTTTTTTCTGAAATAAGTGAAATTTCTGCAATTTTGCCCCAAAATAAGTAAAATTTCTGAGTTTTGTTCCAAAATAAAGAGAATTTCTGTCTTTTTGCCCCAACATATAGGGAATTTCTGTCTTTTTGCCCCACAATTATAGAAATTTCTGCAATTTTGCTTTAAAACAGGGGGAATTTCTGCCTTTTTGCCCGAAAACAAGAAGAATGTATACCTTTTGCCATAAAAAAAGGAAATTTCTTAATTTTTGCTCCAAAATAAGGGGAATTTCTGCTTTTTTGCCTCTTAATAAGTGGAATTTCTGTCTTTTTCCCCAAAACAATGGGAATTTCTTTATTTTTTGCCCCAAAATACGGAAAATTTCTGACTTATTACCCTGACGTTAATGAAATTTCTGCAATTTTGCCCCAAAATGAGGGAAATTTCTGCCTTTTTGCCCCTAAATAAGGAAAATATCAGCCTTTTTACCTCAAAATAAGGGAAATTTCTGCATTTTTGCCCCAAAATATGTGAAATTTCTGCAATTTTGCCTTAAAATAAGGGAAATTTCTGCAATTTTGCCACAAAATAAGTGAAATTTCTGAGTTTTGCCCCAAAATAAGAGGAATTTCTGTTTTTGCCCCAACATATAGGGAATTTCTGCCTTTTTGCCCCACAATTAGGGGAATTTCTGCAATTGTGCTCCAAAATACGGGGAATTTCTGCCTTTTTGCCCGAAAACAAGAAGAATGCATACCTTTTTGCCATAAAAAAGGAAAATTTCTTCATTTTTGCTCCAAAGTATGGGGAATTTCTGCTTTTTTGCCTCTTAATAAGTCGAATTTATGTCTTTTTTCCCCAAAACAAAGAGAATTTCCATCTTTTTTGCCCCAAAATAAAGAAAATTTCTGACTTATTACCCTGAAGTAAGTGGAATTTCTGCAATTTTGCCCCAAAATAAGGGAAATTTATGCCTTTTTGCCTCCAAATAAGGGGAATTTCAGCATTTTTACCTCAAAATAAGGGGAATTTCTGCATTTTTGCCACAAAATATTTGGAATTTCTGCCTTTTTGCTCCAAAATAAGGAAAACTTCTGCCTTTTTTCCTGAAATAAGTGAAATTTCTGCAATTTTGCCCCAAAATAAGTGAAATTTCTGCAATTTTGTCCCAAAATAAGTGAAATTTCTGAAATTTGGCCCAAAATAAGGGAAATTTCTGGAATTTTGCCCCAAAATAATTGAAATTTCTGAGTTTTGCCCCAAAATAAGGGGAATTTCTGCCTTTTTGCCCCCAAATAATAGGAATTTCAGCTTTTATACCACAAAATAAGGGGAATTTCTGCATTTTTGCCCCAAAATATGGGAAATTTCTGCGTTTTTGCCCCAAAATAAGAACAATTTCTGCAATTTTGTACCAAAATAAAAGAAATTTCTGACTTTTTGCCCCAAAAAGAAAAGTTCTCCTTTTTTTACTGACATAAGTGAAATTTCTGCAATTTTGCCCCAAAATAAGTGAAATTTCTGAGTTTTGCCCCAAAATAAAGAGAATTTCTGTCTTTTTGCCCCAACATATAGGGAATTTCTGTCTTTTTGCCCCACAATTAGGGGAATTTCTGCAATTTTGCTCCAAAACAGGGGGAATTTCTGCCTTTTTGAACGAAAACAGGAAGAATGCATACCTTTTTGCCATAAAAAAGGGAAATTTCTTAATTTTTGCTCCAAAATAAGGGGAATTACTGCTTTTTTTGCCTCTTAATAAGTGGAATTTCTGTCTTTTTCCCCCAAAACAAAGGGAATTTCTGTTTTTTTTGCCCCAAAATACGGAAAATTTCTGACTTATTACCCTGAAGTAAGTGAAATTTCTGCAATTTTGCCAGAAAATGAGGGAAATTTCTGCCTTTTTGCCCCCAAATAAGGAAAATATCAGCCTTTTAACCTCAAAATAAGGGAAATTTCTGCATTTTTGCCCCAAAATATGGGAAATTTCTGCCTTTTTACCCAAAATAAGAACAAATTCTGCAATTTTGTACAAAAATAAAAGAAATTTCTGACTTTTTGCCCCAAAAAGAAAATTTCTGCTTTTTTTTCCTGAAATAAGTGAAATTTCTGCAATTTTGCCCCAAAATATGTGAAATTTCTGCTATTTTGCCCCAAAATAATGGAAATTTTTGCAATTTTGCCACAAAATAAGTGAAATGTCTGAGTTTTGCCCCAAAATAAGAGGAATTTCTGTTTTTGCCCCAACATATAGGGAATTTCTGCCTTTTTGCCCCACAATTAGGGGAATATCTGCAATTTTGCTCCAAAATACGGGGATTTTCTGCCTTTTTGCCTGAAAATAAGAAGAATGCATATCTTTTTGCCATAAAAAAGGAAAGTTTCTTCATTTTTGCTCCAAAATAAGGGGAATTTCTGCTTTTTTGGATCTAAATATGTGGAATTTCTGTTTTTTTCCCCCAAAACGAAAGGAATTTCTGTCTTTTTTGCCCCAAAATAAGGAAAATTTCTGACTTATTACCCTGAAATAAGTGAAATTTCTGCAATTTTGCCCCAAAATGAGGAAAATTTCTGCCTCTTTGCCCCCAAATAAGGGGAATTTCAGCCTTTTTATCTCAAAATAATAGGAATTTCTGCATTTTTGCCCCAAAATATGGGAAATTTCTGCCTTTTTGCCCCAAAATAAAAACAATTTCTGCAATTTTGTACCAAAATAAAAGAAATTTCTGCCTTTTTGCCCCAAAATAAGAAAATTTCTGCTTTTTTTCTGAAATAAGTGAAATTTCTGCAATTTTGCCCTAAAATAAGTGAAATTTCTGAGTTTTGCCCCAAAATAAGGAGAATTTCTGTGTTTTTGCCCCAACATATAGGGAATTTCTGCCTTTTTGGCCCACAATTAGGGGGATTTTTGCAATTTTGCTCCAAAAAACGAGGAATTTCTGTTTTTTTGCCCGAAAATAAGAAGAATGCATACCTTTTTGCCATAGAAAAGGGAAATTTCTTCATTTTTGCTCCAAAATAAGGGGAATTTCTGCTTTTTGCTTCTTAATAAGTGGAATTTCTGTCTTTTTTTTCCAAAACATAGGGAATTTCTGTCTTTTTGCACCAAAATATAGATAATTTCTGACTTATTAATCTGAAATAAGTGAAATTTCTGCAATTTTGCCCCAAAATAAGGGAAATTTCTGCATTTTTTGTCCCCAAATAAGGGGAATTTCAGCCTTTTTACCTCAAAATAAGGGGAATTTCTGCATTTTTGCCCCAAAATATTGGAAATGTCTGCCTTTTTGCCCCAAAATAAGGAAAATTTCTGCAATTTTGTACAAAATAAAAGAAATATCTTCCTTTTTGCCCCAAAATTAGAAAATTTCTGCTTTTTTTTCGGAAATCAGTGAAATTTCTGCAATTTTGCCCCAAAATAATTGAAATTTCTAAGTTTTGCCCCAAAATAAAAGAAATTTCTGCCTTTTTGCCCCCAAATAAGAGGAATTTCAGCATTTTTACCTTAAAATAAGGGGAATTTTTGCATTTTTGTCCCAAAATATGAGAAATTTCTGCCTATTTCCCAAAATAAGAAAAATTTCTGCAATTTTGTACCAAAAGAAAAGAAATTTCTGCCTTTTTGCCCCAAAATAAGAAAATTTCTGCTTTTTTTCTGAAATAAGTGAAATTTCTGCAATTTTGCCCCAAAATAAGTAAAATTTCTGAGTTTTGTTCCAAAATAAAGAGAATTTCTGTCTTTTTGCCCCAACATATAGGGAATTTCTGTCTTTTTGCCCCACAATTATAGAAATTTCTGCAATTTTGCTTTAAAACAGGGGGAATTTCTGCCTTTTTGCCCGAAAACAAGAAGAATGTATACCTTTTTGCCATAAAAAAAGGAAATTTCTTAATTTTTGCTCCAAAATAAGGGGAATTTCTGCTTTTTTGCCTCTTAATAAGTGGAATTTCTGTCTTTTTCCCCAAAACAATGGGAATTTCTTTATTTTTTGCCCCAAAATACGGAAAATTTCTGACTTATTACCCTGACGTTAATGAAATTTCTGCAATTTTGCCCCAAAATGAGGGAAATTTCTGCCTTTTTGCCCCTAAATAAGGAAAATATCAGCCTTTTTACCTCAAAATAATGGAAATTTCTGCATTTTTGCCCCAAAATATGTGAAATTTCTGCAATTTTGCCTTAAAATAAGGGAAATTTCTGCAATTTTGCCACAAAATAAGTGAAATTTCTGAGTTTTGCCCCAAAAATAAGAGGAATTTCTGTTTTTGCCCCAACATATAGGGAATTTCTGCCTTTTTGCCCCACAATTAGGGGAATTTCTGCAATTGTGCTCCAAAATACGGGGAATTTCTGCCTTTTTGCCCGAAAACAAGAAGAATGCATACCTTTTTGCCATAAAAAAGGAAAATTTCTTCATTTTTGCTCCAAAGTATGGGGAATTTCTGCTTTTTTGCCTCTTAATAAGTCGAATTTATGTCTTTTTTCCCCAAAACAAAGAGAATTTCCATCTTTTTTGCCCCAAAATAAAGAAAATTTCTGACTTATTACCCTGAAGTAAGTGGAATTTCTGCAATTTTGCCCCAAAATAAGGGAAATTTATGCCTTTTTGCCTCCAAATAAGGGGAATTTCAGCATTTTTACCTCAAAATAAGGGGAATTACTGCATTTTTGCCACAAAATATTTGGAATTTCTGCCTTTTTGCCCCAAAATAAGGAAAATTTCTGCAATTTTGTACCAAAATAAAAGAAATATCTGCCTTTTTGCCCCAAAATTAGAAAATTTCTGCTTTCTTTTCAGAAATAAGTGAAATTTCTGCAATTTTGCCCCAAAATAATTGAAATTTCTAAGTTTTGCCCCAAAATAAAAGAAATTTCTGCCTTTTTGCCCCCAAATAAGAGGAATTTCAGCATTTTTACCTTAAAATAAGGAGAATTTTTGCATTTTTGTCCCAAAATATGAGAAATTTCTGCCTATTTCCCAAAATAAGAAAAATTTCTGCAATTTTGTACCAAAAGAAAAGAAATTTCTGCCTTTTTGCCCCAAAATAAGAAAATTTCTGCTTTTTTTCTGAAATAAGTGAAATTTCTGCAATTTTGCCCCAAAATAAGTAAAATTTCTGAGTTTTGTTCCAAAATAAAGAGAATTTCTGTCTTTTTGCCCCAACATATAGGGAATTTCTGTCTTTTTGCCCCACAATTATAGAAATTTCTGCAATTTTGCTTTAAAACAGGGGGAATTTCTGCCTTTTTGCCCGAAAACAAGAAGAATGTATACCTTTTTGCCATTAAAAAAGGAAATTTCTTAATTTTTGCTCCAAAATAAGGGGAATTTCTGCTTTTTTGCCTCTTAATAAGTGGAATTTCTGTCTTTTTCCCCAAAACAATGGGAATTTCTTTATTTTTTGCCCCAAAATACGGAAAATTTCTGACTTATTACCCTGACGTTAATGAAATTTCTGCAATTTTGCCCCAAAATGAGGGAAATTTCTGCCTTTTTGCCCCTAAATAAGGAAAATATCAGCCTTTTTACCTCAAAATAAGGGAAATTTCTGCATTTTTGCCCCAAAATATGTGAAATTTCTGCAATTTTGCCTTAAAATAAGGGAAATTTCTGCAATTTTGCCACAAAATAAGTGAAATTTCTGAGTTTTGCCCCAAAATAAGAGGAATTTCTGTTTTTGCCCCAACATATAGGGAATTTCTGCCTTTTTGGCCCACAATTAGGGGATTTTCTGCAATTTTGCTCCAAAATACGGGGATTTTCTGCCTTTTTGCCCGAAAATAACAAGAATGCATATCTTTTTGCCATAAAAAAGAGAATTTACTTCATTTTTGCTCCAAAATAAGGGGAATTTCTGCTTTTTTGGCTCTAAATATGTGGAATTTCTGTTTTTTTCCCCCCAAACAAAGGGAATTTCTGTCTTTTTTGCCCCAAAATAAGGAAAATTTCTGACTCATTACCCTGAAATAAGTGAAATTTCTGCAATTTTGCCAGAAAATGAGCGAAATTTCTGCCTTTTTGCCCCCAATTAAGGAAAATATCAGCCTTTTAACCTCAAAATAAGGGAAATTTCTGCATTTTTGCCCCAAAATATGGGAAATTTCTGCTTTTTTGCCCCAAAATAAGAACAATTTCTGCAATTTTGTACCAAAATAAAAGAAATTTCTGCCTTTTTGCCCCAAAATAAGAAAATTTCTGCTTTTTTTCTGAAATAAGTGAAATTTCTGCAATTTTGCCCTAAAATAAGTGAAATTTCTGAGTTTTGCCCCAAAATAAGGAGAATTTCTGTCTTTTTGCCCCAACATATAGGGAATTTCTGCCTTTTTGGCCCACAATTACGGGAATTTCTCCAATTTCGCTCCAAAAAACGGGTAATTTCTGTCCTTTGGCCCGAAAATAAGAAGAATGCATACCTTTTTGCCATAGAAAAGGGAAATTTCTTCATTTTTGCTCTAAAATAATGGAAATTTCTGCTTTTTGCCTCTAAATAAGTGGAATTTCTGTCTTTTTTCCCAAAACAAAGGAAATTTCTGTCTTTTTGCACCAAAATAAAGATAATTTCTGACTTATTATTCTGAAATAAGTGAAATTTCTGCAATTTTGCCCCAAAATAAGGGAAATTTTTGCATTTTTTGCCCCCAAATAAGGGGAATTTCAGACTTTTTACCTCAAAATAAGGGGAATTTCTGCATTTTTGCCACAAAATATTTGGAATTTCTGCCTTTTTGCCCCAAAATAAGGAAAACTTCTGCCTTGTTTCCTGAAATAAGTAAAATTTCTGCAATTTTGCCTTAAAATAAGTGAAATTTCTGCAATTTTGCCCCAAAATAAGTGAAATTTCTGCAATTTTGCCCCAAAATAAGGGAAATTTCTGGAATTTTGCCCCATAACAAGTGGAATTTCTGAGTTTTGCCCCAAAATAAAGAGAATTTCTGTCTTTTTACCCTAACATACAGGGAATTTCTGCCTTTTTGCCCCACAATTAGGGGAATTTCTGCAATTTTGCTTCAAAATTCAGGGAATTTCTGCCTTTTTGCCCGAAAATAAGAAGATGAATACCTTTTTGCCATAAAAAAGGGAAATTTCTTCATTTTTCTTCAAAATAAGGGGAATTTCTGATTTTTTGCCTCTAAATAAGTGGAATTTCTGTCTTTTTCCCCCAAAACAAAGGGAATTTCTGTCTTTTTTGCCCCAAAATAAAAAAAAAATTTCAGACTTATTACCCTGAAATAAGTGAAATTTCTGCAATTTCGCTCCAAAATAATTGAAATTTCTGAGTTTTGCCCCAAAATAAGGGGAATTTTTGGATTTTTGTCCCCAAATAAGGGGAATTTCAGCATTTTTACCTCAAAATAAGGGGAATTTCTGCAATTTTGCCCCAAAATATGGGAAATTTCTGCCTTTTTGCCCCAAAATAAGAACAAATTCTGCAATTTTGTACCTAAATAAAAGAAATTTCTGACTTTTTTTCCCAAAAAAGAAAATTTCTGCTATTTTCTTCTGAAATAAGTGAAATTTCTGCAATTTTGCCCCAAAATATGTGAAATTTCTGCAATTTTGCCCCAAAATATGTGAAATTTCTGCAATTTTGCCCCAAAATAAGAAAAATTTCTGCAATTTTGCCCCAAAATAAGTGAAATTTCTGAGTTTTGCCCCTAAATAAGGAGAATTTCTGTTTTTGCTCCAACATATAGGGAATTTCTGCCTTTTTGCCCCACAATTAGGGGAATATCTGCAATTTTGCTCCAAAATACGGGGAATTTCTGCCTTTTTGCCCGAAAATAAGAAGAATGCATACCTTTTTGCCATAAAAAAAAGAAATTTCTTCATTTTTGCTCCAAAATAAAGGGAATTTCTGCATTTTTGCCTCTAAATAAGTGGAATTTCTGTCTTTTTCCCCCAAAACAAAGGGAATTTCTGTTTTTTTTGCCCCAAAATACGGAAAATTTCTGACTTATTACCCTGAAGTAAGTGAAATTTCTGCAATTTTGCCAGAAAATGAGGGAAATTTCTGCCTTTTTGCCCCCAAATAAGGAAAATATCAGCCTTTTAACCTCAAAATAAGGGAAATTTCTGCATTTTTGCCCCAAAATATGGGAAATTTCTGCCTTTTTACCCAAAATAAGAACAAATTCTGCAATTTTGTACAAAAATAAAAGAAATTTCTGACTTTTTGCCCCAAAAAGAAAATTTCTGCTTTTTTTTTCCTGAAATAAGTGAAATTTCTGCAATTTTGCCCCAAAATATGTGAAATTTCTGCTATTTTGCCCCAAAATAATGGAAATTTTTGCAATTTTGCCACAAAATAAGTGAAATGTCTGAGTTTTGCCCCAAAATAAGAGGAATTTCTGTTTTTGCCCCAACATATAGGGAATTTCTGCCTTTTTGCCCCACAATTAGGGGAATATCTGCAATTTTGCTCCAAAATACGGGGATTTTCTGCCTTTTTGCCTGAAAATAAGAAGAATGCATATCTTTTTGCCATAAAAAAGGAAAGTTTCTTCATTTTTGCTCCAAAATAAGGGGAATTTCTGCTTTTTTGGATCTAAATATGTGGAATTTCTGTTTTTTTCCCCCAAAACGAAAGGAATTTCTGTCTTTTTTGCCCCAAAATAAGGAAAATTTCTGACTTATTACCCTGAAATAAGTGAAATTTCTGCAATTTTGCCCCAAAATGAGGAAAATTTCTGCCTTTTTGCCCCCAAATAAGGGGAATTTCAGCCTTTTTATCTCAAAATAATAGGAATTTCTGCATTTTTGCCCCAAAATATGGGAAATTTCTGCCTTTTTGCCCCAAAATAAAAACAATTTCTGCAATTTTGTACCAAAATAAAAGAAATTTCTGCCTTTTTGCCCCAAAATAAGAAAATTTCTGCTTTTTTTCTGAAATAAGTGAAATTTCTGCAATTTTGCCCTAAAATAAGTGAAATTTCTGAGTTTTGCCCCAAAATAAGGAGAATTTCTGTGTTTTTGCCCCAACATATAGGGAATTTCTGCCTTTTTGGCCCACAATTAGGGGGATTTTTGCAATTTTGCTCCAAAAAACGGGGAATTTCTGTTTTTTTGCCCGAAAATAAGAAGAATGCATACCTTTTTGCCATAGAAAAGGGAAATTTCTTCATTTTTGCTCCAAAATAAGGGGAATTTCTGCTTTTTGCTTCTTAATAAGTGGAATTTCTGTCTTTTTTTTCCAAAACAAAGGGAATTTCTGTCTTTTTGCACCAAAATATAGATAATTTCTGACTTATTAATCTGAAATAAGTGAAATTTCTGCAATTTTGCCCCAAAATAAGGGAAATTTCTGCATTTTTTGTCCCCAAATAAGGGGAATTTCAGCCTTTTTACCTCAAAATAAGGGGAATTTCTGCATTTTTGCCCCAAAATATTGGAAATGTCTGCCTTTTTGCCCCAAAATAAGGAAAATTTCTGCAATTTTGTACAAAATAAAAGAAATATCTGCCTTTTTGCCCCAAAATTAGAAAATTTCTGCTTTTTTTTCGGAAATCAGTGAAATTTCTGCAATTTTGCCCCAAAATAATTGAAATTTCTAAGTTTTGCCCCAAAATAAAAGAAATTTCTGCCTTTTTGCCCCCAAATAAGAGGAATTTCAGCATTTTTACCTTAAAATAAGGGGAATTTTTGCATTTTTGTCCCAAAATATGAGAAATTTCTGCCTATTTCCCAAAATAAGAAAAATTTCTGCAATTTTGTACCAAAAGAAAAGAAATTTCTGCCTTTTTGCCCCAAAATAAGAAAATTTCTGCTTTTTTTCTGAAATAAGTGAAATTTCTGCAATTTTGCCCCAAAATAAGTAAAATTTCTGAGTTTTGTTCCAAAATAAAGAGAATTTCTGTCTTTTTGCCCCAACATATAGGGAATTTCTGTCTTTTTGCCCCACAATTATAGAAATTTCTGCAATTTTGCTTTAAAACAGGGGGAATTTCTGCCTTTTTGCCCGAAAACAAGAAGAATGTATACCTTTTTGCCATAAAAAAAGGAAATTTCTTAATTTTTGCTCCAAAATAAGGGGAATTTCTGCTTTTTTGCCTCTTAATAAGTGGAATTTCTGTCTTTTTCCCCAAAACAATGGGAATTTCTTTATTTTTTGCCCCAAAATACGGAAAATTTCTGACTTATTACCCTGACGTTAATGAAATTTCTGCAATTTTGCCCCAAAATGAGGGAAATTTCTGCCTTTTTGCCCCTAAATAAGGAAAATATCAGCCTTTTTACCTCAAAATAAGGGAAATTTCTGCATTTTTGCCCCAAAATATGTGAAATTTCTGCAATTTTGCCTTAAAATAAGGGAAATTTCTGCAATTTTGCCACAAAATAAGTGAAATTTCTGAGTTTTGCCCCAAAATAAGAGGAATTTCTGTTTTTGCCCCAACATATAGGGAATTTCTGCCTTTTTGCCCCACAATTAGGGGAATTTCTGCAATTGTGCTCCAAAATACGGGGAATTTCTGCCTTTTTGCCCGAAAACAAGAAGAATGCATACCTTTTTGCCATAAAAAAGGAAAATTTCTTCATTTTTGCTCCAAAGTATGGGGAATTTCTGCTTTTTTGCCTCTTAATAAGTCGAATTTATGTCTTTTTTCCCCAAAACAAAGAGAATTTCCATCTTTTTTGCCCCAAAATAAAGAAAATTTCTGACTTATTACCCTGAAGTAAGTGGAATTTCTGCAATTTTGCCCCAAAATAAGGGAAATTTATGCCTTTTTGCCTCCAAATAAGGGGAATTTCAGCATTTTTACCTCAAAATAAGGGGAATTACTGCATTTTTGCCACAAAATATTTGGAATTTCTGCCTTTTTGCCCCAAAATAAGGAAAATTTCTGCAATTTTGTACCAAAATAAAAGAAATATCTGCCTTTTTGCCCCAAAATTAGAAAATTTCTGCTTTTTTTTCAGAAATAAGTGAAATTTCTGCAATTTTGCCCCAAAATAATTGAAATTTCTAAGTTTTGCCCCAAAATAAAAGAAATTTCTGCCTTTTTGCCCCCAAATAAGAGGAATTTCAGCATTTTTACCTTAAAATAAGGGGAATTTTTGCATTTTTGTCCCAAAATATGAGAAATTTCTGCCTATTTCCCAAAATAAGAAAAATTTCTGCAATTTTGTACCAAAAGAAAAGAAATTTCTGCCTTTTTGCCCCAAAATAAGAAAATTTCTGCTTTTTTTCTGAAATAAGTGAAATTTCTGCAATTTTGCCCCAAAATAAGTAAAATTTCTGAGTTTTGTTCCAAAATAAAGAGAATTTCTGTCTTTTTGCCCCAACATATAGGGAATTTCTGTCTTTTTGCCCCACAATTATAGAAATTTCTGCAATTTTGCTTTAAAACAGGGGGAATTTCTGCCTTTTTGCCCGAAAACAAGAAGAATGTATACCTTTTTGCCATAAAAAAAGGAAATTTCTTAATTTTTGCTCCAAAATAAGGGGAATTTCTGCTTTTTTGCCTCTTAATAAGTGGAATTTCTGTCTTTTTCCCCAAAACAATGGGAATTTCTTTATTTTTTGCCCCAAAATACGGAAAATTTCTGACTTATTACCCTGACGTTAATGAAATTTCTGCAATTTTGCCCCAAAATGAGGGAAATTTCTGCCTTTTTGCCCCTAAATAAGGAAAATATCAGCCTTTTTACCTCAAAATAAGGGAAATTTCTGCATTTTTGCCCCAAAATATGTGAAATTTCTGCAATTTTGCCTTAAAATAAGGGAAATTTCTGCAATTTTGCCACAAAATAAGTGAAATTTCTGAGTTTTGCCCCAAAATAAGAGGAATTTCTGTTTTTGCCCCAACATATAGGGAATTTCTGCCTTTTTGGCCCACAATTAGGGGATTTTCTGCAATTTTGCTCCAAAATACGGGGATTTTCTGCCTTTTTGCCCGAAAATAACAAGAATGCATATCTTTTTGCCATAAAAAAGAGAATTTACTTCATTTTTGCTCCAAAATAAGGGGAATTTCTGCTTTTTTGGCTCTAAATATGTGGAATTTCTGTTTTTTTCCCCCCAAACAAAGGGAATTTCTGTCTTTTTTGCCCCAAAATAAGGAAAATTTCTGACTCATTACCCTGAAATAAGTGAAATTTCTGCAATTTTGCCAGAAAATGAGCGAAATTTCTGCCTTTTTGCCCCCAATTAAGGAAAATATCAGCCTTTTAACCTCAAAATAAGGGAAATTTCTGCATTTTTGCCCCAAAATATGGGAAATTTCTGCTTTTTTGCCCCAAAATAAGAACAATTTCTGCAATTTTGTACCAAAATAAAAGAAATTTCTGCCTTTTTGCCCCAAAATAAGAAAATTTCTGCTTTTTTTCTGAAATAAGTGAAATTTCTGCAATTTTGCCCTAAAATAAGTGAAATTTCTGAGTTTTGCCCCAAAATAAGGAGAATTTCTGTCTTTTTGCCCCAACATATAGGGAATTTCTGCCTTTTTGGCCCACAATTACGGGAATTTCTGCAATTTCGCTCCAAAAAACGGGTAATTTCTGTCCTTTGGCCCGAAAATAAGAAGAATGCATACCTTTTTGCCATAGAAAAGGGAAATTTCTTCATTTTTGCTCTAAAATAATGGAAATTTCTGCTTTTTGCCTCTAAATAAGTGGAATTTCTGTCTTTTTTCCCAAAACAAAGGAAATTTCTGTCTTTTTGCACCAAAATAAAGATAATTTCTGACTTATTATTCTGAAATAAGTGAAATTTCTGCAATTTTGCCCCAAAATAAGGGAAATTTTTGCATTTTTTGCCCCCAAATAAGGGGAATTTCAGACTTTTTACCTCAAAATAAGGGGAATTTCTGCATTTTTGCCACAAAATATTTGGAATTTCTGCCTTTTTGCCCCAAAATAAGGAAAACTTCTGCCTTGTTTCCTGAAATAAGTAAAATTTCTGCAATTTTGCCTTAAAATAAGTGAAATTTCTGCAATTTTGCCCCAAAATAAGTGAAATTTCTGCAATTTTGCCCCAAAATAAGGGAAATTTCTGGAATTTTGCCCCATAACAAGTGGAATTTCTGAGTTTTGCCCCAAAATAAAGAGAATTTCTGTCTTTTTACCCTAACATACAGGGAATTTCTGCCTTTTTGCCCCACAATTAGGGGAATTTCTGCAATTTTGCTTCAAAATTCAGGGAATTTCTGCCTTTTTGCCCGAAAATAAGAAGATGAATACCTTTTTGCCATAAAAAAGGGAAATTTCTTCATTTTTCTTCAAAATAAGGGGAATTTCTGATTTTTTGCCTCTAAATAAGTGGAATTTCTGTCTTTTTCCCCCAAAACAAAGGGAATTTCTGTCTTTTTTGCCCCAAAATAAAAAAAAAATTTCAGACTTATTACCCTGAAATAAGTGAAATTTCTGCAATTTCGCTCCAAAATAATTGAAATTTCTGAGTTTTGCCCCAAAATAAGGGGAATTTTTGGATTTTTGTCCCCAAATAAGGGGAATTTCAGCATTTTTACCTCAAAATAAGGGGAATTTCTGCAATTTTGCCCCAAAATATGGGAAATTTCTGCCTTTTTGCCCCAAAATAAGAACAAATTCTGCAATTTTGTACCTAAATAAAAGAAATTTCTGACTTTTTTTCCCAAAAAAGAAAATTTCTGCTATTTTCTTCTGAAATAAGTGAAATTTCTGCAATTTTGCCCCAAAATATGTGAAATTTCTGCAATTTTGCCCCAAAATATGTGAAATTTCTGCAATTTTGCCCCAAAATAAGAAAAATTTCTGCAATTTTGCCCCAAAATAAGTGAAATTTCTGAGTTTTGCCCCTAAATAAGGAGAATTTCTGTTTTTGCTCCAACATATAGGGAATTTCTGCCTTTTTGCCCCACAATTAGGGGAATATCTGCAATTTTGCTCCAAAATACGGGGAATTTCTGCCTTTTTGCCCGAAAATAAGAAGAATGCATACCTTTTTGCCATAAAAAAAAGAAATTTCTTCATTTTTGCTCCAAAATAAAGGGAATTTCTGCATTTTTGCCTCTACATAAGTGGAATTTCTGTCTTTTTCCCCCAAAACAAAGGGAATTCCTGTCTTTTTGCCCCAAAATAAGAAAAATTTCTGACTTATTACCCTGAAATAAGTGAAATTTCTGCAATTTTGCCCCAAACTGAGGGAAATTTCTGCCTTCTTGCTCCCAAAGAAGAAAATATCAGCCTTTTTACCTCAAAATAAGGGAAATTTCTGCATTTTTGCCCCAAAATAATGGGACATTTCTGCCCTTTTGCCCCAAAATAAGAACAAATTCTGCAATTTTGTACCTAAATAAAAGAAATTTCTGACTTTTTGACCTAAAAAGAAAATTTCTGCTTTTTTTTCTGAAATAAGTGAAATTTCTGCAATTTTGCCCAAAAATATGTGAAATTTCTGCAATTTTGCCTTAAAATAAGGGAAATTTCTGCATTTTTTGCCCCCAAATAAGGGGAATTTCCGCCTTTTTACCTCAAAATATGGGGAATTTCTGGATTTTTGCTCCAAAATATGGGAAATGTCTGCCTTTTTGCCCCAAAATAAGGAAAATTTCTGCAATTTTGTACCAAAATAAAAGAAATATCTGCCTTTTTGCCCCAAAATTAGAAAATTTCTGCTTTTTTTTCGGAAATAAGTGAAATTTCTGCAATTTTGCCCCAAAATAAATGAAATTTCTAAGTTTTGCCCCAAAATAAGGGAAATTTCTGCTTTTTTGCCCCCAAATAAGAAGAAGTTCAGCATTTTTACCTTAAAATAAGGGGAATTTCTGCATTTTTGCCCCAAAATATGAGAAATTTCTGCCTTTTTCCCATAATAAGAAAAATTTCTGCAATTTTGTACAAAAATAAAAGAAATTTCTGCCTTTTTGCCCCAAAATAAGAAAATTTCTGCTTTTTTTTCTGAAATCAGTGAAATTTCTGCAATTTTGCCCCAAAATAAGTGAAATTTCGGAGTTTTGCCCCAAAATAAGGAGAATTTCTGTCTTTTTGCCCCAACATATAGGGAATTTCTGCCTTTTTGCCCCACAATTAGGGGAATTTCTGCAATTTTGCTCCAAAACAGAAGGAATTTCTGCCTTTTTGCCCGAAAACAAGAAGAATGCATACCTTTTTGCCATAAAAAATAGAAATTTCTTAATTTTTGCTCCAAAATAAGGGGAATTTCTGCTTTTTTGCCTCTTAATAAGTGGAATTTCTGTCTTTTTTCCCCAAAACAAAGGGAATTTCTGTCTTTTTTGCCCCAAAATACGGAAAATTTCTGACTTATTACCCTGAAGTAAATGAAATTTCTGCAATTTTGCCCCAAAATGAGGGAAATTTCTGCCTTTTTGCCCCCAAATAAGAAAAATATCAGCCTTTTTATCTCAAAATAAGGGAAATTTCTGCATTTTTGCCCCAAAATAAGTGAAATTTCTGCTTTTTTCTGAAATAAGTGAAATTTCTGCAATTTTGCCCCAAAATAAGTGAAAATTCTGAGTTTTGCCCCAAAATAAGGAGAATTTCTGTCTTTTTGCCCCACAATTAGGGGAATTTCTGCAATTGTGCTCCAAAATACGAGGAATTTCTGCCTTTTTGCCCGAAAACAAGAAGAATGCATACCTTTTTGCCATAAAAAAGGAAAATTTCTTCATTTTTGCTCCAAAATAAGGGGACTTTCTGCTCTTTTGCCTCTTAATAAGTGGAATTTCTGTCTTTTTCCCCCAAAACAAAGGGAATTTCCATCTTTTTGCCTCAAAATAAGGAAAATTTCTGACTTATTACCCTGAAGTAAGTGAAATTTCTGCAATTTTGCCCCAAAATAAGGGAAATTTATGCCTTTTTACCCCCAAATAAGGGGAATTTCAGCATTTTTACCTCAAAATAAAAGGAACTTCTGCATTTTTGCCACAAAATATTTGGAATTTCTGCCTTTTTGCTCCAAAATAAGAAAAACTTCTGCCTTTTTTCCTGAAATAAGTGAGATTTCTGCAATTTTGCCCCAAAATAAGGGAAATTTCTGCATTTTTGCCTCCAAATAAAGGGAATTTCAGCATTTTTACCTCAAAATAAGGGGAATTTCTGCACTTTTGCCCTAAAATATGGGAAATTTCTGCCTTTTTGTCCCAAAATAAGAAAAATTTCTGCAATTTTGTATCAAAATAAAAAAATTTCTGCCTTTTTGCCCCAAAATAAGTGAAATTTCTGCTTTTTTTTCTGAAATAAGTGAAATTTCTGCAATTTTGCCCCAAAATAAGTGAAAATTCTGAGTTTTGCCCCAAAATAAGGGAAATTTCTGGAATTTTGCCCCAAAATAAGTGGAATTTCTGAGTTTTGCCCCCAAAAAAGGAAAATTTCTGTCTTTTTGCCCCAACATATAGGGAATTTCTGCCTTTTTGCCCCACAATTAGGGGAATTTCTGCAATTGTGCTCCAAAATACGGGGAATTTCTGCCTTTTTGCCCGAAAACAAGAAGAATGCATACCTTTTTGCCATAAAAAAGGAAAATTTCTTCATTTTTGCTCCAAAGTATGGGGAATTTCTGCTTTTTTGCCTCTTAATAAGTCGAATTTATGTCTTTTTTCCCCAAAACAAAGAGAATTTCCATCTTTTTTGCCCCAAAATAAAGAAAATTTCTGACTTATTACCCTGAAGTAAGTGGAATTTCTGCAATTTTGCCCCAAAATAAGGGAAATTTATGCCTTTTTGCCTCCAAATAAGAGGAATTTCAGCATTTTTACCTCAAAATAAGGAGAATTTCTGCATTTTTGCCACAAAATATTTGGAATATCTGCCTTTTTGCTCCAAAATAAGGAAAACTTCTGCCTTTTTTCCTGAAATAAGTGAAATTTCTGCAATTTTGCCCCAAAATAAGTGAAATTTCTGCAATTTTGTCCCAAAATAAGTGAAATTTCTGAAATTTGGCCCAAAATAAGGGAAATTTCTGGAATTTTGCCCCAAAATAATTGAAATTTCTGAGTTTTGCCCCAAAATAAGGGGAATTTCTGCCTTTTTGCCCCCAAATAATAGGAATTTCAGCTTTTATACCACAAAATAAGGGGAATTTCTGCATTTTTGCCCCAAAATATGGGAAATTTCTGCGTTTTTGCCCCAAAATAAGAACAATTTCTGCAATTTTGTACCAAAATAAAAGAAATTTCTGACTTTTTGCCCCAAAAAAGAAAAGTTCTCCTTTTTTTTACTGACATAAGTGAAATTTCTGCAATTTTGCCCCAAAATAAGTGAAATTTCTGCAATTTTGCCCCAAAATAAGGGAAATTTCTGGAATTTTGCCTTAAAACAAGTGGAATTTCTGAGTTTTGCCCCAAAATAAAGAGAATTTCTGTCTTTTTGCCCTAACATACAGGGAATTTCTGCCTTTTGCCCCACAATTCGGGGAATTTCTGCAATTTTGCTTCAAAATTCAGGGAATTTCTGCCTTTTTGACCGAAAATAAGAAGATGAATAACATTTTGCCATAAAAAAGGGAAATTTCTTCATTTTTCTCCAAAATAAGGGGAATTTCTGATTTTTTGCCTCTAAATAAGTGGAATTTTTGTCTTTTTCCCCCAAAACAAAGGGAATTTCTGTCTTTTTTGCCCCAAAATAAGGAAAATTTCAGAATTATTACCATGAAATAAGTGAAATTTCTGCAATTTTGCTCCAAAATAATTGAAATTTCTGAGTTTTGCCCCAAAATAAGAGGAATTTCTGGATTTTTGTCCCCAAATAAGGGAAATTTCAGCATTTTTACCTCAAAATAAGGGGAATTTCTGCAATTTTGCCCCAAAATATGGGAAATTTCTGCTTTTTTGCCCCAAAATAAGAACAAATTCTGCAATTTTGTACCTAAATAAAAGAAATTTCTGACTTTTTTTCCCAAAAAAGAAAATTTCTGCTATTTTCTTCTGAAATAAGTGAAATTTCTGTAATTTTGCCCCAAAATATGTGAAATTTCTGCAATTTTGCCCCAAAATATGTGAAATTTCTGCAATTTTGCCCCAAAATAAGAAAAATTTCTGCAATTTTGCCCCAAAATAAGTGAAATTTCTGAGTTTTGCCCCTAAATAAGGAGAATTTCTGTTTTTGCTCCAACATATAGGGAATTTCTGCCTCTTTGCCCCACAATTAGGGGAATATCTGCAATTTTGCTCCAAAATACGGGGAATTTCTGCCTTTTTGCCCGAAAATAAGAAGAATGCATACCTTTTGCCATAAAAAAAAGAAATTTCTTCATTTTTGCTCCAAAATAAAGGGAATTTCTGCTTTTTTGCCTCTACATAAGTGGAATTTCTGTCTTTTTCCCCCAAAACAAAGGGAATTCCTGTCTTTTTGCCCCAAAATAAGAAAAATTTCTGACTTATTACCCTGAAATAAGTGAAATTTCTGCAATTTTGCCCCAAAATGAGGGAAATTTCTGCCTTCTTGCTCCCAAAGAAGAAAATATCAGCCTTTTTACCTCAAAATAAGGGAAATTTCTGCATTTTTGCCCCAAAATAATGGGACATTTCTGCCCTTTTGCCCCAAAATAAGAACAAATTCTGCAATTTTGTACCTAAATAAAAGAAATTTCTGACTTTTTGACCTAAAAAGAAAATTTCTGCTTTTTTTTCTGAAATAAGTGAAATTTCTGCAATTTTGCCCAAAAATATGTGAAATTTCTGCAATTTTGCCTTAAAATAAGGGAAATTTCTGCATTTTTTGCCCCCAAATAAGGGGAATTTCCGCCTTTTTACCTCAAAATATGGGGAATTTCTGGATTTTTGCTCCAAAATATGGGAAATGTCTGCCTTTTTGCCCCAAAATAAGGAAAATTTCTGCAATTTTGTACCAAAATAAAAGAAATATCTGCCTTTTTGCCCCAAAATTAGAAAATTTCTGCTTTTTTTTCGGAAATAAGTGAAATTTCTGCAATTTTGCCCCAAAATAAATGAAATTTCTAAGTTTTGCCCCAAAATAAGGGAAATTTCTGCTTTTTTGCCCCCAAATAAGAAGAAGTTCAGCATTTTTACCTTAAAATAAGGGGAATTTCTGCATTTTTGCCCCAAAATATGAGAAATTTCTGCCTTTTTCCCATAATAAGAAAAATTTCTGCAATTTTGTACAAAAATAAAAGAAATTTCTGCCTTTTTGCCCCAAAATAAGAAAATTTCTGCTTTTTTTTCTGAAATCAGTGAAATTTCTGCAATTTTGCCCCAAAATAAGTGAAATTTCGGAGTTTTGCCCCAAAATAAGGAGAATTTCTGTCTTTTTGCCCCAACATATAGGGAATTTCTGCCTTTTTGCCCCACAATTAGGGGAATTTCTGCAATTTTGCTCCAAAACAGAAGGAATTTCTGCCTTTTTGCCCGAAAACAAGAAGAATGCATACCTTTTTGCCATAAAAAATAGAAATTTCTTAATTTTTGCTCCAAAATAAGGGGAATTTCTGCTTTTTTGCCTCTTAATAAGTGGAATTTCTGTCTTTTTTCCCCAAAACAAAGGGAATTTCTGTCTTTTTTGCCCCAAAATACGGAAAATTTCTGACTTATTACCCTGAAGTAAATGAAATTTCTGCAATTTTGCCCCAAAATGAGGGAAATTTCTGCCTTTTTGCCCCCAAATAAGAAAAATATCAGCCTTTTTATCTCAAAATAAGGGAAATTTCTGCATTTTTGCCCCAAAATAAGTGAAATTTCTGCTTTTTTCTGAAATAAGTGAAATTTCTGCAATTTTGCCCCAAAATAAGTGAAAATTCTGAGTTTTGCCCCAAAATAAGGAGAATTTCTGTCTTTTTGCCCCACAATTAGGGGAATTTCTGCAATTGTGCTCCAAAATACGAGGAATTTCTGCCTTTTTGCCCGAAAACAAGAAGAATGCATACCTTTTTGCCATAAAAAAAAAATTTCTTCATTTTTGCTCCAAAATAAGGGGACTTTCTGCTCTTTTGCCTCTTAATAAGTGGAATTTCTGTTTTTTCCCCCAAAACAAAGGGAATTTCCATCTTTTTTGCCTCAAAATAAGGAAAATTTCTGACTTATTACCCTGAAGTAAGTGAAATTTCTGCAATTTTGCCCCAAAATAAGGGAAATTTATGCCTTTTTACCCCCAAATAAGGGGAATTTCAGCATTTTTACCTCAAAATAAAAGGAACTTCTGCATTTTTGCCACAAAATATTTGGAATTTCTGCCTTTTTGCTCCAAAATAAGAAAAACTTCTGCCTTTTTTCCTGAAATAAGTGATTTCTGCAATTTTGCCCCAAAATAAGGGAAATTTCTGCATTTTTGCCTCCAAATAAAGGGAATTTCAGCATTTTTACCTCAAAATAAGGGGAATTTCTGCACTTTTGCCCTAAAATATGGGAAATTTCTGCCTTTTTGTCCCAAAATAAGAAAAATTTCTGCAATTTTGTATCAAAATAAAAAAATTTCTGCCTTTTTGCCCCAAAATAAGTGAAATTTCTGCTTTTTTTTCTGAAATAAGTGAAATTTCTGCAATTTTGCCCCAAAATAAGTGAAAATTCTGAGTTTTGCTCCAAAATAAGGGAAATTTCTGGAATTTTGCCCCAAAATAAGTGGAATTTCTGAGTTTTGCCCCAAAAAAAGGAAAATTTCTGTCTTTTTGCCCCAACATATAGGGAATTTCTGCCTTTTTGCCCCACAATTAGGGGAATTTCTGCAATTGTGCTCCAAAATACGGAAAATTTCTGCCTTTTTGCCCGAAAACAAGAAGAATGCATACCTTTTTGCCATAAAAAAGGAAAATTTCTTCATTTTTGCTCCAAAGAATGGGGAATTTCTGCTTTTTTGCCTCTTAATAAGTCGAATTTATGTCTTTTTTCCCCAAAACAAAGAGAATTTCCATCTTTTTTGCCCCAAAATAAAGAAAATTTCTGACTTATTACCCTGAAGTAAGTGGAATTTCTGCAATTTTGCCCCAAAATAAGGGAAATTTATGCCTTTTTGCCTCCAAATAAGGGGAATTTCAGCATTTTTACCTCAAAATAAGGAGAATTTCTGCATTTTTGCCACAAAATATTTGGAATATCTGCCTTTTTGCTCCAAAAGAAGGAAAACTTCTGCCTTTTTTCCTGAAATAAGTGAAATTTCTGCAATTTTGCCCCAAAATAAGTGAAATTTCTGCAATTTTGTCCCAAAATAAGTGAAATTTCTGAAATTTGGCCCAAAATAAGGGAAATTTCTGGAATTTTGCCCCAAAATAATTGAAATTTCTGAGTTTTGCCCCAAAATAAGGGGAATTTCTGCCTTTTTGCCCCCAAATAATAGGAATTTCAGCTTTTATACCACAAAATAAGGGGAATTTCTGCATTTTTGCCCCAAAATATGGGAAATTTCTGCGTTTTTGCCCCAAAATAAGAACAATTTCTGCAATTTTGTACCAAAATAAAAGAAATTTCTGACTTTTTGCCCCAAAAAAGAAAAGTTCTCCTTTTTTTTACTGACATAAGTGAAATTTCTGCAATTTTGCCCCAAAATAAGTGAAATTTCTGCAATTTTGCCCCAAAATAAGGGAAATTTCTGGAATTTTGCCCCATAACAAGTGGAATTTCTGAGTTTTGCCCCAAAATAAAGAAAATTTCTGTCTTTTTGCCCTAACATACAGGGAATTTCTGCCTTTTGCCCCACAATTCGGGGAATTTCTGCAATTTTGCTTCAAAATTCAGGGAATTTCTGCCTTTTTGACCGAAAATAAGAAGATGAATAACTTTTTGCCATAAAAAAGGGAAATTTCTTCATTTTTCTCCAAAATAAGGGGAATTTCTGATTTTTTGCCTCTAAATAAGTGGAATTTTTGTCTTTTTCCCCCAAAACAAAGGGAATTTCTGTCTTTTTTGCCCCAAAATAAGGAAAATTTCAGAATTATTACCATGAAATAAGTGAAATTTCTGCAATTTTGCTCCAAAATAATTGAAATTTCTGAGTTTTGCCCCAAAATAAGAGGAATTTCTGGATTTTTGTCCCCAAATAAGGGGAATTTCAGCATTTTTACCTCAAAATAAGGGGAATTTCTGCAATTTTGCCCCAAAATATGGGAAATTTCTGCCTTTTTGCCCCAAAATAAGAACAAATTCTGCAATTTTGTACAAAAATAAAAGAAATTTCTGACTTTTTGCCCCAAAAAGAAAATTTCTGCTTTTTTTTTCTGAAATAAGTGAAATTTCTGCAATTTTGCCCCAAAATAAGTGAAATTTCTGAGTTTTGCCCCAAAATAAAGAGAATTTCTGTCTTTTTGCCCCAACATATAGGGAATTTCTGTCTTTTTGCCCCACAATTAGGGGAATTTCTGCAATTTTGCTCCAAAACAGGGGGAATTTCTGCCTTTTTGAACGAAAACAGGAAGAATGCATACCTTTTTGCCATAAAAAAGGGAAATTTCTTAATTTTTGCTCCAAAATAAGGGGAATTACTGCTTTTTTTTGCCTCTTAATAAGTGGAATTTCTGTCTTTTTCCCCCAAAACAAAGGGAATTTCTGTTTTTTTTGCCCCAAAATACGGAAAATTTCTGACTTATTACCCTGAAGTAAGTGAAATTTCTGCAATTTTGCCAGAAAATGAGGGAAATTTCTGCCTTTTTGCCCCCAAATAAGGAAAATATCAGCCTTTTAACCTCAAAATAAGGGAAATTTCTGCATTTTTGCCCCAAAATATGGGAAATTTCTGCCTTTTTACCCAAAATAAGAACAAATTCTGCAATTTTGTACAAAAATAAAAGAAATTTCTGACTTTTTGCCCCAAAAAGAAAATTTCTGCTTTTTTTTTCCTGAAATAAGTGAAATTTCTGCAATTTTGCCCCAAAATATGTGAAATTTCTGCTATTTTGCCCCAAAATAATGGAAATTTTTGCAATTTTGCCACAAAATAAGTGAAATGTCTGAGTTTTGCCCCAAAATAAGAGGAATTTCTGTTTTTGCCCCAACATATAGGGAATTTCTGCCTTTTTGCCCCACAATTAGGGGAATATCTGCAATTTTGCTCCAAAATACGGGGATTTTCTGCCTTTTTGCCTGAAAATAAGAAGAATGCATATCTTTTTGCCATAAAAAAGGAAAGTTTCTTCATTTTTGCTCCAAAATAAGGGGAATTTCTGCTTTTTTGGATCTAAATATGTGGAATTTCTGTTTTTTTCCCCCAAAACGAAAGGAATTTCTGTCTTTTTTGCCCCAAAATAAGGAAAATTTCTGACTTATTACCCTGAAATAAGTGAAATTTCTGCAATTTTGCCCCAAAATGAGGAAAATTTCTGCCTTTTTGCCCCCAAATAAGGGGAATTTCAGCCTTTTTATCTCAAAATAATAGGAATTTCTGCATTTTTGCCCCAAAATATGGGAAATTTCTGCCTTTTTGCCCCAAAATAAAAACAATTTCTGCAATTTTGTACCAAAATAAAAGAAATTTCTGCCTTTTTGCCCCAAAATAAGAAAATTTCTGCTTTTTCTCTGAAATAAGTGAAATTTCTGCAATTTTGCCCTAAAATAAGTGAAATTTCTGAGTTTTGCCCCAAAATAAGGAGAATTTCTGTGTTTTTGCCCCAACATATAGGGAATTTCTGCCTTTTTGGCCCACAATTAGGGGGATTTTTGCAATTTTGCTCCAAAAAACGGGGAATTTCTGTTTTTTTGCCCGAAAATAAGAAGAATGCATACCTTTTTGCCATAGAAAAGGGAAATTTCTTCATTTTTGCTCCAAAATAAGGGGAATTTCTGCTTTTTGCTTCTTAATAAGTGGAATTTCTGTCTTTTTTTTCCAAAACAAAGGGAATTTCTGTCTTTTTGCACCAAAATATAGATAATTTCTGACTTATTAATCTGAAATAAGTGAAATTTCTGCAATTTTGCCCCAAAATAAGGGAAATTTCTGCATTTTTTGCCCCCAAATAAGGGGAATTTCCGCCTTTTTACCTCAAAATAAGGGGAATTTCTGCATTTTTGCCCCAAAATATTGGAAATGTCTGCCTTTTTGTTCCAAAATAAGGAAAATTTCTGCAATTTTGTACCAAAATAGAAGAAATATCTGCCTTTTTGCCCCAAAATTAGAAAATTTCTGCTTTTTTTTCGGAAATAAGTGAAATTTCTGCAATTTTGCCCCAAAATAATTGAAATTTCTAAGTTTTGCCCCAAAATAAAAGAAATTTCTGCCTTTTTGCCCCCAAATAAGAGGAATTTCAGCATTTTTACCTTAAAATAAGGGGAATTTTTGCATTTTTGTCCCAAAATATGAGAAATTTCTGCCTATTTCCCAAAATAAGAAAAATTTCTGCAATTTTGTACCAAAAGAAAAGAAATTTCTGCCTTTTTGCCCCAAAATAAGAAAATTTCTGCTTTTTTTCTGAAATAAGTGAAATTTCTGCAATTTTGCCCCAAAATAAGTAAAATTTCTGAGTTTTGTTCCAAAATAAAGAGAATTTCTGTCTTTTTGCCCCAACATATAGGGAATTTCTGTCTTTTTGCCCCACAATTATAGAAATTTCTGCAATTTTGCTTTAAAACAGGGGGAATTTCTGCCTTTTTGCCCGAAAACAAGAAGAATGTATACCTTTTTGCCATAAAAAAAGGAAATTTCTTAATTTTTGCTCCAAAATAAGGGGAATTTCTGCTTTTTTGCCTCTTAATAAGTGGAATTTCTGTCTTTTTCCCCAAAACAATGGGAATTTCTTTATTTTTTGCCCCAAAATACGGAAAATTTCTGACTTATTACCCTGACGTTAATGAAATTTCTGCAATTTTGCCCCAAAATGAGGGAAATTTCTGCCTTTTTGCCCCTAAATAAGGAAAATATCAGCCTTTTTACCTCAAAATAAGGGAAATTTCTGCATTTTTGCCCCAAAATATGTGAAATTTCTGCAATTTTGCCTTAAAATAAGGGAAATTTCTGCAATTTTGCCACAAAATAAGTGAAATTTCTGAGTTTTGCCCCAAAATAAGAGGAATTTCTGTTTTTGCCCCAACATATAGGGAATTTCTGCCTTTTTGCCCCACAATTAGGGGAATTTCTGCAATTGTGCTCCAAAATACGGGGAATTTCTGCCTTTTTGCCCGAAAACAAGAAGAATGCATACCTTTTTGCCATAAAAAAGGAAAATTTCTTCATTTTTGCTCCAAAGTATGGGGAATTTCTGCTTTTTTGCCTCTTAATAAGTCGAATTTATGTCTTTTTTCCCCAAAACAAAGAGAATTTCCATCTTTTTTGCCCCAAAATAAAGAAAATTTCTGACTTATTACCCTGAAGTAAGTGGAATTTCTGCAATTTTGCCCCAAAATAAGGGAAATTTATGCCTTTTTGCCTCCAAATAAGGGGAATTTCAGCATTTTTACCTCAAAATAAGGGGAATTACTGCATTTTTGCCACAAAATATTTGGAATTTCTGCCTTTTTGCCCCAAAATAAGGAAAATTTCTGCAATTTTGTACCAAAATAAAAGAAATATCTGCCTTTTTGCCCCAAAATTAGAAAATTTCTGCTTTTTTTTCAGAAATAAGTGAAATTTCTGCAATTTTGCCCCAAAATAATTGAAATTTCTAAGTTTTGCCCCAAAATAAAAGAAATTTCTGCCTTTTTGCCCCCAAATAAGAGGAATTTCAGCATTTTTACCTTAAAATAAGGGGAATTTTTGCATTTTTGTCCCAAAATATGAGAAATTTCTGCCTATTTCCCAAAATAAGAAAAATTTCTGCAATTTTGTACCAAAAGAAAAGAAATTTCTGCCTTTTTGCCCCAAAATAAGAAAATTTCTGCTTTTTTTCTGAAATAAGTGAAATTTCTGCAATTTTGCCCCAAAATAAGTAAAATTTCTGAGTTTTGTTCCAAAATAAAGAGAATTTCTGTCTTTTTGCCCCAACATATAGGGAATTTCTGTCTTTTTGCCCCACAATTATAGAAATTTCTGCAATTTTGCTTTAAAACAGGGGGAATTTCTGCCTTTTTGCCCGAAAACAAGAAGAATGTATACCTTTTTGCCATAAAAAAAGGAAATTTCTTAATTTTTGCTCCAAAATAAGGGGAATTTCTGCTTTTTTGCCTCTTAATAAGTGGAATTTCTGTCTTTTTCCCCAAAACAATGGGAATTTCTTTATTTTTTGCCCCAAAATACGGAAAATTTCTGACTTATTACCCTGACGTTAATGAAATTTCTGCAATTTTGCCCCAAAATGAGGGAAATTTCTGCCTTTTTGCCCCTAAATAAGGAAAATATCAGCCTTTTTACCTCAAAATAAGGGAAATTTCTGCATTTTTGCCCCAAAATATGTGAAATTTCTGCAATTTTGCCTTAAAATAAGGGAAATTTCTGCAATTTTGCCACAAAATAAGTGAAATTTCTGAGTTTTGCCCCAAAATAAGAGGAATTTCTGTTTTTGCCCCAACATATAGGGAATTTCTGCCTTTTTGGCCCACAATTAGGGGATTTTCTGCAATTTTGCTCCAAAATACGGGGATTTTCTGCCTTTTTGCCCGAAAATAACAAGAATGCATATCTTTTTGCCATAAAAAAGAGAATTTACTTCATTTTTGCTCCAAAATAAGGGGAATTTCTGCTTTTTTGGCTCTAAATATGTGGAATTTCTGTTTTTTTCCCCCCAAACAAAGGGAATTTCTGTCTTTTTTGCCCCAAAATAAGGAAAATTTCTGACTCATTACCCTGAAATAAGTGAAATTTCTGCAATTTTGCCAGAAAATGAGCGAAATTTCTGCCTTTTTGCCCCCAATTAAGGAAAATATCAGCCTTTTAACCTCAAAATAAGGGAAATTTCTGCATTTTTGCCCCAAAATATGGGAAATTTCTGCTTTTTTGCCCCAAAATAAGAACAATTTCTGCAATTTTGTACCAAAATAAAAGAAATTTCTGCCTTTTTGCCCCAAAATAAGAAAATTTCTGCTTTTTTTCTGAAATAAGTGAAATTTCTGCAATTTTGCCCTAAAATAAGTGAAATTTCTGAGTTTTGCCCCAAAATAAGGAGAATTTCTGTCTTTTTGCCCCAACATATAGGGAATTTCTGCCTTTTTGGCCCACAATTACGGGAATTTCTGCAATTTCGCTCCAAAAAACGGGTAATTTCTGTCCTTTGGCCCGAAAATAAGAAGAATGCATACCTTTTTGCCATAGAAAAGGGAAATTTCTTCATTTTTGCTCTAAAATAATGGAAATTTCTGCTTTTTGCCTCTAAATAAGTGGAATTTCTGTCTTTTTTCCCAAAACAAAGGAAATTTCTGTCTTTTTGCACCAAAATAAAGATAATTTCTGACTTATTATTCTGAAATAAGTGAAATTTCTGCAATTTTGCCCCAAAATAAGGGAAATTTTTGCATTTTTTGCCCCCAAATAAGGGGAATTTCAGACTTTTTACCTCAAAATAAGGGGAATTTCTGCATTTTTGCCACAAAATATTTGGAATTTCTGCCTTTTTGCCCCAAAATAAGGAAAACTTCTGCCTTGTTTCCTGAAATAAGTAAAATTTCTGCAATTTTGCCTTAAAATAAGTGAAATTTCTGCAATTTTGCCCCAAAATAAGTGAAATTTCTGCAATTTTGCCCCAAAATAAGGGAAATTTCTGGAATTTTGCCCCATAACAAGTGGAATTTCTGAGTTTTGCCCCAAAATAAAGAGAATTTCTGTCTTTTTACCCTAACATACAGGGAATTTCTGCCTTTTTGCCCCACAATTAGGGGAATTTCTGCAATTTTGCTTCAAAATTCAGGGAATTTCTGCCTTTTTGCCCGAAAATAAGAAGATGAATACCTTTTTGCCATAAAAAAGGGAAATTTCTTCATTTTTCTTCAAAATAAGGGGAATTTCTGATTTTTTGCCTCTAAATAAGTGGAATTTCTGTCTTTTTCCCCCAAAACAAAGGGAATTTCTGTCTTTTTTGCCCCAAAATAAAAAAAAAATTTCAGACTTATTACCCTGAAATAAGTGAAATTTCTGCAATTTCGCTCCAAAATAATTGAAATTTCTGAGTTTTGCCCCAAAATAAGGGGAATTTTTGGATTTTTGTCCCCAAATAAGGGGAATTTCAGCATTTTTACCTCAAAATAAGGGGAATTTCTGCAATTTTGCCCCAAAATATGGGAAATTTCTGCCTTTTTGCCCCAAAATAAGAACAAATTCTGCAATTTTGTACCTAAATAAAAGAAATTTCCGACTTTTTTTCCCAAAAAAGAAAATTTCTGCTATTTTCTTCTGAAATAAGTGAAATTTCTGCAATTTTGCCCCAAAATATGTGAAATTTCTGCAATTTTGCCCCAAAATATGTGAAATTTCTGCAATTTTGCCCCAAAATAAGAAAAATTTCTGCAATTTTGCCCCAAAATAAGTGAAATTTCTGAGTTTTGCCCCTAAATAAGGAGAATTTCTGTTTTTGCTCCAACATATAGGGAATTTCTGCCTTTTTGCCCCACAATTAGGGGAATATCTGCAATTTTGCTCCAAAATACGGGGAATTTCTGCCTTTTTGCCCGAAAATAAGAAGAATGCATACCTTTTTGCCATAAAAAAAAGAAATTTCTTCATTTTTGCTCCAAAATAAAGGGAATTTCTGCTTTTTTGCCTCTACATAAGTGGAATTTCTGTCTTTTTCCCCCAAAACAAAGGGAATTCCTGTCTTTTTGCCCCAAAATAAGAAAAATTTCTGACTTATTACCCTGAAATAAGTGAAATTTCTGCAATTTTGCCCCAAACTGAGGGAAATTTCTGCCTTCTTGCTCCCAAAGAAGAAAATATCAGCCTTTTTACCTCAAAATAAGGGAAATTTCTGCATTTTTGCCCCAAAATAATGGGACATTTCTGCCCTTTTGCCCCAAAATAAGAACAAATTCTGCAATTTTGTACCTAAATAAAAGAAATTTCTGACTTTTTGACCTAAAAAGAAAATTTCTGCTTTTTTTTCTGAAATAAGTGAAATTTCTGCAATTTTGCCCAAAAATATGTGAAATTTCTGCAATTTTGCCTTAAAATAAGGGAAATTTCTGCATTTTTTGCCCCCAAATAAGGGGAATTTCCGCCTTTTTACCTCAAAATATGGGGAATTTCTGGATTTTTGCTCCAAAATATGGGAAATGTCTGCCTTTTTGCCCCAAAATAAGGAAAATTTCTGCAATTTTGTACCAAAATAAAAGAAATATCTGCCTTTTTGCCCCAAAATTAGAAAATTTCTGCTTTTTTTTCGGAAATAAGTGAAATTTCTGCAATTTTGCCCCAAAATAAATGAAATTTCTAAGTTTTGCCCCAAAATAAGGGAAATTTCTGCTTTTTTGCCCCCAAATAAGAAGAAGTTCAGCATTTTTACCTTAAAATAAGGGGAATTTCTGCATTTTTGCCCCAAAATATGAGAAATTTCTGCCTTTTTCCCATAATAAGAAAAATTTCTGCAATTTTGTACAAAAATAAAAGAAATTTCTGCCTTTTTGCCCCAAAATAAGAAAATTTCTGCTTTTTTTTCTGAAATCAGTGAAATTTCTGCAATTTTGCCCCAAAATAAGTGAAATTTCGGAGTTTTGCCCCAAAATAAGGAGAATTTCTGTCTTTTTGCCCCAACATATAGGGAATTTCTGCCTTTTTGCCCCACAATTAGGGGAATTTCTGCAATTTTGCTCCAAAACAGAAGGAATTTCTGCCTTTTTGCCCGAAAACAAGAAGAATGCATACCTTTTTGCCATAAAAAATAGAAATTTCTTAATTTTTGCTCCAAAATAAGGGGAATTTCTGCTTTTTTGCCTCTTAATAAGTGGAATTTCTGTCTTTTTTCCCCAAAACAAAGGGAATTTCTGTCTTTTTTGCCCCAAAATACGGAAAATTTCTGACTTATTACCCTGAAGTAAATGAAATTTCTGCAATTTTGCCCCAAAATGAGGGAAATTTCTGCCTTTTTGCCCCCAAATAAGAAAAATATCAGCCTTTTTATCTCAAAATAAGGGAAATTTCTGCATTTTTGCCCCAAAATAAGTGAAATTTCTGCTTTTTTCTGAAATAAGTGAAATTTCTGCAATTTTGCCCCAAAATAAGTGAAAATTCTGAGTTTTGCCCCAAAATAAGGAGAATTTCTGTCTTTTTGCCCCACAATTAGGGGAATTTCTGCAATTGTGCTCCAAAATACGAGGAATTTCTGCCTTTTTGCCCGAAAACAAGAAGAATGCATACCTTTTTGCCATAAAAAAGGAAAATTTCTTCATTTTTGCTCCAAAATAAGGGGACTTTCTGCTCTTTTGCCTCTTAATAAGTGGAATTTCTGTCTTTTTCCCCCAAAACAAAGGGAATTTCCATCTTTTTGCCTCAAAATAAGGAAAATTTCTGACTTATTACCCTGAAGTAAGTGAAATTTCTGCAATTTTGCCCCAAAATAAGGGAAATTTATGCCTTTTTACCCCCAAATAAGGGGAATTTCAGCATTTTTACCTCAAAATAAAAGGAACTTCTGCATTTTTGCCACAAAATATTTGGAATTTCTGCCTTTTTGCTCCAAAATAAGAAAAACTTCTGCCTTTTTTCCTGAAATAAGTGAGATTTCTGCAATTTTGCCCCAAAATAAGGGAAATTTCTGCATTTTTGCCTCCAAATAAAGGGAATTTCAGCATTTTTACCTCAAAATAAGGGGAATTTCTGCACTTTTGCCCTAAAATATGGGAAATTTCTGCCTTTTTGTCCCAAAATAAGAAAAATTTCTGCAATTTTGTATCAAAATAAAAAAATTTCTGCCTTTTTGCCCCAAAATAAGTGAAATTTCTGCTTTTTTTTCTGAAATAAGTGAAATTTCTGCAATTTTGCCCCAAAATAAGTGAAAATTCTGAGTTTTGCCCCAAAATAAGGGAAATTTCTGGAATTTTGCCCCAAAATAAGTGGAATTTCTGAGTTTTGCCCCAAAAAAAGGAAAATTTCTGTCTTTTTGCCCCAACATATAGGGAATTTCTGCCTTTTTGCCCCACAATTAGGGGAATTTCTGCAATTGTGCTCCAAAATACGGGGAATTTCTGCCTTTTTGCCCGAAAACAAGAAGAATGCATACCTTTTTGCCATAAAAAAGGAAAATTTCTTCATTTTTGCTCCAAAGTATGGGGAATTTCTGCTTTTTTGCCTCTTAATAAGTCGAATTTATGTCTTTTTTCCCCAAAACAAAGAGAATTTCCATCTTTTTTGCCCCAAAATAAAGAAAATTTCTGACTTATTACCCTGAAGTAAGTGGAATTTCTGCAATTTTGCCCCAAAATAAGGGAAATTTATGCCTTTTTGCCTCCAAATAAGGGGAATTTCAGCATTTTTACCTCAAAATAAGGGGAATTACTGCATTTTTGCCACAAAATATTTGGAATTTCTGCCTTTTTGCCCCAAAATAAGGAAAATTTCTGCAATTTTGTACCAAAATAAAAGAAATTTCTGCCTTTTTGCCCCAAAATAAGAAAATTTCTGCTTTTTTTCTGAAATAAGTGAAATTTCTGCAATTTTGCCCCAAAATAAGTAAAATTTCTGAGTTTTGTTCCAAAATAAAGAGAATTTCTGTCTTTTTGCCCCAACATATAGGGAATTTCTGTCTTTTTGCCCCACAATTATAGAAATTTCTGCAATTTTGCTTTAAAACAGGGGGAATTTCTGCCTTTTTGCCCGAAAACAAGAAGAATGTATACCTTTTTGCCATAAAAAAAGGAAATTTCTTAATTTTTGCTCCAAAATAAGGGGAATTTCTGCTTTTTTGCCTCTTAATAAGTGGAATTTCTGTCTTTTTCCCCAAAACAATGGGAATTTCTTTATTTTTTGCCCCAAAATACGGAAAATTTCTGACTTATTACCCTGACGTTAATGAAATTTCTGCAATTTTGCCCCAAAATGAGGGAAATTTCTGCCTTTTTGCCCCTAAATAAGGAAAATATCAGCCTTTTTACCTCAAAATAAGGGAAATTTCTGCATTTTTGCCCCAAAATATGTGAAATTTCTGCAATTTTGCCTTAAAATAAGGGAAATTTCTGCAATTTTGCCACAAAATAAGTGAAATTTCTGAGTTTTGCCCCAAAATAAGAGGAATTTCTGTTTTTGCCCCAACATATAGGGAATTTCTGCCTTTTTGCCCCACAATTAGGGGAATTTCTGCAATTGTGCTCCAAAATACGGGGAATTTCTGCCTTTTTGCCCGAAAACAAGAAGAATGCATACCTTTTTGCCATAAAAAAGGAAAATTTCTTCATTTTTGCTCCAAAGTATGGGGAATTTCTGCTTTTTTGCCTCTTAATAAGTCGAATTTATGTCTTTTTTCCCCAAAACAAAGAGAATTTCCATCTTTTTTGCCCCAAAATAAAGAAAATTTCTGACTTATTACCCTGAAGTAAGTGGAATTTCTGCAATTTTGCCCCAAAATAAGGGAAATTTATGCCTTTTTGCCTCCAAATAAGGGGAATTTCAGCATTTTTACCTCAAAATAAGGGGAATTACTGCATTTTTGCCACAAAATATTTGGAATTTCTGCCTTTTTGCCCCAAAATAAGGAAAATTTCTGCAATTTTGTACCAAAATAAAAGAAATATCTGCCTTTTTGCCCCAAAATTAGAAAATTTCTGCTTTTTTTTCAGAAATAAGTGAAATTTCTGCAATTTTGCCCCAAAATAATTGAAATTTCTAAGTTTTGCCCCAAAATAAAAGAAATTTCTGCCTTTTTGCCCCCAAATAAGAGGAATTTCAGCATTTTTACCTTAAAATAAGGGGAATTTTTGCATTTTTGTCCCAAAATATGAGAAATTTCTGCCTATTTCCCAAAATAAGAAAAATTTCTGCAATTTTGTACCAAAAGAAAAGAAATTTCTGCCTTTTTGCCCCAAAATAAGAAAATTTCTGCTTTTTTTCTGAAATAAGTGAAATTTCTGCAATTTTGCCCCAAAATAAGTAAAATTTCTGAGTTTTGTTCCAAAATAAAGAGAATTTCTGTCTTTTTGCCCCAACATATAGGGAATTTCTGTCTTTTTGCCCCACAATTATAGAAATTTCTGCAATTTTGCTTTAAAACAGGGGGAATTTCTGCCTTTTTGCCCGAAAACAAGAAGAATGTATACCTTTTTGCCATAAAAAAAGGAAATTTCTTAATTTTTGCTCCAAAATAAGGGGAATTTCTGCTTTTTTGCCTCTTAATAAGTGGAATTTCTGTCTTTTTCCCCAAAACAATGGGAATTTCTTTATTTTTTGCCCCAAAATACGGAAAATTTCTGACTTATTACCCTGACGTTAATGAAATTTCTGCAATTTTGCCCCAAAATGAGGGAAATTTCTGCCTTTTTGCCCCTAAATAAGGAAAATATCAGCCTTTTTACCTCAAAATAAGGGAAATTTCTGCATTTTTGCCCCAAAATATGTGAAATTTCTGCAATTTTGCCTTAAAATAAGGGAAATTTCTGCAATTTTGCCACAAAATAAGTGAAATTTCTGAGTTTTGCCCCAAAATAAGAGGAATTTCTGTTTTTGCCCCAACATATAGGGAATTTCTGCCTTTTTGGCCCACAATTAGGGGATTTTCTGCAATTTTGCTCCAAAATACGGGGATTTTCTGCCTTTTTGCCCGAAAATAACAAGAATGCATATCTTTTTGCCATAAAAAAGAGAATTTACTTCATTTTTGCTCCAAAATAAGGGGAATTTCTGCTTTTTTGGCTCTAAATATGTGGAATTTCTGTTTTTTTCCCCCCAAACAAAGGGAATTTCTGTCTTTTTTGCCCCAAAATAAGGAAAATTTCTGACTCATTACCCTGAAATAAGTGAAATTTCTGCAATTTTGCCAGAAAATGAGCGAAATTTCTGCCTTTTTGCCCCCAATTAAGGAAAATATCAGCCTTTTAACCTCAAAATAAGGGAAATTTCTGCATTTTTGCCCCAAAATATGGGAAATTTCTGCTTTTTTGCCCCAAAATAAGAACAATTTCTGCAATTTTGTACCAAAATAAAAGAAATTTCTGCCTTTTTGCCCCAAAATAAGAAAATTTCTGCTTTTTTTCTGAAATAAGTGAAATTTCTGCAATTTTGCCCTAAAATAAGTGAAATTTCTGAGTTTTGCCCCAAAATAAGGAGAATTTCTGTCTTTTTGCCCCAACATATAGGGAATTTCTGCCTTTTTGGCCCACAATTACGGGAATTTCTGCAATTTCGCTCCAAAAAACGGGTAATTTCTGTCCTTTGGCCCGAAAATAAGAAGAATGCATACCTTTTTGCCATAGAAAAGGGAAATTTCTTCATTTTTGCTCTAAAATAATGGAAATTTCTGCTTTTTGCCTCTAAATAAGTGGAATTTCTGTCTTTTTTCCCAAAACAAAGGAAATTTCTGTCTTTTTGCACCAAAATAAAGATAATTTCTGACTTATTATTCTGAAATAAGTGAAATTTCTGCAATTTTGCCCCAAAATAAGGGAAATTTTTGCATTTTTTGCCCCCAAATAAGGGGAATTTCAGACTTTTTACCTCAAAATAAGGGGAATTTCTGCATTTTTGCCACAAAATATTTGGAATTTCTGCCTTTTTGCCCCAAAATAAGGAAAACTTCTGCCTTGTTTCCTGAAATAAGTAAAATTTCTGCAATTTTGCCTTAAAATAAGTGAAATTTCTGCAATTTTGCCCCAAAATAAGTGAAATTTCTGCAATTTTGCCCCAAAATAAGGGAAATTTCTGGAATTTTGCCCCATAACAAGTGGAATTTCTGAGTTTTGCCCCAAAATAAAGAGAATTTCTGTCTTTTTACCCTAACATACAGGGAATTTCTGCCTTTTTGCCCCACAATTAGGGGAATTTCTGCAATTTTGCTTCAAAATTCAGGGAATTTCTGCCTTTTTGCCCGAAAATAAGAAGATGAATACCTTTTTGCCATAAAAAAGGGAAATTTCTTCATTTTTCTTCAAAATAAGGGGAATTTCTGATTTTTTGCCTCTAAATAAGTGGAATTTCTGTCTTTTTCCCCCAAAACAAAGGGAATTTCTGTCTTTTTTGCCCCAAAATAAAAAAAAATTTCAGACTTATTACCCTGAAATAAGTGAAATTTCTGCAATTTCGCTCCAAAATAATTGAAATTTCTGAGTTTTGCCCCAAAATAAGGGGAATTTTTGGATTTTTGTCCCCAAATAAGGGGAATTTCAGCATTTTTACCTCAAAATAAGGGGAATTTCTGCAATTTTGCCCCAAAATATGGGAAATTTCTGCCTTTTTGCCCCAAAATAAGAACAAATTCTGCAATTTTGTACCTAAATAAAAGAAATTTCCGACTTTTTTTCCCAAAAAAGAAAATTTCTGCTATTTTCTTCTGAAATAAGTGAAATTTCTGCAATTTTGCCCCAAAATATGTGAAATTTCTGCAATTTTGCCCCAAAATATGTGAAATTTCTGCAATTTTGCCCCAAAATAAGAAAAATTTCTGCAATTTTGCCCCAAAATAAGTGAAATTTCTGAGTTTTGCCCCTAAATAAGGAGAATTTCTGTTTTTGCTCCAACATATAGGGAATTTCTGCCTTTTTGCCCCACAATTAGGGGAATATCTGCAATTTTGCTCCAAAATACGGGGAATTTCTGCCTTTTTGCCCGAAAATAAGAAGAATGCATACCTTTTTGCCATAAAAAAAAGAAATTTCTTCATTTTTGCTCCAAAATAAAGGGAATTTCTGCTTTTTTGCCTCTACATAAGTGGAATTTCTGTCTTTTTCCCCCAAAACAAAGGGAATTCCTGTCTTTTTGCCCCAAAATAAGAAAAATTTCTGACTTATTACCCTGAAATAAGTGAAATTTCTGCAATTTTGCCCCAAACTGAGGGAAATTTCTGCCTTCTTGCTCCCAAAGAAGAAAATATCAGCCTTTTTACCTCAAAATAAGGGAAATTTCTGCATTTTTGCCCCAAAATAATGGGACATTTCTGCCCTTTTGCCCCAAAATAAGAACAAATTCTGCAATTTTGTACCTAAATAAAAGAAATTTCTGACTTTTTGACCTAAAAAGAAAATTTCTGCTTTTTTTTCTGAAATAAGTGAAATTTCTGCAATTTTGCCCAAAAATATGTGAAATTTCTGCAATTTTGCCTTAAAATAAGGGAAATTTCTGCATTTTTTGCCCCCAAATAAGGGGAATTTCCGCCTTTTTACCTCAAAATATGGGGAATTTCTGGATTTTTGCTCCAAAATATGGGAAATGTCTGCCTTTTTGCCCCAAAATAAGGAAAATTTCTGCAATTTTGTACCAAAATAAAAGAAATATCTGCCTTTTTGCCCCAAAATTAGAAAATTTCTGCTTTTTTTTCGGAAATAAGTGAAATTTCTGCAATTTTGCCCCAAAATAAATGAAATTTCTAAGTTTTGCCCCAAAATAAGGGAAATTTCTGCTTTTTTGCCCCCAAATAAGAAGAAGTTCAGCATTTTTACCTTAAAATAAGGGGAATTTCTGCATTTTTGCCCCAAAATATGAGAAATTTCTGCCTTTTTCCCATAATAAGAAAAATTTCTGCAATTTTGTACAAAAATAAAAGAAATTTCTGCCTTTTTGCCCCAAAATAAGAAAATTTCTGCTTTTTTTTCTGAAATCAGTGAAATTTCTGCAATTTTGCCCCAAAATAAGTGAAATTTCGGAGTTTTGCCCCAAAATAAGGAGAATTTCTGTCTTTTTGCCCCAACATATAGGGAATTTCTGCCTTTTTGCCCCACAATTAGGGGAATTTCTGCAATTTTGCTCCAAAACAGAAGGAATTTCTGCCTTTTTGCCCGAAAACAAGAAGAATGCATACCTTTTTGCCATAAAAAATAGAAATTTCTTAATTTTTGCTCCAAAATAAGGGGAATTTCTGCTTTTTTGCCTCTTAATAAGTGGAATTTCTGTCTTTTTTCCCCAAAACAAAGGGAATTTCTGTCTTTTTTGCCCCAAAATACGGAAAATTTCTGACTTATTACCCTGAAGTAAATGAAATTTCTGCAATTTTGCCCCAAAATGAGGGAAATTTCTGCCTTTTTGCCCCCAAATAAGAAAAATATCAGCCTTTTTATCTCAAAATAAGGGAAATTTCTGCATTTTTGCCCCAAAATAAGTGAAATTTCTGCTTTTTTCTGAAATAAGTGAAATTTCTGCAATTTTGCCCCAAAATAAGTGAAAATTCTGAGTTTTGCCCCAAAATAAGGAGAATTTCTGTCTTTTTGCCCCACAATTAGGGGAATTTCTGCAATTGTGCTCCAAAATACGAGGAATTTCTGCCTTTTTGCCCGAAAACAAGAAGAATGCATACCTTTTTGCCATAAAAAAAAAATTTCTTCATTTTTGCTCCAAAATAAGGGGACTTTCTGCTCTTTTGCCTCTTAATAAGTGGAATTTCTGTCTTTTTCCCCCAAAACAAAGGGAATTTCCATCTTTTTGCCTCAAAATAAGGAAAATTTCTGACTTATTACCCTGAAGTAAGTGAAATTTCTGCAATTTTGCCCCAAAATAAGGGAAATTTATGCCTTTTTACCCCCAAATAAGGGGAATTTCAGCATTTTTACCTCAAAATAAAAGGAACTTCTGCATTTTTGCCACAAAATATTTGGAATTTCTGCCTTTTTGCTCCAAAATAAGAAAAACTTCTGCCTTTTTTCCTGAAATAAGTGAGATTTCTGCAATTTTGCCCCAAAATAAGGGAAATTTCTGCATTTTTGCCTCCAAATAAAGGGAATTTCAGCATTTTTACCTCAAAATAAGGGGAATTTCTGCACTTTTGCCCTAAAATATGGGAAATTTCTGCCTTTTTGTCCCAAAATAAGAAAAATTTCTGCAATTTTGTATCAAAATAAAAAAATTTCTGCCTTTTTGCCCCAAAATAAGTGAAATTTCTGCTTTTTTTTCTGAAATAAGTGAAATTTCTGCAATTTTGCCCCAAAATAAGTGAAAATTCTGAGTTTTGCCCCAAAATAAGGGAAATTTCTGGAATTTTGCCCCAAAATAAGTGGAATTTCTGAGTTTTGCCCCAAAAAAAGGAAAATTTCTGTCTTTTTGCCCCAACATATAGGGAATTTCTGCCTTTTTGCCCCACAATTAGGGGAATTTCTGCAATTGTGCTCCAAAATACGGGGAATTTCTGCCTTTTTGCCCGAAAACAAGAAGAATGCATACCTTTTTGCCATAAAAAAGGAAAATTTCTTCATTTTTGCTCCAAAGTATGGGGAATTTCTGCTTTTTTGCCTCTTAATAAGTCGAATTTATGTCTTTTTTCCCCAAAACAAAGAGAATTTCCATCTTTTTTGCCCCAAAATAAAGAAAATTTCTGACTTATTACCCTGAAGTAAGTGGAATTTCTGCAATTTTGCCCCAAAATAAGGGAAATTTATGCCTTTTTGCCTCCAAATAAGGGGAATTTCAGCATTTTTACCTCAAAATAAGGGGAATTACTGCATTTTTGCCACAAAATATTTGGAATTTCTGCCTTTTTGCTCCAAAATAAGGAAAACTTCTGCCTTTTTTCCTGAAATAAGTGAAATTTCTGCAATTTTGCCCCAAAATAAGTGAAATTTCTGCAATTTTGTCCCAAAATAAGTGAAATTTCTGAAATTTGGCCCAAAATAAGGGAAATTTCTGGAATTTTGCCCCAAAATAATTGAAATTTCTGAGTTTTGCCCCAAAATAAGGGGAATTTCTGCCTTTTTGCCCCCAAATAATAGGAATTTCAGCTTTTATACCACAAAATAAGGGGAATTTCTGCATTTTTGCCCCAAAATATGGGAAATTTCTGCGTTTTTGCCCCAAAATAAGAACAATTTCTGCAATTTTGTACCAAAATAAAAGAAATTTCTGCCTTTTTGCCCCAAAATAAGAAAATTTCTGCCTTTTTTTGAAATAAGTGAAATTTCTGCAATTTTGCCCTAAAATAAGTGAAATTTCTGAGTTTTGCCCCAAAATAAGGAGAATTTCTGTCTTTTTGCCCCAACATATAGGGAATTTCTGCCTTTTTGGCCCACAATTATGGGAATTTCTGCAATTTCGCTCCAAAAAACGGGTAATTTCTGTCCTTTTGCCCGAAAATAAGAAGAATGCATACCTTTTTGCCATAGAAAAGGGAAATTTCTTCATTTTTGCTCTAAAATAATGGAAATTTCTGCTTTTTGCCTCTAAATAAGTGGAATTTCTGTCTTTTTTCCCAAAACAAAGGAAATTTCTGTCTTTTTGCACCAAAATAAAGATAATTTCTGACTTATTTTTCTGAAATAAGTGAAATTTCTGCAATTTTGCCCCAAAATAAGGGAAATTTTTGCATTTTTTGCCCCCAAATAAGGGGAATTTCAGACTTTTTACCTCAAAATAAGGGGAATTTCTGCATTTTTGCCACAAAATATTTGGAATTTCTGCCTTTTTGCCCCAAAATAAGGAAAACTTCTGCCTTGTTTCCTGAAATAAGTAAAATTTCTGCAATTTTGCCTTAAAATAAGTGAAATTTCTGCAATTTTGCCCCAAAATAAGTGAAATTTCTGCAATTTTGCCCCAAAATAAGGGAAATTTCTGGAATTTTGCCCCATAACAAGTGGAATTTCTGAGTTTTGCCCCAAAATAAAGAGAATTTCTGTCTTTTTACCCTAACATACAGGGAATTTCTGCCTTTTTGCCCCACAATTAGGGGAATTTCTGCAATTTTGCTTCAAAATTCAGGGAATTTTTGCCTTTTTGCCCGAAAATAAGAAGATGAATACCTTTTTGCCATAAAAAAGGGAAATTTCTTCATTTTTCTTCAAAATAAGGGGAATTTCTGATTTTTTGCCTCTAAATAAGTGGAATTTCTGTCTTTTTCCCCCAAAACAAAGGGAATTTCTGTCTTTTTTGCCCCAAAATAAAAAAAAAATTTCAGACTTATTACCCTGAAATAAGTGAAATTTCTGCAATTTCGCTCCAAAATAATTGAAATTTCTGAGTTTTGCCCCAAAATAAGAGGAATTTTTGGATTTTTGTCCCCAAATAAGGGGAATTTCAGCATTTTTACCTCAAAATAAGGGGAATTTCTGCAATTTTGCCCCAAAATAAGGGAAATTTCTGCCTTTTTGCCCCAAAATAAGAACAAATTCTGCAATTTTGTACCTAAATAAAAGAAATTTCTGACTTTTTTTCCCAAAAAAGAAAATTTCTGCTATTTTCTTCTGAAATAAGTGAAATTTCTGCAATTTTGCCCCAAAATATGTGAAATTTCTGCAATTTTGCCCCAAAATAAGAAAAATTTCTGCAATTTTGCCCCAAAATAAGTGAAATTTCTGAGTTTTGCCCCTAAATAAGGAGAATTTCTGTTTTTGCTCCAACATATAGGGAATTTCTTCCTTTTTGCCCCACAATTAGGGGAATATCTGCAATTTTGCTCCAAAATACGGGGAATTTCTGCCTTTTTGCCCGAAAATAAGAAGAATGCATACCTTTTTGCCATAAAAAAAAGAAATTTCTTCATTTTTGCTCCAAAATAAAGGGAATTTCTGCTTTTTTGCCTCTACATAAGTGGAATTTCTGTCTTTTTCCCCCAAAACAAAGGGAATTCCTGTCTTTTTGCCCCAAAATAAGAAAAATTTCTGACTTATTACCCTGAAATAAGTGAAATTTCTGCAATTTTGCCCCAAAATGAGGGAAATTTCTGCCTTCTTGCTCCCAAAGAAGAAAATATCAGCCTTTTTACCTCAAAATAAGGAAAATTTCTGCATTTTTGCCCCAAAATAATGGGACATTTCTGCCCTTTTGCCCCAAAATAAGAACAAATTCTGCAATTTTGTACCTAAATAAAAGAAATTTCTGACTTTTTGACCTAAAAAGAAAATTTCTGCTTTTTTTTCTGAAATAAGTGAAATTTCTGCAATTTTGCCCAAAAATATGTGAAATTTCTGCAATTTTGCCTTAAAATAAGGGAAATTTCTGCATTTTTTGCCCCCAAATAAGGGGAATTTCCGCCTTTTTACCTCAAAATATGGGGAATTTCTGGATTTTTGCTCCAAAATATGGGAAATGTCTGCCTTTTTGCCCCAAAATAAGGAAAATTTCTGCAATTTTGTACCAAAATAAAAGAAATATCTGCCTTTTTGCCCCAAAATTAGAAAATTTCTGCTTTTTTTTCGGAAATAAGTGAAATTTCTGCAATTTTGCCCCAAAATAAATGAAATTTCTAAGTTTTGCCCCAAAATAAGGGAAATTTCTGCTTTTTTGCCCCCAAATAAGAAGAAGTTCAGCATTTTTACCTTAAAATAAGGGGAATTTCTGCATTTTTGCCCCAAAATATGAGAAATTTCTGCCTTTTTCCCATAATAAGAAAAATTTCTGCAATTTTGTACAAAAATAAAAGAAATTTCTGCCTTTTTGCCCCAAAATAAGAAAATTTCTGCTTTTTTTTCTGAAATCAGTGAAATTTCTGCAATTTTGCCCCAAAATAAGTGAAATTTCTGAGTTTTGCCCCAAAATAAGGAGAATTTCTGTCTTTTTGCCCCAACATATAGGGAATTTCTGCCTTTTTGCCCCACAATTAGGGGAATTTCTGCAATTTTGCTCCAAAACAGAAGGAATTTCTGCCTTTTTGCCCGAAAACAAGAAGAATGCATACCTTTTTGCCATAAAAAATAGAAATTTCTTAATTTTTGCTCCAAAATAAGGGGAATTTCTGCTTTTTTGCCTCTTAATAAGTGGAATTTCTGTCTTTTTTCCCCAAAACAAAGGGAATTTCTGTCTTTTTTGCCCCAAAATACGGAAAATTTCTGACTTATTACCCTGAAGTAAATGAAATTTCTGCAATTTTGCCCCAAAATGAGGGAAATTTCTGCCTTTTTGCCCCCAAATAAGAAAAATATCAGCCTTTTTATCTCAAAATAAGGGAAATTTCTGCATTTTTGCCCCAAAATAAGTGAAATTTCTGCTTTTTTTCTGAAATAAGTGAAATTTCTGCAATTTTGCCCCAAAATAAGTGAAAATTCTGAGTTTTGCCCCAAAATAAGGAGAATTTCTGTCTTTTTGCCCCACAATTAGGGGAATTTCTGCAATTGTGCTCCAAAATACGAGGAATTTCTGCCTTTTTGCCCGAAAACAAGAAGAATGCATACCTTTTTGCCATAAAAAAGGAAAATTTCTTCATTTTTGCTCCAAAATAAGGGGACTTTCTGCTCTTTTGCCTCTTAATAAGTGGAATTTCTGTCTTTTTCCCCCAAAACAAAGGGAATTTCCACCTTTTTTGCCTCAAAATAAGGAAAATTTCTGACTTATTACCCTGAAGTAAGTGAAATTTCTGCAATTTTGCCCCAAAATAAGGGAAATTTATGCCTTTTTACCCCCAAATAAGGGGAATTTCAGCATTTTTACCTCAAAATAAAAGGAACTTCTGCATTTTTGCCACAAAATATTTGGAATTTCTGCCTTTTTGCTCCAAAATAAGAAAAACTTCTGCCTTTTTTCCTGAAATAAGTGAGATTTCTGCAATTTTGCCCCAAAATAAGGGAAATTTCTGCATTTTTGCCTCCAAATAAAGGGAATTTCAGCATTTTTACCTCAAAATAAGGGGAATTTCTGCACTTTTGCCCTAAAATATGGGAAATTTCTGCCTTTTTGTCCCAAAATAAGAAAAATTTCTGCAATTTTGTATCAAAATAAAAAAATTTCTGCCTTTTTGCCCCAAAATAAGTGAAATTTCTGCTTTTTTTTCTGAAATAAGTGAAATTTCTGCAATTTTGCCCCAAAATAAGTGAAAATTCTGAGTTTTGCTCCAAAATAAGGGAAATTTCTGGAATTTTGCCCCAAAATAAGTGAAATTTCTGAGTTTTGCCCCAAAATAAGGAGAATTTCTGTCTTTTTGCCCCAACATATAGGGAATTTCTGCCTTTTTGCCCCACAATTAGGGGAATTTCTGCAATTGTGCTCCAAAATACGGGGAATTTCTGCCTTTTTGCCCGAAAACAAGAAGAATGCATACCTTTTTGCCATAAAAAAGGAAAATTTCTTCATTTTTGCTCCAAAGTATGGGGAATTTCTGCTTTTTTGCCTCTTAATAAGTCGAATTTATGTCTTTTTCCCCAAAACAAAGAGAATTTCCATTTTTTTGCCCCAAAATAAAGAAAATTTCTGACTTATTACCCTGAAGTAAGTGGAATTTCTGCAATTTTGCCCCAAAATAAGGGAAATTTATGCCTTTTTGCCTCCAAATAAGGGGAATTTCAGCATTTTTACCTCAAAATAAGGGGAATTTCTGCATTTTTGCCACATAATATTTGGAATTTCTGCCTTTTTGCTCCAAAATAAGGAAAACTTCTGCCTTTTTTCCTGAAATAAGTGAAATTTCTGCAATTTTGCCCCAAAATAAGTGAAATTTCTGCAATTTTGTCCCAAAATAAGTGAAATTTCTGAAATTTGGCCCAAAATAAGGGAAATTTCTGGAATTTTGCCCCAAAATAATTGAAATTTCTGAGTTTTGCCCCAAAATAAGGGGAATTTCTGCCTTTTTGCCCCCAAATAATAGGAATTTCAGCTTTTATACCACAAAATAAGGGGAATTTCTGCATTTTTGCCCCAAAATATGGGAAATTTCTGCGTTTTTGCCCCAAAATAAGAACAATTTCTGCAATTTTGTACCAAAATAAAAGAAATTTCTGACTTTTTGCCACAAAAAAGAAAAGTTCTCCTTTTTTTTACTGACATAAGTGAAATTTCTGCAATTTTGCCCCAAAATAAGTGAAATTTCTGCAATTTTGCCCCAAAATAAGGGAAATTTCTGGAATTTTGCCTTAAAACAAGTGGAATTTCTGAGTTTTGCCCCAAAATAAAGAAAATTTCTGTCTTTTTGCCCTAACATACAGGGAATTTCTGCCTTTTGCCCCACAATTCGGGGAATTTCTGCAATTTTGCTTCAAAATTCAGGGAATTTCTGCCTTTTTGACCGAAAATAAAAAGATGAATAACTTTTTGCCATAAAAAAGGGAAATTTCTTCATTTTTCTCCAAAATAAGGGGAATTTCTGATTTTTTGCCTCTAAATAAGTGGAATTTCTGTCTTTTTCCCCCAAAACAAAGGGAATTTCTGTCTTTTTTGCCCCAAAATAAAAAAAAAATTTCAGACTTATTACCCTGAAATAAGTGAAATTTCTGCAATTTCGCTCCAAAATAATTGAAATTTCTGAGTTTTGCCCCAAAATAAGGGGAATTTCTGGATTTTTGTCCCCAAATAAGGGGAATTTCAGCATTTTTACCTCAAAATAAGGGGAATTTCTGCAATTTTGCCCCAAAATATGGGAAATTTCTGCCTTTTTGCCCCAAAATAAGAACAAATTCTGCAATTTTGTACCTAAATAAAAGAAATTTCTGACTTTTTGCCCCAAAAAAGAAAATTTCTGCTATTTTCTTCTGAAATAAGTGAAATTTCTGCAATTTTGCCCCAAAATATGTGAAATTTCTGCAATTTTGCCCCAAAATAAGAAAAATTTCTGCAATTTTTCCCCAAAATAAGTGAAATTACTGAGTTTTGCCCCTAAATAAGAATTTCTGTTTTTGCCCCAACATATAGGGAATTTCTGCCTTTTTGCCCCACAATTAGCTGAATATCTGCAATTTTTCTCCAAAATACGGGGAATTTCTGCCTTTTTGCCCAAAAATAAGAAGAATGCATCCCTTTTTGCCATAAAAAAGGGAAATTTCTTCATTTTTGCTCCAAAATAAGGGGAATTTCTGCTTTTTTGCCTCTTAATAAGTGGAATTTCTGTCTTTTTATCCCAAAACAAAGGGAATTCCTGTGTTTTTGCCCCAAAATAAGAAAAATTTCTGACTTATTACACTGAAATAAGTGAAATTTCTGCAATTTTGCCCCAAAATGAGGGAAATTTCTGCCTTTTTGCCCCCAAATAAGGAAAGTATCAGCCTTTTTACCTCAAAATAAGGAATATTTCTGCATTTTTGCCCCAAAATATGGGAAATTTCTGCAATTTTGCCCCAAAATAAGGGAAATTTCTGCAATTTTGCCAGAAAATAAGTGAAATTTCTGAGTTTTGCCCCAAAATAAGAGGAATTTCTGTTTTTGCCCCAACATATAAGAATTTCTGCCTTTTTGCCCCACAATTAGGGAAATTTCTGCAATTTTGCTCCAAAATACGGGGATTTTCTGCCTTTTTGCCCGAAAATAAGAAGAAAGCATATCTTTTTGTCATAAAAAAGGGAAATTTCTTCATTTTTGCTCCAAAATAAGGGGAATTTCTGCTTTTTTGGCTCTAAATATGTAGAATTTGTTTTTTTCCCCCAAAACAAAGGGAATTTCTGTCTTTTTTGAACCAAAATAAGGAAAATTTCTGACTTATTACCCTTAAATAAGTGAAATTTCTGCAATTTTGCCCCAAAATAAGGGAAATTTATGCCTTTTTACCCCCAAATAAGGGGAATTTCAGCATTTTTACCTCAAAATAAAAGGAACTTCTGCATTTTTGCCACAAAATATTTGGAATTTCTGCCTTTTTGCTCCAAAATAAGAAAAACTTCTGCCTTTTTTCCTGAAATAAGTGAGATTTCTGCAATTTTGCCCCAAAATAAGGGAAATTTCTGCATTTTTGCCTCCAAATAAAGGGAATTTCAGCATTTTTACCTCAAAATAAGGGGAATTTCTGCACTTTTGCCCTAAAATATGGGAAATTTCTGCCTTTTTGTCCCAAAATAAGAAAAATTTCTGCAATTTTGTATCAAAATAAAAAAATTTCTGCCTTTTTGCCCCAAAATAAGTGAAATTTCTGCTTTTTTTTCTGAAATAAGTGAAATTTCTGCAATTTTGCCCCAAAATAAGTGAAAATTCTGAGTTTTGCTCCAAAATAAGGGAAATTTCTGGAATTTTGCCCCAAAATAAGTGAAATTTCTGAGTTTTGCCCCAAAATAAGGAGAATTTCTGTCTTTTTGCCCCAACATATAGGGAATTTCTGCCTTTTTGCCCCACAATTAGGGGAATTTCTGCAATTGTGCTCCAAAATACGGGGAATTTCTGCCTTTTTGCCCGAAAACAAGAAGAATGCATACCTTTTTGCCATAAAAAAGGAAAATTTCTTCATTTTTGCTCCAAAGTATGGGGAATTTCTGCTTTTTTGCCTCTTAATAAGTCGAATTTATGTCTTTTTCCCCAAAACAAAGAGAATTTCCATTTTTTTGCCCCAAAATAAAGAAAATTTCTGACTTATTACCCTGAAGTAAGTGGAATTTCTGCAATTTTGCCCCAAAATAAGGGAAATTTATGCCTTTTTGCCTCCAAATAAGGGGAATTTCAGCATTTTTACCTCAAAATAAGGGGAATTTCTGCATTTTTGCCACATAATATTTGGAATTTCTGCCTTTTTGCTCCAAAATAAGGAAAACTTCTGCCTTTTTTCCTGAAATAAGTGAAATTTCTGCAATTTTGCCCCAAAATAAGTGAAATTTCTGCAATTTTGTCCCAAAATAAGTGAAATTTCTGAAATTTGGCCCAAAATAAGGGAAATTTCTGGAATTTTGCCCCAAAATAATTGAAATTTCTGAGTTTTGCCCCAAAATAAGGGGAATTTCTGCCTTTTTGCCCCCAAATAATAGGAATTTCAGCTTTTATACCACAAAATAAGGGGAATTTCTGCATTTTTGCCCCAAAATATGGGAAATTTCTGCGTTTTTGCCCCAAAATAAGAACAATTTCTGCAATTTTGTACCAAAATAAAAGAAATTTCTGACTTTTTGCCACAAAAAAGAAAAGTTCTCCTTTTTTTTACTGACATAAGTGAAATTTCTGCAATTTTGCCCCAAAATAAGTGAAATTTCTGCAATTTTGCCCCAAAATAAGGGAAATTTCTGGAATTTTGCCTTAAAACAAGTGGAATTTCTGAGTTTTGCCCCAAAATAAAGAAAATTTCTGTCTTTTTGCCCTAACATACAGGGAATTTCTGCCTTTTGCCCCACAATTCGGGGAATTTCTGCAATTTTGCTTCAAAATTCAGGGAATTTCTGCCTTTTTGACCGAAAATAAAAAGATGAATAACTTTTTGCCATAAAAAAGGGAAATTTCTTCATTTTTCTCCAAAATAAGGGGAATTTCTGATTTTTTGCCTCTAAATAAGTGGAATTTCTGTCTTTTTCCCCCAAAACAAAGGGAATTTCTGTCTTTTTTGCCCCAAAATAAAAAAAAAATTTCAGACTTATTACCCTGAAATAAGTGAAATTTCTGCAATTTCGCTCCAAAATAATTGAAATTTCTGAGTTTTGCCCCAAAATAAGGGGAATTTCTGGATTTTTTCCCCAAATAAGGGGAATTTCAGCATTTTTACCTCAAAATAAGGGGAATTTCTGCAATTTTGCCCCAAAATATGGGAAATTTCTGCCTTTTTGCCCCAAAATAAGAACAAATTCTGCAATTTTGTACCTAAATAAAAGAAATTTCTGACTTTTTGCCCCAAAAAAGAAAATTTCTGCTATTTTCTTCTGAAATAAGTGAAATTTCTGCAATTTTGCCCCAAAATATGTGAAATTTCTGCAATTTTGCCCCAAAATAAGAAAAATTTCTGCAATTTTTCCCCAAAATAAGTGAAATTACTGAGTTTTGCCCCTAAATAAGAATTTCTGTTTTTGCCCCAACATATAGGGAATTTCTGCCTTTTTGCCCCACAATTAGCTGAATATCTGCAATTTTTCTCCAAAATACGGGGAATTTCTGCCTTTTTGCCCAAAAATAAGAAGAATGCATCCCTTTTTGCCATAAAAAAGGGAAATTTCTTCATTTTTGCTCCAAAATAAGGGGAATTTCTGCTTTTTTGCCTCTTAATAAGTGGAATTTCTGTCTTTTTATCCCAAAACAAAGGGAATTCCTGTGTTTTTGCCCCAAAATAAGAAAAATTTCTGACTTATTACACTGAAATAAGTGAAATTTCTGCAATTTTGCCCCAAAATGAGGGAAATTTCTGCCTTTTTGCCCCCAAATAAGGAAAGTATCAGCCTTTTTACCTCAAAATAAGGAATATTTCTGCATTTTTGCCCCAAAATATGGGAAATTTCTGCAATTTTGCCCCAAAATAAGGGAAATTTCTGCAATTTTGCCAGAAAATAAGTGAAATTTCTGAGTTTTGCCCCAAAATAAGAGGAATTTCTGTTTTTGCCCCAACATATAAGAATTTCTGCCTTTTTGCCCCACAATTAGGGAAATTTCTGCAATTTTGCTCCAAAATACGGGGATTTTCTGCCTTTTTGCCCGAAAATAAGAAGAAAGCATATCTTTTTGTCATAAAAAAGGGAAATTTCTTCATTTTTGCTCCAAAATAAGGGGAATTTCTGCTTTTTTGGCTCTAAATATGTAGAATTTGTTTTTTTCCCCCAAAACAAAGGGAATTTCTGTCTTTTTTGAACCAAAATAAGGAAAATTTCTGACTTATTACCCTTAAATAAGTGAAATTTCTGCAATTTTGCCCCAAAATGAGGAAAATTTCTGCCTTTTTGCCCCCAAATAAGGGGAATTTCAGCCTTTTTATCTCAAAATAATAGGAATTTCTGCATTTTTGCCCCAAAATATGAAAAATTTCTGCCTTTTTGCCCCAAAATAAGAACAATTTCTGCAATTTTGTACCAAAATAAAAGAAATTTCTGCCTTTTTGCCCCAAAATAAGAAAATTTCTGCCTTTTTTTTGAAATAAGTGAAATTTCTGCAATTTTGCCCTAAAATAAGTGAAATTTCTGAGTTTTGCCCCAAAATAAGGAGAATTTCTGTCTTTTTGCCCCAACATATAGGGAATTTCTGCCTTTTTGGCCCACAATTAGGGGGATTTCTGCAATTTTGCTCCAAAAAACAGGGAATTTCTGTCTTTTTGCCCGAAAATAAGAAGAATGCATACCTTTTTGCCATAGAAAAGGGAAATTTCTTCATTTTTGCTCCAAAATAAGGGGAATTTCTGCTTTTTGCCTCTAAATAAGTGGAATTTCTGTCTTTTTTTCCCAAAACAAAGGGAATTCCTGTCTTTTTGCACCAAAATAAAGATAATTTCTGACTTATTATTCTGAAATAAATGAAATTTCTGCAATTTTCCCAAAAATAAGGGAAATTTCTGCATTTTTGCCCCAAAATATGGGAAATGTCTGCCTTTTTGCCCCAAAATAAGGAAAATTTCTGCAATTTTGTACCAAAATAAAAGAAATATCTGCCTTTTTGCCCCAAAATTAGAAAATTTCTGCTTTTTTTTCGGAAATAAGTGAAATTTCTGCAATTTTGCCCCAAAATAATTGAAATTTCTAAGTTTTGCCCCAAAATAAGGGAAATTTCTGCTTTTTTGCCCCCAAATAAGAAGTTCAGCATTTTTACCTTAAAATAAGGGGAATTTCTGCATTTTTGCCCCAAAATATGAGAAATTTCTGCCTTTTTCCCAAAATAAGAAAAATTTCTGCAATTTTGTACCAAAATAAAAGAAATTTCTGCCTTTTTGCCCCAAAATAAGAAAATTTCTGCTTTTTTTTCTGATATCAGTGAAATTTCTGCAATTTTGCCCCAAAATAAGTGAAATTTCTGAGTTTTGCCCCAAAATAAGGAGAATTTCTGTCCATTTGCCCCAACATATAGGGAATTTCTGCCTTTTTGCCCCACAATTAGGAGATTTCTGCAATTTTGCTCCAAAACAGAAGGAATTTCTGCCTTTTTGCCCGAAAACAAGAAGAATGCATACCTTTTTGCCATAAAAATAGAAATTTCTTCATTTTTGCTCCAAAATAAGGGGAATTTCTGCTTTTTTGCCTCTAAATAAGTGGAATTTCTGTCTTTTTCCCCCAAAACAAAGGGAATTTCTGTCTTTTTTGCTCCAAAATAAGGAAAATTTCTGACTTATTACCCTGGAATAAGTGAAATTTCTGCAATTTTGCCCCAAAATGAGGGAAATTTCTGCCTTTTTGCCCCCAAATAAGAAAAATATCAGCCTTTTTATCTCAAAATAAAGGAAATTTCTGCATTTTTGCCCCAAAATATGGGAAATTTCTGCCTTTTTGCCCCAAAATAAGAACAAATTCTGCAATTTTGTACCAAAATAAAAGAAATTTCTGACTTTTTGCCCCCAAATAAGGGGAATTTCAGCCTTTTTACCTCAAAATAAAAGGAATTTCTGCATTTTTGCCACAAAATATTTGGAATTTCTGCCTTTTTGCCCCAAAATAAGAAAAACTTCTGCCTTTTTTCCTGAAATAAGTGAAATTTCTGCAATTTTGCCCCAAAATAAGTGAAATTTCTGCAATTTTGCCCCAAAATAAGGGAAATTTCTGGAATTTTGCCCCATAACAAGTGGAATTTCTGAGTTTTGCCCCAAAATAAAGAGAATTTCTGTCTTTTTACCCTAACATAAAGGGAATTTCTGCCTTTTTGCCCCACAATTAGGGGAATTTCTGCAATTTTGCTTCAAAATTCAGGGAATTTCTACCTTTTTGCCCGAAAATAAGAAGATGAATACCTTTTTGCCATAAAAAAGGGAAATTTCTTCATTTTTCTCCAAAATAAGGGGAATTTCTGATTTTTTGCCTCTAAATAAGTGGAATTTCTGTCTTTTTCCCCCAAAACAAAGGGAATTTCTGTCTTTTTTGCCCCAAAATAAAAAAAAAATTTTCAGACTTATTACCCTGAAATAAGTGAAATTTCTGCAATTTCGCTCCAAAATAATTAAAATTTCTGAGTTTTGCCCCAAAATAAGAAGAATTTCTGGATTTTTGTCCCCAAATAAGGGGAATTTCAGCATTTTTACCTCAAAATAAGGGGAATTTCTGCAATTTTGCCCCAAAATATGGGAAATTTCTGCCTTTTTGCCCCAAAGTAAGAACAAATTCTGCAATTTTGTACCTAAATAAAAGAAATTTCTGACTTTTTGCCCCAAAAAAGAAAATTTCTGCTATTTTCTTCTGAAATAAGTGAAATTTCTGCAATTTTGCCCCAAAATATGTGAAATTTCTGCAATTTTGCCCCAAAATAAGAAAAATTTCTGCAATTTTGTCCCAAAATAAATGAAATTTCTGAGTTTTGCCCCTAAATAAGGAGAATTTCTGTTTTTGCCCCAACATATAGGGAATTTCTGCCTTTTTGCCCCACAATTAGGGGAATTTCTGCAATTTTGCTCCAAAATACGGGGAATTTCTGCCTTTTTGCCCGAAAATAAGAAGAATGCATACCTTTTTGCCATAAAAAAGGGAAATTTCTTCATTTTTGCTCCAAAATAAGGGGAATTTCTGCTTTTTTGCCTCTTAATAAGTGGAATTTCTGTCTTTTTCCCCCAAAACAAAGGGAATTTCTGTCTTTTTTGCCCCAAAATACGGAAAATTTCTGACTTATTACCCTGAAGTTAGTGAAATTTCTGCAATTTTGCCCAAAATGAGGGAAATTTCTGATTTTTGCCCCCAAATAAGGAAAATATCAGCCTTTTTACCTCAAAATAAAGAATATTTCTGCATTTTTGCCCCAAAATATGGGAAATTTCTGCAATTTTGCCCTTAAATAAGGGAAATTTCTGCAATTTTGCCACAAAATAAGTGAAATTTCTGAGTTTTGCCCCAAAATAAGAGGAATTTCTGTTTTTGCCCCAACATATAGGGAATTTCTGCCTTTTTGCCCCACATAGGGAAATTTCTGCAATTTTGCTCCAAAATACGTGGATTTTCTGACTTTTTGCCCGAAAATAAGAAGAATGCATATCTTTTTGTCATAAAAAAGGGAAATTTCTTCATTTTTGCTCCAAAATAAGGGGAATTTCTGCTTTTTTGGCTCTAAATATGTAGAAATTGTTTTTTTTCCCCAAAACAAAGGGAATTTCTGTCTTTTTTGCCCCAAAATAATGAAAATTTATGACTTATTACCCTGAAGTATGTGAAATTTCTGCAATTTTGCCCCAAAATGAGAAAAATTTCTGCCTTTTTGCCCCCAAATAAGAAGAATTTCAGCCTTTTTATATCAAAATAATAGGAATTTCTGCATTTTTGCCCCAAAATATGGGAAATTTCTGCCTTTTTGCCCCAAAATAAGAACAATTTCTGCAATTTTGTACCAAAATAAAAGAAATTTCTGCCTTTTTGCCCCAAAATAAGAATATTTCTGCTTTTTTTCTGAAATAAGTGAAATTTCTGCAATTTTGCCCTAAAATAAGTGAAATTTCTGAGTTTTGCCCCAAAATAAGGAGAATTTCTGTCTTTTTGCCCCAACATATAGGGAATTTCTGCCTTTTTGGCCCACAATTAGGGGGATTTCTACAATTTTGCTCCAAAAAACGGGGAATTTCTGTCTTTTTGCCCCACAATTAGGGAAATTTCTGCAATTTTGCTCCAAAATACGGGGATTTTCTGCCTTTTTTACCGAAAATAAGAAGCATGCATATCTTTTTGTCATAAAAAAGGGAAATTTCTTCATTTTTGCTCCAAAATAAGGGGAATTTCTGCTTTTTTGGCTCTAAATATGTAGAATTTGTTTTTTTCCCCCAAAACAAAGGGAATTTCTGTCTTTTTTGCCCCAAAATAAAGAAAATTTATGACTTATTACCTTGAAATAAGTGAAATTTCTGCAATTTTGCCCCAAAATGAGAAAAATTTCTGCCTTTTTGCCCCCAAATAAGGGGAATTTCAGCCTTTTTATCTCAAAATAATAGGAATTTCTGCATTTTTGCCCCAAAATATGGGAAATTTCTGCCTTTTTGCCCCAAAATAAGAACAATTTCTGCAATTTTGTTCAAAATAAAAGAAATTTCTGCCTTTTTGCCCCAAAATAAGAAAATTTCTGCTTTTTTTCTGAAATAAGTGAAATTTCTGCAATTTTGCCCTAAAATAAGTGAAATTTCTGAGTTTTGCCCCAAAATAAGGAGAATTTCTGTTTTTTTGCCCCAACATATAGGGAATTTCTGCCTTTTTGGCCCACAATTAGGGGGATTTCTGCAATTTTGCTCCAAAAAACGGGGAATTTCTGTCTTTTTGCCCGAAAATAAGAAGAATGCATACCTTTTTGCCATAGAAAAGAGAAATTTCTTCATTTTTGCCCCAAAATAAGTGAAATTTCTGAGTTTTGCCCCAAAATAAGAAGAATTTCTGTCCTTTTGCCCCAACATATAGGGAATTTCTGCCTTTTTGCCCCACAATTAGGGGAATTTCTGCAATTTTGCTCCAAAACAGAAGGAATTTCTGCCTTTTTGCCCGAAAACAAGAAGAATGCATACCTTTTAGCCATAAAAAATAGAAATTTCTTAATTTTTGCTCCAAAATAAGGGGAATTTCTGCTTTTTTGCCTCTAAATAAGTGGAATTTCTGTCTTTTTCCCCCCCAAAAAAGGGAATTTCTGTCTTTTTTGCCACATAATAAGGAAAATTTCTGACTTATTACCCTGAAATAAGTGAAATTTCTGCAATTTTGCCCCAAAATGAGGGAAATTTCTGCCTTTTTGCCCCCAAATAAGAAAAATATCAGCCTTTTTATCTCAAAATAAGGGAAATTTCTGCATTTTTGCCCCAAAATAAGAACAAATTCTGCAATTTTGTACCAAAATAAAAGAAATTTCTGAATTTTTGCCCCCAAATAAGGGGAATTTCAGACCTTTTACCTCAAAAGAAGGGGAATTTCTGCATTTTTGCCACAAAATATTTGGAATTTCTGCCTTTTTGCCCCAAAATAAGGAAAACTTCTGCCTTTTTTCCTGAAATAAGTAAATTTTCTGCAATTTTGCCTTAAAATAAGTGAAATTTCTGCAATTTTGCCCCAAAATAAGTGAAATTTCTGCAATTTTGCCCCAAAATAAGGGAAATTTCTGGAATTTTGCCCCATAACAAGTGGAATTTCTGAATTTTGCCCCAAAATAAAGAGATTTTCTGTCTTTTTACCCTAACATAAAGGGAATTTCTGCCTTTTTGCCCCACAATTAGGGGAATTTCTGCAATTTTGCTTCAAAATTCAGGGAATTTCTACCTTTTTGCCCGAAAATAAGAAGATGAATACCTTTTTGCCATAAAAAAGGGAAATTTCTTCATTTTTCTCAAAAATAAGGGAAATTTCTGATTTTTTGCCTCTAAATAAGTGGAATTACTGTCTTTTTCCCCCAAAACAAAGTGAATTTCTGTCTTTTATGCCCCAAAATAAAAAAAATTTCAGACTTATTACCCTGAAATAAGTGAAATTTCTGCAATTTCGCTCCAAAATAATTGAAATTTCTGAGTTTTGCCCCAAAATAAGGGGAATTTCTGGATTTTTGTCCCCAAATAAGGGAAATTTTAGCATTTTTACCTCAAAATAAGGGGAATTTTTGCAATTTTGCCACAAAATATGGGAAATTTCTGCCTTTTTGCCCCAAAATAAAAACAAATTCTGCAATTTTGTACCTAAATAAAAGAAATTTCTGACTTTTTGACCCAAAAAAGAAAATTTCTGTTATTTTCTTTTGAAATAAGTGATATTTCTGCAATTTTGCCCCAAAATATGTGAAATTTCTGCAATTTTGCCCCAAAATAAGAAAAATTTCTGCAATTTTGCCCCAAAATAAGTGAAATTTCTGAGTTTTGCCTCTAAATAAGAAGAATTTCTGTTTGTGCCCCAACATATAGGGAATTTCTGCCTTTTTGCCCCACAATTAGGGGAATTTCTGCAATTTTGCTCTAAATACGGGGAATTTCTGCCTTTTTGCCCGAAAATAAGAAGAATGCATACCTTTTTGCCATAAAAAAGGGAAATTTCTTCATTTTTGCTCCAAAATAAGGGGAATTTCTGCTTTTTTGCCTCTTAATAAGTGGAATTTCTGTCTTTTTCCCCCCAAACAAAGGGAATTTCTGTCTTTTTTGCCCCAAAATATGGAAAATTTCTGACTTATTACCCTGAAGTTAGTGAAATTTCTGCAATTTTGCCCCAAAATGAGGGAAATTTCTGCCTTTTTGCCCCCAAATAAGGAAAATATCAGCCTTTTTACCTCAAAATAAGAGATATTTCTGCATTTTTGCCCCAAAATATGAGAAATTTCTGCAATTTTGCCCCAAAATAAGGGAAATTTCTGCAATTTTGCCACAAAATAAGTGATATTTCTGAGTTTTGCCCCAAAATAAGAGAAATTTCTGCTTTTACCCCAACATATAGGGAGTTTCTGCCTTTTTGCCCCACAATTAGGGGAATTTCTGCAATTTTGCTCCAAAATACGGGGATTTTCTGCCTTTTTGCCCGAAAATAAGAAGAATGCATATCTTTTTGTCATAAAAAAGGGAAATTTCTTCATTTTTGCTCCAAAATAAGGGGAATTTCTGCTTTTTTGGCTCTAAATATGTAGAATTTGTTTTTTTCCCCCAAAACAAAGGGAATTTCTGTCTTTTTTTGCCCCAAAATAAGGAAAATTTCTTACTTATTACCCTGAAATAAGTGAAATTTCTGCAATTGTGCCCCAAAATGAGGAAAATTTCTGCCTTTTTGCCCTTAAATAAGGGGAATTTCAGCCTTTTTATCTCAAAATAATAGGAATTGCTGCATTTTTGCCCCAAAATATGGGAAATTTCTGCCTTTTTGCCCCAAAATAAGAACAATTTCTGCAATTTTGTACCAAAATAAAAGAAATTTCTGCCTTTTTGCCCCAAAATAAGAAAATTTCTGCTTTTTTTCTGAAATAAGTGAAATTTCTGCAATTTTGCCCTAAAATAAGTGAAATTTCTGAGTTTTGCCCCAAAATAAGGAGAATTTCTGTCTTTTTGCCCCAACATATAGGGAATTTCTGCCTTTTTGCCCCACAATTAGGGGGATTTCTGCAATTTTGCTCCAAAAAACGGGGAATTCTGTCTTTTTGCCCGAAAATAAGAAGAATGCATACCTTTTTGCCATAGAAAAGGGAAATTTCTTCATTTTTGCTCCAAAATAAGGGGAATTTCTGCTTTTTGCCTCTAAATAAGTGGAATTTCTGTCTTTTTTTCCCAAAACAAAGGGAATTTCTGTCTTTTTGCACCAAAATAAAGATAATTTCTGACTTATTATTCTGAAATAAGTGAAATTTCTGCAATTTTGCCCCAAAATAAGGGAAATTTCTGCATTTTTTGCCCCCAAATAAGGGGAATTTCAGCCTTTTTACCTCAAAATAAGGGGAATTTCTGCATTTTTGCCCCAAAATATGGGAAATGTCTGCCTTTTTGCCCCAAAATAAGGAAAATTTCTGCAATTTTGTACCAAAATAAAAGAAATATCTGCCTTTTTGCCCCAAAATTAGAAAATTTCTGCTTTTTTTTCGGAAATAAGTGAAATTTCTGCAATTTTGCCCCAAAATAATTGAAATTTCTAAGTTTTGCCCCAAAATAAGGGAAATTTCTGCTTTTTTGCCCCCAAATAAGAAGTTCAGCATTTTTAACCTTAAAATAAGGGGAATTTCTGCATTTAAGCCCCAAAATATGAGAAATTTCTGCCTTTTTCCCAAAATAAGAAAAATTTCTGCAATTTTGTACCAAAATAAAAGAAATTTCTGCCTTTTTGCCCCAAAATAAGAAAATTTCTGCTTTTTTTCTGAAATAAGTGAAATTTTTGCAATTTTGCCCCAAAGAAAGTGAAATTTCTGAGTGTTGCCTCAAAATAAGGAGAATTTCTGTCTTTTTGCCCCAACATATAGGGAATTTCTGCCTTTTTGTCCCACAATTAGGGGAATTTCTGCAATTTTGCTCCAAAACAGAAGGAATTTCTGCCTTTTTGCCCGAAAACAAGAAGAATGCATACCTTTTTGCCATAAAAAATAGAAATTTCTTTATTTTTGCTCCAAAATAAGGGGAATTTCTGCTTTTTTGCCTCTAAATAAGTGGAATTTCTGTCATTTTCCCCCAAAACAAAGGGAATTTCTGTCTTTTTTGCCCCAAAATAAGGAAAATTTCTGACTTATTACCCTGAAATAAGTGAAATTTCTGCAATTTTGCCCCAAAATGAGGGAAATTTCTGCCTTTTTGCCCCCAAATAAGAAAAATATCAGCCTTTTTACCTCAAAATAAGGGGAATTTCTGCATTTTTGCCCCAAAATATGGGAAATTTCTGCTTTTTTGCCCCAAAATAAGAACAAATTCTGCAATTTTGTACCAAAATAAAAGAAATTTCTGCCTTTTTGCCCCAAAATAAGAAAATTTCTGCTTTTTTTTCTGAAATAAGTGAAATTTCTGCAATTTTGCCCCAAAATATGTGAAATTTCTGCAATTTTGCCCCAAAATAAGGGAAATTTCTGCAATTTTGCCCCAAAATATGTGAAATTTCTGAGTTTTGCCCCAAAATAAGGAGAATTTCTGTCTTTCTGCCCCAACATATAGGGAATTTCTGCCTTTTTGCCCCAGAATTAGGGGAATTGCTGCAATTTTGCTCTAAAATACGGGGAATTTCTGCCTTTTTGCCCAAAAATAAGAAGAATGCATACCTTTTGCCATAAAAAAGGGAAATTTTTTCATTTTTGCTCCAAAATAAGGGGAATTTCTGCTTTTTTGACTCTTAATAAGTGGAATTTCTGTCTTTTTCCCCCAATACAAAGGGAATTTCTGTATTTTTTGCCCCAAAATAAGGAAAATTTCTGACTTGTTAACCTGAAGTAAGTGAAATTTCTGCAATTTTGCCCCAAAATAAGGGAAATTTCTGCCTTTTTCCCCCAAATTAGGGGGAATTTCAGCCTTTTTACCTCAAAATAAGGGGAATTTCTGCATTTTTGCCACAAAATATTTGGAATTTCTGCCTTTTTGCTCCAAAATAAGAAAAATTTCTGTGTTTCTTCCCTGAAATAAAGGAAATTTCTGCAATTTTGCCCCAAAATAAGTGAAATTTCTGCAATTTTGCCCCAAAATAAGTGGAATTTCTGAGTTTTTCTCCAAAATTAGAAGAATTTCTGTCTTTTTGCCCCAACAAATAGGGAATTTCTCACTTTTTGCCCCACAACTAGGGGAATTTCTGCAATTTTGCTCCAAAATACAGGGAATTTCTGCTTTTTTTCCCAAAAATAAGGGGAATGTATACCTTTTGCCACAAAAAAGGGAAATTTCTTCATTTTTGCCCCAAAATAATGGGAATTTCTGCCTTTTTACCTCAAAATAAGTGAAATTTCTGACTTTAAACCCAAAAATAAACGAAATTTCTGTCTTTTTGCCCCAAAATAAAAGTAATTTTTGAATTTTGCCCTGAAATAAGGGAAATTTCTGCAATTTTGCCCCAACATAAAAGAAATTTCTGCCTTTTTGACACAAAATAAAGGGAATTTCTGCATTTTTGCCACAAAATATTAGGAATTTCTGACTTTTTGCCCCAAAATAAGAAAATTCCTGCCTTTTTCCCTGAAATAAGTGAAATTTCTGCAATTTTGCCCCAAAATAAGGGAAATTTCTGCATTTTTTGCCCCCAAATAAGGGGAATTTCAGCCTTTTTACCTCAAAATACGGGGAATTTCTGCATTTTTGCCCCAAAATATGGGAAATGTCTGCCTTTTTGCCCCAAAATAAGGAAAATTTCTGCAATTTTGTACCAAAATAAAAGAAATATCTGCCTTTTTGCCCCAAAATTAGAAAATTTCTGCTTTTTTTTCGGAAATAAGTGAAATTTCTGCAATTTTGCCCCAAAATAATTGAAATTTCTAAGTTTTGCCCCAAAATAAGGGAAATTTCTGCTTTTTTGCCCCCAAATAAGAAGTTCAGCATTTTTAACCTTAAAATAAGGGGAATTTCTGCATTTAAGCCCCAAAATATGAGAAATTTCTGCCTTTTTCCCAAAATAAGAAAAATTTCTGCAATTTTGTACCAAAATAAAAGAAATTTCTGCCTTTTTGCCCCAAAATAAGAAAATTTCTGCTTTTTTTCTGAAATAAGTGAAATTTTTGCAATTTTGCCCCAAAGAAAGTGAAATTTCTGAGTGTTGCCTCAAAATAAGGAGAATTTCTGTCTTTTTGCCCCAACATATAGGGAATTTCTGCCTTTTTGTCCCACAATTAGGGGAATTTCTGCAATTTTGCTCCAAAACAGAAGGAATTTCTGCCTTTTTGCCCGAAAACAAGAAGAATGCATACCTTTTTGCCATAAAAAATAGAAATTTCTTTATTTTTGCTCCAAAATAAGGGGAATTTCTGCTTTTTTGCCTCTAAATAAGTGGAATTTCTGTCATTTTCCCCCAAAACAAAGGGAATTTCTGTCTTTTTTGCCCCAAAATAAGGAAAATTTCTGACTTATTACCCTGAAATAAGTGAAATTTCTGCAATTTTGCCCCAAAATGAGGGAAATTTCTGCCTTTTTGCCCCCAAATAAGAAAAATATCAGCCTTTTTACCTCAAAATAAGGGGAATTTCTGCATTTTTGCCCCAAAATATGGGAAATTTCTGCTTTTTTGCCCCAAAATAAGAACAAATTCTGCAATTTTGTACCAAAATAAAAGAAATTTCTGCCTTTTTGCCCCAAAATAAGAAAATTTCTGCTTTTTTTTCTGAAATAAGTGAAATTTCTGCAATTTTGCCCCAAAATATGTGAAATTTCTGCAATTTTGCCCCAAAATAAGGGAAATTTCTGCAATTTTGCCCCAAAATATGTGAAATTTCTGAGTTTTGCCCCAAAATAAGGAGAATTTCTGTCTTTCTGCCCCAACATATAGGGAATTTCTGCCTTTTTGCCCCAGAATTAGGGGAATTGCTGCAATTTTGCTCTAAAATACGGGGAATTTCTGCCTTTTTGCCCAAAAATAAGAAGAATGCATACCTTTTGCCATAAAAAAGGGAAATTTTTTCATTTTTGCTCCAAAATAAGGGGAATTTCTGCTTTTTTGACTCTTAATAAGTGGAATTTCTGTCTTTTTCCCCCAATACAAAGTGAATTTCTGTATTTTTTGCCCCAAAATAAGGAAAATTTCTGACTTGTTAACCTGAAGTAAGTGAAATTTCTGCAATTTTGCCCCAAAATAAGGGAAATTTCTGCCTTTTTCCCCCAAATTAGGGGGAATTTCAGCCTTTTTACCTCAAAATAAGGGGAATTTCTGCATTTTTGCCAAAAAATATTTGGAATTTCTGCCTTTTTGCTCCAAAATAAGAAAAATTTCTGTGTTTCTTCCCTGAAATAAAGGAAATTTCTGCAATTTTGCCCCAAAATAAGTGAAATTTCTGCAATTTTGCCCCAAAATATGTGGAATTTCTGAGTTTTTCTCCAAAATTAGAAGAATTTCTGTCTTTTTGCCCCAACAAATAGGGAATTTCTCACATTTTGCCCCACAACTAGGGGAATTTCTGCAATTTTGCTCCAAAATACAGGGAATTTCTGCTTTTTTTCCCAAAAATAAGGGGAATGTATACCTTTTGCCACAAAAAAGGGAAATTTCTTCATTTTTGCCCCAAAATAATGGGAATTTCTGCCTTTTTACCTCAAAATAAGTGAAATTTCTGAATTTAAACCCAAAAATAAACGGAATTTCTGTCTTTTTGCCCCAAAATAAAAGTAATTTTTGAATTTTGCCCTGAAATAAGGGAAATTTCTGCAATTTTGCCCCAACATAAAAGAAATTTCTGCCTTTTTGACACAAAATAAAGGGAATTTCTGCATTTTTGCCACAAAATATTAGGAATTTCTGACTTTTTGCCCCAAAATAAGAAAATTCCTGCCTTTTTCCCTGAAATAAGTGAAATTTCTGCAATTTTGCCCCAAAATAAGAGAAATTTCTGCCTTTTTGTTCCGAAATAAGGGGAATTTCAGCCTTTTTACCTCAAAATAGGGGATTTCTGCATTTTTGCCAAAAAATATTGAGAATTTCTGCCATTTTGCTCCAAAATATCAAAAATTTCTGCCTATTTTCCCTGAAATAAGTGAAATTTCTGAAATGTTGCCCGAAAATAAGTGAAATTTCTGCAATTTTGCCCCAAAATAAGGGAAATTTCTGGAATTTTCCCCAAAATAAATGGAATTTCTGAGTTTTGCCCCGAAATAAAAAGAATTTTTGTCTTTTTGCCCAAACATATAGGGAATTTCTGCATTTTTGCCCCACAATTAGAGGAATTTCTGCAATTTTGCTCCAAAATACAGGGAATTTCTTCTTTTTAGCCCGAAAATAAAAATAATGTATACCTTTTGCCACAAAAAAAGAAATTTCTTCATTTTTGCCCCAAAATAAGAGGAATTTCTGCATTTTTACCTCAAAATAAGTGAAATTTCTGCCATTTACCCAAAAATAAACAGAATTTCTGTCTTTTTGTCCCAAAATAAAAGGAATTTCTGAATTATGCCCTGAAATAAGTGATATTTCTGCAATTTTTCTCCAAAATAAAAGAAATTTCTGCCTTTTTGCCACAAAATAAGGGCAATTTCTGTCTTTTTGCCCCAAAATAAGGGAAATTTATGCCTTTTTGCCCCCAAATAAGGGGAATTTCAAACTTTTTCCCTCAAAATAAGAGGAATTTCTGCATTTTTGCCACAAAATATTAGGAATTTCTGCCTTTTTGCTCCAAAATAAGGAAAATTTCTGCCTTTTTTCCGTGAAATAAGTGAAATTTCTGCAATTTTGCCCTAAAATAAGGGAAATTTCTGCATTTTTGCCCCAAAATAAGGGAAATTTCTGAAATTTTGCCCCAGAATAAGTGGAATTTCTGAGTTTGCCCAAAAATGTGAAGAATTTTTGTCTTTTTGCCTCAACATATAGGGAATTTCTGCCTTTTTTTCCCACAATTAGGGAAATTTCTGCAATTTTGCTCCAAAATATGGGAATTTCTGCTTTTTTGCCCGAAAATGAGGGGAATGTATACCTTTTGCCACAAAAAAATGGAAATTTCTTCATTTTTGCCCCAAAATAAGAGGAATTTCTGCCTTTTTACCTCAAAATAAGTGAAATTTCTACCTTTTTACCCAAAATAAAGGGAATTTCTGTCTTTTTGCCCCAAAATAAAAGGAATTTTTAAATTATGCCCTGAAACATGTGAAATTTCTGCAATTTTGCCTCAAAATAAGGGAAATTTCTGCCTTTTTGACACACAATAAAAAAAATTTCTGCATTTTTACCAAAAAATATTAAGAATTTCTGCCTTTTTCCCCCAAAATAAGGAAAATTTCTGCATTTTTTCCCTGAAATAAGTGAAATTTCTGCAATTTTGCCCCAAAATAAGTGAAATTTCTGCAATTTTGCCCCAAAATAAGTAAAATTTCTGCAATTTTGCCCAAAAATAAGGGAAATTTCTGGAATTTGCCCCATAATAAGTGGAATTTCTGAGTTTTGACCCAAAATAAAAAGAATTTCTTTCTTTTTACCCCCACATATATGGAATTTCTCCATTTTTGCCCCACAATTAGGAGAATTTCTGCAATTTTGCTCCAAAATACGGGGAATTTCTGCTCTTTAGCCCGAAAACAAGGGGAATGTATACCTTTTGCCACAAAAAGGGAAATTTCTTCATTTTTGCTCGAAAATAAGAGGAATTTCTGCCTTTTTACCTCAAAATAAGTGAAATTTCTGCCTTTTTTACCCAAAAATAAACGGAATTTCTGTCTTTTTGCCCCAAAATAAAAGGAATTTTTGAATTTGCCCTGAAATAAGTGAAATTTCTTCAATTTTGCCCCAAAATAAAGAAAATTTCTGACTTTTTGATACAAAATAAGGGGAATTTCTGCATTTTTGCCACAAAATATTAGGAATTTCTGCCTTTTTGCCCCAAAATAAGGAAAATTTCTGTCTTTCTTCCCTGAAATATAGGAAATTTCTGCAATTTTGCCCCAAAATAAGTGAAATTTCTGCAATTTTGCCCCAAAATAAGTGGAATTTCTGAGTTTTGTCCCAAAATAAGGAGAATTTCTGTCTTTTTGCCCCAACAAATAGGGAATTTCTCCTTTTTGTCCCACAACTAGGGGAATTTCTGCAATTTTGCTCCAAAATACGGGGAATTTCTGCTTTTTAGCCCGAAAATAAAAATAATGTATACCTTTTGCCACAAAAAAAAGAAATTTCTTCATTTTTGCCTCAAAATAAGAGGAATTTCTGCATTTTTACCTCAAAATAAGTGAAATTTCTGCCTTTTTACCCAAAAATAAACAGAATTTTTGTCTTTTTGCCCCAAAATAAAAGGAATTTTTGAATTATGCCCTGAAATAAGTGATATTTCTGCAATTTTTCTCCAAAATAAAAGAAATTTCTGCCTTTTTGCCACAAAATAACAAGAATTTCTGTCTTTTTGAAGCAAAATAAGGGAAATTTATATTTTTTTGCCCCCAAATATGGGTAATTTCAGCATTTTTACCTCAAAATAATGGTAATTTCTGCATTTTTGCCACAAAATATTTGGAATTTCTGCCTTTTTGCTCCAAAATAAAGAAAATTTCTGCCTTTTTTCCATGAAATAAGTGAAATTTCTGCAATTTTGCCATAAAATAAGGGAAATTTCTGCAATTTTGCCCCAAAATAAGGGAAATTTCTGGAATTTTGCCCCAGAATAGGTGGAATTTCTGAGTTTTGCCCAAAAATGTGGAGAATTTTTGTCTTTTTGCCTCAACATATGGGGAATTTCTGCCTTGTTGCCCCACAACTAGGGGAATTTCTGCAATTTTGCACCAAAATACGGGAATTTCTGCTTTTTTGCCCGAAAATAAAGGGAATGTATACATTTTGCCACAAAAAATGGAAATTTCTTCATTTTTGCCACAAAATAAGAGGAATTTCTGCATTTTTACCTCAAAATATGTGAAATTTCTGCCTTTTTACCCAAAATAAACGGAATTTCTGTCTTTTTGCCCCAAAATAAAAGGATTTTTTGAATTATTCCCTGAAATAAGTGAAATTTATGCAATTTTGCCCCAAAATAAGGGAAATTTCTGCCTTTTTGACACAAAATAAGGGAAATTTCTGCATTTTTACCAAAAAATATTAAGAATTTCTGCCTTTTTCCCCCAAAATAAGGAAAATTTCTGCATTTTTTCCCTGAAATAAGTGAAATTTCTGCAATTTTGCCCCAAAATAAGTGAAATTTCTGCAATTTTGCCCCAAAATAAGTAAAATTTCTGCAATTTTGCCCAAAAATAAGGGAAATTTCTGGAATTTTGCCCAAATAAGTGGAATTTCTGAGTTTTGCCCCAAAATAAATAGAATTTCTGTCTTTTTACCCCCACATATAGGGAATTTCTGCATTTTTGCCCTACAATTAGGAGAATTTCTGCAATTTTGCTCCAAAATACGGGAAATTTCTCCTTTTTAGCCCGAAAATAAGGGGAATGTATACCTTATGCCACAAAAAAGGACAATTTCTTCATTTTTGCCCCAAAATAAGAGGAATTTCTGCCTTTTTACCTCAAAATAAGTGAAATTTCTGCCTTTTTTACCCAAAAATAAACGGAATTTCGGTCTTTTTGCCCCAAAATAAAAGGAATTTTTGAATTATGTCCTGAAATAAGTGAAATTTCTGTTATTTTGCCCCAAAATAAGGAAAATTTCTGACTTTTTGACACAAAATAAGGGGAATTTCTGCATTTTTGCCACAAAATATTAGAAATTTCTGCCTTTTTGCCCCAAAATAAGGAAAATTTCTGTCTTTCTTCCCTGAAATAAAGGAAATTTCTGCAATTTTGCCCCAAAATAAGTGAAATTTCTGCAATTTTGCCCCAAAATAAGTGGAATTTCAGAGTTTTGCCCCAAAATAAGGAGAATTTCTGTCTTTTTGCCCCAACAAATAGGGAATTTCTCCCTTTTTGCCCCACAACTAGGGGAATTTCTGCAATTTTGCTCCAAAATACAGGGAATTTCTGCTTTTTACCAAAAATAAGGGGAATGTATAATTTTTGCCACAAAAAGGGGAAATTTCTTCATTTTTGCTCCAAAATAAGAGGAATTTTTGCCTTTTTACATCAAAATAAGTGAAATTTCTGCCTTTTTACCCAAAAATAAATGGAATTTCTGTCTTTTTGCCTCAAAATAAAAGGAATTTTTGAATTTTTCCCTGAAATAAGGGAAATTTCTGCAATTTTGCCCCAACATAAAAGAAATTTCTGCCTTTTTGACACAAAATAAAAGGAATTTCTGCATTTTTGCCACAAAATATTAGGAATTTCTGACTTTTTGCCCCAAAATAAGAAAATTTCTGCCTTTTTTCTCTGAAATAAGTGAAATATCTGCAATTTTGCCCCAAAATAAGGGAAATTTCTCCCTTTTTGACACAAAATAAGGGGAATTTCTGCATTTTTGCCACAAAATATTAGGAATTTCTGACTTTTTACCCCAAAATAAGAAAATTTCTGCTTTTTTTCCTTGAAATAAGTGAAATTTCTGCAATTTTGACAGAAAATAAGGGAAATTTTGGAATTTTGACCCAAAATAAGTTGAATTTCTGAGTTTTTCCCCAAAATAAGGAGAATTTCTGTCTTTTTGCCCCAACATATAGTGAATTTCTCACTTTTTGCCCCACAATTAGGGGATTTTCTGCAATTTTGCTGCAAAATACTAGGAATTTCTGCTTTTTTGCCTGAAAATAAGGTTAATGTATACCTTTTGCCACAAAAAAGGGAAATTTCTTCATTTTTGCCCCAAAATAAAAAGAATTTCTTCCTTTTTACATCAAAATAAGTGAAATTTCTGCCTTTTTACCCAAAAATATATGGAATTTCTGTCTTTTTGCCCCAAAATAAAAGAAATTTTTGAATTTTGCCCTGAAATATGTTAAATTTCTGCAATTTTGCCCCAAAATAAGGGAAATTTCTGGAATTTTGCCCCAAAATAAGTGGGATTTCTGAGTTTTTTTTCAAAATAAGTAGAATTTCTGTCTTTTTGCCCCAACATATAGGGAATTTCTGCCTTTTTGCCCCACAATTAGGGGATTTTCTGCAATTTTGCCCCAAAATAAGGGAAATTTCTGCCTTTTTGCCCCCAAATAAGTGGAATTTCAGCCTTTTACCTCAAAATAAGGGGAATTTCTGCATTTTTGCCACAAAATATTAGGAATTTCTGACTTTTTGCTCCAAAATACGAAAATTTCTGCTTTATTTCTTTGAAATAAGTGAAATTTCTGCAATTTTGACAGAAAATAGGGGAAATTTTAGGAATTTTGCCCCAAAATAAGTGGAATTTCTTAGTTTTTCTCCAAAATAAGGAGAATTTCTGCCTTTTTGTCCCAACATATAGAAAATTTCTGCCTCTTTGCCCCACAATTAGGGGATTTTCTGCAATTTTGTTCCAAAATACGAGGAATTTCTGCTTTTTTGCCGGAAAATAAGGGGAATGTATACCTTTTGCCACAAAAAAGAAAAATTTCTTCATTTTTGCCCCAAAATAAGAGGAATTTCTTCCTTTTTACCTCAAAATAAGTGAAATTTCTGACTTTTTACCCAAAAATACACGGAATTTCTGTCTTTTTGCCCCAAAATAAAAGGAATTTTTGAATTTTGCCCTGAAATAAGTGAAATTTCTGCAATTTTGCCCCAAAATAAGGGAAATTTCTGGAATTTTGCCCCAAAATAAGTGGAATTTCTGAGTTTTTCCCCCAAATAAGGAGAATTTCTGTCTTTTTGCCCCAACATATAGGAAATTTCTGCCTTTTTGCCCCACAATTAGGGGATTTTCTGCAATTTTGCTCCAAAATGCGGGCAATTTCTGCTTTTTTGCCCGAAAATAAGGGGTATGAATACCTTTTTCCACAAAAAGGGAAATTTCTTCATTTTTGCCCCAAAATAAGAGGAATTTCTGCCTTTTTACCTCAAATTAAGTGAAATTTCTGCCTTTTTACCCAGAAATAAACGGAATTTCTGTATTTTTGGACCAAAATAAGGGGAATTTTTGAATTTTGCACTGAAATAAGTGAAATTTCTTCAATTTTCCCCCAAAATAAGGAAAATTTCTGACTTTTTGACACAAAATAAAGGGAATTTCTGTATTTTTGGCACAAAATATTAGGAATTTCTGCCTTTTTGCCCCAAAATAAGGAAAATTTCTGTCTTTCTTTCCTGAAATAAGGGAATTTTCTGCAATTTTGCCCCAAAATAAGTGAAATTTCTGCAATTTTGCCCCAAAATACATGGAATTTCTGAATCTTGCCAGAAAATAAGGAGATTTTCTGTCTTTTTGCCCCAACAAATAGGGAATTTCTCCCTTTTTGCCCCACAACTAGGAAAATTTGTTCAATTTTGCTCCAAAATACAGGTAATTTCTGCTTTTTTTCCCAAAAATAAAGGGAATGTATACCTTTTGCCACAAAAAAGGGAAATTTCTTCATTTTTGTCCCAAAATAATAGGAATTTCTTCCTCTTTACTTCAAAATAAGTGAAATTTCTGCCTTTTTACCCAAATATAAACGGAATTTCTGTCTTTTTGCCTCAAAATAAATGGAATTTTTGAATTTTGCCCTGAAATAAGTGAAATTTCTGTAATTTTGCCCCAAAATAAGTGAAATTCTGCCTTTTGACACAAAATAAGTGGAATTTCTGAATTTTTGCCACAAAATATTAGGAATTTCTGACTTTTTGCCCCAAAATACGAAAATTTCTGCCTTTTTTTCCCTGAAATAAGTGAAATTTCTGGAATTTTGCCCCAAAAAAGTGGAATTTCCGAGTTTTTCCTCAAAATAAGGAGAATCTGTCTTTTTGACCCAACATATAGGGAATTTCTGCCTTTTTGCCCCACAATTAGGGGATTGTCTGCAATTCTGCTCCAAAATACGGGAAATTTCTGCTTATTGCCCGAACATAAGTGGAATGTATACCTTTTGCCACAAAAAAGTAAAATTTCTTCATTTTTGCCCCAAAATAAGAGGAATTTCTTCCTTTTTACCTCAAAATAAGTGAAATTTCTGCCTTTTTACCCCAAAATAAACGGAATTTCTGTATTTTTGCCCCAAAATAAGGGGAATTTTTGAATTTTGCCCTGAAATAAGTGAAATTTCTGCAATTTTGCCCAAAAAGAAGAGAAATTTATGCCTTTTTGCCACAAAATAAGGGGAATTTCTGTCTTCTTGCCCCAAAATAAGGGGAATTTTAGCATTTTACCTCATAATAAGGGGAATCTCTCCTTTTTCGCCCCCAAGTATAGAGAATTTCTGCATTTTTGCCCCAAAATAAGAGAAATTTCTGCATTTTTTCTTTGAAATAATGAAATTTCTGTAATTTTACCACAAAATAAGGGAGATTTCTACAATTTTGCCCCCAAATAAAGGAAATTTCTGGAATTTTGCCCCAAAATAAGGGGAATTTCTGACTTTTTGCCCTGAAATAAAGAGAATGTCTGTCTTTTTTCCCCAAAATAATGTGAATTTCTGCATTTTCCCTCAAAATTAGGGGAATATGTGCAATTTTGCTTCAAAATATGGAGAATTTCTGCCTTATTGCACCAAAATAAAAAGAATTTCTGCATTTTTGCACTAACATAAGGGGAATTTCTGAAATTTTGCCCCAAAATAAATGAAATTTCTGCAATTTTGCCCCAAAATAAGTAAAATTTCTGCAATTTTGCCCAAAAATAAGGGAAATTTCTGGAATTTGCCCCATAATAAGTGGAATTTCTGAGTTTTGACCCAAAATAAAAAGAATTTCTTTCTTTTTACCCCCACATATATGGAATTTCTCCATTTTTGCCCCACAATTAGGAGAATTTCTGCAATTTTGCTCCAAAATACGGGGAATTTCTGCTCTTTAGCCCGAAAACAAGGGGAATGTATACCTTTTGCCACAAAAAGGGAAATTTCTTCATTTTTGCTCGAAAATAAGAGGAATTTCTGCCTTTTTACCTCAAAATAAGTGAAATTTCTGCCTTTTTTACCCAAAAATAAACGGAATTTCTGTCTTTTTGCCCCAAAATAAAAGGAATTTTTGAATTTGCCCTGAAATAAGTGAAATTTCTTCAATTTTGCCCCAAAATAAAGAAAATTTCTGACTTTTTGATACAAAATAAGGGGAATTTCTGCATTTTTGCCACAAAATATTAGGAATTTCTGCCTTTTTGCCCCAAAATAAGGAAAATTTCTGTCTTTCTTCCCTGAAATATAGGAAATTTCTGCAATTTTGCCCCAAAATAAGTGAAATTTCTGCAATTTTGCCCCAAAATAAGTGGAATTTCTGAGTTTTGTCCCAAAATAAGGAGAATTTCTGTCTTTTTGCCCCAACAAATAGGGAATTTCTCCTTTTTGTCCCACAACTAGGGGAATTTCTGCAATTTTGCTCCAAAATACGGGGAATTTCTGCTTTTTAGCCCGAAAATAAAAATAATGTATACCTTTTGCCACAAAAAAAAGAAATTTCTTCATTTTTGCCTCAAAATAAGAGGAATTTCTGCATTTTTACCTCAAAATAAGTGAAATTTCTGCCTTTTTACCCAAAAATAAACAGAATTTTTGTCTTTTTGCCCCAAAATAAAAGGAATTTTTGAATTATGCCCTGAAATAAGTGATATTTCTGCAATTTTTCTCCAAAATAAAAGAAATTTCTGCCTTTTTGCCACAAAATAACAAGAATTTCTGTCTTTTTGAAGCAAAATAAGGGAAATTTATATTTTTTTGCCCCCAAATATGGGTAATTTCAGCATTTTTACCTCAAAATAATGGTAATTTCTGCATTTTTGCCACAAAATATTTGGAATTTCTGCCTTTTTGCTCCAAAATAAAGAAAATTTCTGCCTTTTTTCCATGAAATAAGTGAAATTTCTGCAATTTTGCCATAAAATAAGGGAAATTTCTGCAATTTTGCCCCAAAATAAGGGAAATTTCTGGAATTTTGCCCCAGAATAGGTGGAATTTCTGAGTTTTGCCCAAAAATGTGGAGAATTTTTGTCTTTTTGCCTCAACATATGGGGAATTTCTGCCTTGTTGCCCCACAACTAGGGGAATTTCTGCAATTTTGCACCAAAATACGGGAATTTCTGCTTTTTTGCCCGAAAATAAAGGGAATGTATACATTTTGCCACAAAAAAATGGAAATTTCTTCATTTTTGCCACAAAATAAGAGGAATTTCTGCATTTTTACCTCAAAATATGTGAAATTTCTGCCTTTTTACCCAAAATAAACGGAATTTCTGTCTTTTTGCCCCAAAATAAAAGGATTTTTTGAATTATTCCCTGAAATAAGTGAAATTTATGCAATTTTGCCCCAAAATAAGGGAAATTTCTGCCTTTTTGACACAAAATAAGGGAAATTTCTGCATTTTTACCAAAAAATATTAAGAATTTCTGCCTTTTTCCCCCAAAATAAGGAAAATTTCTGCATTTTTTCCCTGAAATAAGTGAAATTTCTGCAATTTTGCCCCAAAATAAGTGAAATTTCTGCAATTTTGCCCCAAAATAAGTAAAATTTCTGCAATTTTGCCCAAAAATAAGGGAAATTTCTGGAATTTTGCCCAAATAAGTGGAATTTCTGAGTTTTGCCCCAAAATAAATAGAATTTCTGTCTTTTTACCCCCACATATAGGGAATTTCTGCATTTTTGCCCTACAATTAGGAGAATTTCTGCAATTTTGCTCCAAAATACGGGAAATTTCTGCTTTTTAGCCCGAAAATAAGGGGAATGTATACCTTATGCCACAAAAAAGGACAATTTCTTCATTTTTGCCCCAAAATAAGAGGAATTTCTGCCTTTTTACCTCAAAATAAGTGAAATTTCTGCCTTTTTTACCCAAAAATAAACGGAATTTCGGTCTTTTTGCCCCAAAATAAAAGGAATTTTTGAATTATGTCCTGAAATAAGTGAAATTTCTGTTATTTTGCCCCAAAATAAGGAAAATTTCTGACTTTTTGACACAAAATAAGGGGAATTTCTGCATTTTTGCCACAAAATATTAGAAATTTCTGCCTTTTTGCCCCAAAATAAGGAAAATTTCTGTCTTTCTTCCCTGAAATAAAGGAAATTTCTGCAATTTTGCCCCAAAATAAGTGAAATTTCTGCAATTTTGCCCCAAAATAAGTGGAATTTCAGAGTTTTGCCCCAAAATAAGGAGAATTTCTGTCTTTTTGCCCCAACAAATAGGGAATTTCTCCCTTTTTGCCCCACAACTAGGGGAATTTCTGCAATTTTGCTCCAAAATACAGGGAATTTCTGCTTTTTACCAAAAATAAGGGGAATGTATAATTTTTGCCACAAAAAGGGGAAATTTCTTCATTTTTGCTCCAAAATAAGAGGAATTTTTGCCTTTTTACATCAAAATAAGTGAAATTTCTGCCTTTTTACCCAAAAATAAATGGAATTTCTGTCTTTTTGCCTCAAAATAAAAGGAATTTTTGAATTTTTCCCTGAAATAAGGGAAATTTCTGCAATTTTGCCCCAACATAAAAGAAATTTCTGCCTTTTTGACACAAAATAAAAGGAATTTCTGCATTTTTGCCACAAAATATTAGGAATTTCTGACTTTTTGCCCCAAAATAAGAAAATTTCTGCCTTTTTTCTCTGAAATAAGTGAAATATCTGCAATTTTGCCCCAAAATAAGGGAAATTTCTCCCTTTTTGACACAAAATAAGGGGAATTTCTGCATTTTTGCCACAAAATATTAGGAATTTCTGACTTTTTACCCCAAAATAAGAAAATTTCTGCTTTTTTTCCTTGAAATAAGTGAAATTTCTGCAATTTTGACAGAAAATAAGGGAAATTTTGGAATTTTGACCCAAAATAAGTTGAATTTCTGAGTTTTTCCCCAAAATAAGGAGAATTTCTGTCTTTTTGCCCCAACATATAGTGAATTTCTCACTTTTTGCCCCACAATTAGGGGATTTTCTGCAATTTTGCTGCAAAATACTAGGAATTTCTGCTTTTTTGCCTGAAAATAAGGTTAATGTATACCTTTTGCCACAAAAAAGGGAAATTTCTTCATTTTTGCCCCAAAATAAAAAGAATTTCTTCCTTTTTACATCAAAATAAGTGAAATTTCTGCCTTTTTACCCAAAAATATATGGAATTTCTGTCTTTTTGCCCCAAAATAAAAGAAATTTTTGAATTTTGCCCTGAAATATGTTAAATTTCTGCAATTTTGCCCCAAAATAAGGGAAATTTCTGGAATTTTGCCCCAAAATAAGTGGGATTTCTGAGTTTTTTTTCAAAATAAGTAGAATTTCTGTCTTTTTGCCCCAACATATAGGGAATTTCTGCCTTTTTGCCCCACAATTAGGGGATTTTCTGCAATTTTGCCCCAAAATAAGGGAAATTTCTGCCTTTTTGCCCCCAAATAAGTGGAATTTCAGCCTTTTACCTCAAAATAAGGGGAATTTCTGCATTTTTGCCACAAAATATTAGGAATTTCTGACTTTTTGCCCCAAAATACGAAAATTTCTGCTTTATTTCTTTGAAATAAGTGAAATTTCTGCAATTTTGACAGAAAATAGGGGAAATTTTAGGAATTTTGCCCCAAAATAAGTGGAATTTCTTAGTTTTTCTCCAAAATAAGGAGAATTTCTGCCTTTTTGTCCCAACATATAGAAAATTTCTGCCTCTTTGCCCCACAATTAGGGGATTTTCTGCAATTTTGTTCCAAAATACGAGGAATTTCTGCTTTTTTGCCGGAAAATAAGGGGAATGTATACCTTTTGCCACAAAAAAGAAAAATTTCTTCATTTTTGCCCCAAAATAAGAGAAATTTCTTCCTTTTTACCTCAAAATAAGTGAAATTTCTGACTTTTTACCCAAAAATACACGGAATTTCTGTCTTTTTGCCCCAAAATAAAAGGAATTTTTGAATTTTGCCCTGAAATAAGTGAAATTTCTGCAATTTTGCCCCAAAATAAGGGAAATTTCTGGAATTTTGCCCCAAAATAAGTGGAATTTCTGAGTTTTTCCCCCAAATAAGGAGAATTTCTGTCTTTTTGCCCCAACATATAGGAAATTTCTGCCTTTTTGCCCCACAATTAGGGGATTTTCTGCAATTTTGCTCCAAAATGCGGGCAATTTCTGCTTTTTTGCCCGAAAATAAGGGGTATGAATACCTTTTTCCACAAAAAGGGAAATTTCTTCATTTTTGCCCCAAAATAAGAGGAATTTCTGCCTTTTTACCTCAAATTAAGTGAAATTTCTGCCTTTTTACCCAGAAATAAACGGAATTTCTGTATTTTTGGACCAAAATAAGGGGAATTTTTGAATTTTGCACTGAAATAAGTGAAATTTCTTCAATTTTCCCCCAAAATAAGGAAAATTTCTGACTTTTTGACACAAAATAAAGGGAATTTCTGTATTTTTGGCACAAAATATTAGGAATTTCTGCCTTTTTGCCCCAAAATAAGGAAAATTTCTGTCTTTCTTTCCTGAAATAAGGGAATTTTCTGCAATTTTGCCCCAAAATAAGTGAAATTTCTGCAATTTTGCCCCAAAATACATGGAATTTCTGAATCTTGCCAGAAAATAAGGAGATTTTCTGTCTTTTTGCCCCAACAAATAGGGAATTTCTCCCTTTTTGCCCCACAACTAGGAAAATTTGTTCAATTTTGCTCCAAAATACAGGTAATTTCTGCTTTTTTTCCCAAAAATAAAGGGAATGTATACCTTTTGCCACAAAAAAGGGAAATTTCTTCATTTTTGTCCCAAAATAATAGGAATTTCTTCCTCTTTACTTCAAAATAAGTGAAATTTCTGCCTTTTTACCCAAATATAAACGGAATTTCTGTCTTTTTGCCTCAAAATAAATGGAATTTTTGAATTTTGCCCTGAAATAAGTGAAATTTCTGTAATTTTGCCCCAAAATAAGTGAAATTCTGCCTTTTGACACAAAATAAGTGGAATTTCTGAATTTTTGCCACAAAATATTAGGAATTTCTGACTTTTTGCCCCAAAATACGAAAATTTCTGCCTTTTTTTCCCTGAAATAAGTGAAATTTCTGGAATTTTGCCCCAAAAAAGTGGAATTTCCGAGTTTTTCCTCAAAATAAGGAGAATCTGTCTTTTTGACCCAACATATAGGGAATTTCTGCCTTTTTGCCCCACAATTAGGGGATTGTCTGCAATTCTGCTCCAAAATACGGGAAATTTCTGCTTATTGCCCGAACATAAGTGGAATGTATACCTTTTGCCACAAAAAAGTAAAATTTCTTCATTTTTGCCCCAAAATAAGAGGAATTTCTTCCTTTTTACCTCAAAATAAGTGAAATTTCTGCCTTTTTACCCCAAAATAAACGGAATTTCTGTATTTTTGCCCCAAAATAAGGGGAATTTTTGAATTTTGCCCTGAAATAAGTGAAATTTCTGCAATTTTGCCCAAAAAGAAGAGAAATTTATGCCTTTTTGCCACAAAATAAGGGGAATTTCTGTCTTCTTGCCCCAAAATAAGGGGAATTTTAGCATTTTACCTCATAATAAGGGGAATCTCTCCTTTTTCGCCCCCAAGTATAGAGAATTTCTGCATTTTTGCCCCAAAATAAGAGAAATTTCTGCATTTTTTCTTTGAAATAATGAAATTTCTGTAATTTTACCACAAAATAAGGGAGATTTCTACAATTTTGCCCCCAAATAAAGGAAATTTCTGGAATTTTGCCCCAAAATAAGGGGAATTTCTGACTTTTTGCCCTGAAATAAAGAGAATGTCTGTCTTTTTTCCCCAAAATAATGTGAATTTCTGCATTTTCCCTCAAAATTAGGGGAATATGTGCAATTTTGCTTCAAAATATGGAGAATTTCTGCCTTATTGCACCAAAATAAAAAGAATTTCTGCATTTTTGCACTAACATAAGGGGAATTTCTGAAATTTTGCTCCAAAATACGGGGAATTTCTGCCTTATTGCCCGAAATAAAGTGGAATTTCTGCCTTTTTGCCCTGAAATATTTGAAATTTCCACAATTTTACCCCAAAATAAGGGGAATTTCTGTTTTTGGCCCCAAAATTAGGAGAATTTCTGCTTTTTGCCCCAAAATGAGGCAAATTTCTGACTTTTTGCCCTGAAATAAGTGAAATTTCTGCAATTTTGCCCCAAAATAAGGGGAATTTCTGCCTTTTTGCCAAAATAAGGGGAATTTCAGCATTTTACCTCCAAATAAGGGGAATTTCTGCCTTATTGCCTCAAAATAATGGGAATTTCAGCCTTTTTATCTCAAAATAATGAAAATTTTTTCCTTTTGCCCAAAATATGGAGAATTTCTGACTTTTTGTTCCAAAATAAGGAAAATTTCTTCAATTTTGTACCAAAATAAAAGAAATTTCTGCTTTTTACCCCAAAATAAAAGTAATTTCTAACTTTTTGCCCTTAAATAAATGTAATTTCTGCAATTTTGCCCGAAAATAAGGGAAATTTGTGCCTTTTTGCCCCAAAATGTGGGGAATTTCTGCCCTTTTGCCCCAAAATATGGGGAATTTCAGCATTTTACCTCAAAATAAGGGGAATTGCAGCCTTTTTGCACCAAAATATGGAAAATTTCTGCCTTTTTGCCACAAAATAAGAAAAATTTCTGCAATTCTGTACCAAAATAAAATAGATTTCTAAAATTTTGCCCCAAAATAAGGGAAATTTCTGATTTTTGCCCCGAAATAAAGAGAATTTCTGTATTTTTGCCCCAAAATAAAGGGAATTTCTGCTTTTTCCCCCAAAATTAGGGGAGTTTCTGCAAGTTTGCTTCAAAATACAGGGAATTTCTGCCTCTTTTCCCGAAAATAAGGGGAACTTCTGCCGATTTGCCCCAAATAAAGAGAATTTCTGCATTTTTGGCCCAATATTAGGGGAATTTCTGAAATTTTGCTCCAAAATACGGGGAATTTCTGCCTTTTTGCCCTCAAACAAGGGAAATTTCTGCAATTTTATTCCACAATAAGGGGAATTTCTGCCTTTTTGCCCCCAAATAAGAAGAATTTCTGGGTTTTTGCCTTGAAATATGTAAAATGTCTGCAATTTTACCCCAAAATAAGGTGAATTTCTGCATTTTTGCCCCAAAATCATGGGAATTTCTGTTTTTTTGCCTTGAAATAAGAAAAATTTTTGCTTTTTTTCTCTGACATAAGTGAAATTTCTGCAAATTTGCCTTAAAATAAAAGAAATTTCTGCAATTTTCCCCATAATAAAGGAATTTTCTTCAATTTTGCCCCAAAATAAAGGGAATTTCTGTTTTTTGTCCCCAAATAAGGGAAATTTCTGCAATTTTTCCCTAAAATAAAAAGAATTTCTGCCTTTTGCCCCAAAATAAGGGGAATTTTTGCTTTTTTGCCCCAAAATAAAGAAAATTACTGCTTATTTTACCCCAAAATTAGGTGAATTTCTGCAATTTTGCTCCAAAATACGGGGATTTTCTGCCTTTTTCACCGAAAATAAAGGGAATTTCTGCCATTTTGCTGCGAAATAAGTGAAATGTCTGCAGTTTTACCCCCAAATAAGAGGAAGTTCTGCATTTTTGCCCCAAAATTAGGGAAATTTCTGCAATTTTGCTCCAAAATACGGGGAATTTCTGCCTTTTTGCCCGAAAATAAAGGGAATGTATGACTTTTTGCCATAAAAAAGGTAAATTTCTTAATTTTTACCCCAAAATAAGGCTATTTTCCGCCTTTTTGACTCAAAATAAATGCGATTTCTGACTTTTCCCGAAAAATAAACGGAATTTCTGTCTTTTTGCCCCAAAATAAGGGGAATTTCTGACTTTTTGCTCTGAAATAAGTTAAATTTCTAAAATTTTTTCCCTAAATAAGGGAAATGTCTGTTTTTTGCCCCAAAATAAGGGGAATTTCTGCCTTTTTGCCCCAAAATAAAGAAAATTACTGCATGTTTTACCCCAAAATTAGGTGAATTTCTGCAATTTTGCTCCAAAATACGGGGATTTTCTGCCTTTTTCGCCGAAAATAAAGGGAATTTCTGCCATTTTGCCGCGAAATAAGTGAAATTTCTGCAGTTTTACCACAAAATAAGGGTAAGTTCTGCGTTTTTGCCCCACAACTAGGGGAATTTCTGCAATTTTGCTCCAAAATACGGAGAATTTCTGCTTTTTTTCCCAAAAATAAGGGGAATGTATAACTTTGGCCACAAAAAGGGAAATTTCTTCATTTTTGCCCCAAAATAAGAGGAATTTCAGCCTTTTTACCTCAAAATAAGTGAAATTTCTGCCTTTTTACCCAAAAATAAACGGAATTTCTGTCTTTTTGCACCAAAATAAAAGGAATTTTTGAATTTTGCCCTGAAATAAGTGAAATTTCTGTTATTTTGCCCCAAAATAAAGGAAATTTCTGCTTTTTTGACACAAAATAAGGGGAATTTCTGAATTTTTGCCCCAAAATAAGAAAATTTCTGCCTTTTTTCCCTGAAATAAGTGAAATTTCTGCAATTTTGCTCCCAAATAAGGGAAATTTCTGGAATTTTGCCCCAAAATAATTGGAATTTTTGAGTTTTTCTCCAAAATAAGGAGAATTTCTGTCTTTTTGCCCCAACATATAGGGAATTTCTGCCTTTTTGCCCCACAATTAGGGGATTTTCTGCAATTTTGCTCCAAAATATGGGAATTTCTGCTTTTTTGCCTGAAAATAAGGGGGATGTATACCTTTTGCCACAAAAAAGTGAAATTTTTTCATTTTTGCCCCAAAATAAGAGGAATTTCTTCCTTTTTATTTCAAAATAAGTGAAATTTCTGCCTTTTTGCCCCACAAGTAGGGGAATTTCTTCAATTTTGCTCCAAAATTCGGGGAATTTCTGCCTTTTTGCCCGAAAACAAGAAGAATGCATACCTTTTTGCCATAAAAAAGAGGAATTTCTTCATTTTTGCTCCAAAATAAGGTGAATTTCTGCTTTTTTGCCTCTAAATAAGTGGAATTTCTGTTTTTTTCCCCCAAAACAAATGGAATTTCTGTCTTTTTTGTCCCAAAATATGGAAAATTTCTGACTTATTACCCTGAAATAAGTGAAATTTCTGCAATTTTGCCCCAAAATGAGGAAAATTTCTGCCTTTTTGCCCCCAAATAAGAAAATATCAGCATTTTTACCTCAAAATAAGGGAAATTTCTGCATTTTTGCCCCAAAATATGGGAAATTTCTGCCCTTTTGCCCCAAAATAAGAACAAATTCTGCAATTTTGTACCTAAATAAAAGAAATTTCTGACTTTTTGCCCCAAATAGATAATTTCTGCTTTTTTTTCTGAAATAAGTGAAATTTTTGTAATTTTGCCCCAAAATATGTGAATTTTCTGCAATTTTGCCCCAAAATAAGGGAAATATCTAAGTTTTGCCCCAAAATAAGGAGAATTTCTGTCTTTTTGCCCCAACATATAGGGAATTTCGGCCTTTTTGCCCCACAATTAAGGGAATTTCTTCAATATTGCTCCAAAATTTGGGGAATTTCTGCCTTTTTGCCCGAAAACAATAAGAATGCATACCTTTTTGCCATAAAAGAGGGAAATTTCTTTATTTTTGCTCCAAAATAAGGGGAATTTCTTTTTTTTTGCCTCTAAATAAGTGGAATTTCTGTTTTTTCCCCCAAACAAAGGGAATTTCTGTCTTTTTGCCCCCAAATAAGGAAAATTTCTGACTTATTACCCTGAATAAGTAAAATTTCTGCAATTTTGCCCCTAAAAAGGGAAATTTCTGCCTTTTTGCCCCCAAATAAAGGGAATTTCAGCCTTTTTACCTCAAAATAAGGGGAATTTCTGCATTTTTGCCCCAAAATATGGGAAATTTCTGCCTTTTTGGGCCAAAATAAGAAAATTTCTGCTTTTTTTCTGAAATAAGTGAAATTTCTGCAATTTTGCCCCAAAATAAGTGAAAATTCTGAGTTTTGCCCCCAAATAAGAGGAATTTCTGTATTTTTGCCCCAATATATAGGGAATTTCTGCCTTTTTGCCCCACAATTAAAGGAATTTCTGCAATTTTGCTCCAAAATACGGAAATTTTCTGCCTTTTTGCCCAAAAATAATAAGAATGCATATCTTTTTGCCATAAAAAAGGGAAATTTCTTCATTTTTGCTCCAAAATAAGGGGAATTTCTGCTTTTTTTGCTCTAAATAAGTGTAATTTCTGTTTTTTTCCTTCAAAACAAAGGGAATTTCTGTCTTTTTTGCCCCAGAAGAAGGAAAATTTCTGACTTATTACCCTGAAATAAGTGAAATTTCTGCAATTTTGCCCCAAAATGAGGAAATTTTCTGCCTTTTTGCCCCCAAATAAGGGGAATTTCAGCCTTTTTAACTCAAAATAATAGGAATTTCTGCATTTTTGTCCCAAAATATGGGAAATTTCTACCTTTTTGCCCCAAAATAAGAACAAATTCTGCAATTTTGTACCAAAATAAAAGAAATTTCTGCCTTTTTGCCCCAAAATAAGAAAATTTCTGCTTTTATTCTGAAATAAGTGAAATTTCTGCAATTTTGCCGTAAAATAAGTGAAATTTCTGAGTTTTGCCCCAAAATAAGGAGAATTTCTGTCTTTTCGCCCCAACATATAGGGAATTTCTGCCTTTTTGCCCCACAATTAAAGGGATTTCTGCAATTTTGCTCCAAGAAACGGGGAATTTCTGTCTTTTTGCCCGAAAATATGAAGAATGCATACCTTTTTGCCATAGAAAAGGGAAATTTCTTCATTTTTGCTCCAAAATAAGGGGAATTTCTGCTTTTTTTGCCTCTAAATAAGTGGAATTTCTGTCTTTTTCCCCCAAAACAAAGGGAATTTCTGTCTTTTTGCACCAAAATAAAGATAATTTCTGACTTATTATTCTGAAATAAGTGAAATTTCTGCAATTTTGCCCCAAGATAAGGGAAATTTCTGCATTTTTTGCCCCCAAGTAAGGGGAATTTCAGACTTTTTACCTCAAAATAAGGGGAATTTCTGCATTTTTGCCCCAAAATATGGGAAATGTCTGCCTTTTTGCCCCAAAATAAGGAAAATTTCTGCAATTTTGTACCTAAATAAAAGAAATATCTGCCTTTTTGCCCCCAAATTAGAAAATTTCTGTTTTTTTTTTGGAAATAAGTGAAATTTCTGCAATTTTGCCCCAAAATAATTGAAATTTCTAAGTTTTGCCCCAAAATAAGGGAAATTTCTGCTTTTTTGCCCCCATAAAAGGGGAAGTTCAGCCTTTTTACCTTAAAAGAAAGGGAATTTCTGCATTTTTGCCCCAAAATATGAGAAATTTCTGCCTTTTTCCCAAAATAAGAAAAATTTCTGCAATTTTGCACCAAAATAAGGGAAATTTCTGACTTTTTGCCCCAAAATAAGTGAAATTTCTGCTTTTTTTTCTGAAATAAGTGAAATTTCTGCAATTTTGCCCCAAAATAAGTGAAAATTCTGAGTTTTGCCCCAAAATAAGGAGAATTTCTGTCTTTTCGCCCCAACATATAGGGAATTTCTGTCTTTTTGCCCCACAATTAGGGGAATTTCTGCAATTGTGCTCCAAAATACGAGGAATTTCTGCCTTTTTGCCCGAAAACAAGAAGAATGCATACCTTTTTGCCATAAAAAAAGAAAATTTCTTCATTTTTCCTCCAAAATAAGGGGACTTTCTGCTCTTTTGCCTCTTAATAAGTGGAATTTCTGTCTTTTTCCCCCAAAACAAAGGGAATTTCCATCTTTTTTGCCTCAAAATAAGGAAAATTTCTGACTTATTACCCTGATGTAAGTGAAATTTCTGCAATTTTGCCCCAAAATAAGGAAAATTTATGCCTTTTTACCCCCAAATAAGGGGAATTTCAGCATTTTTACCTCAAAATAAGGGGAATTTCTGCATTTTTGCCACAAAATATTTGGAATTTCTGCCTTTTTGCTCCAAAATAAGAAAAACTTCTGCCTTTTTTCCTGAAATAAGTGAAATTTCTGCAATTTTGCCCCAAAATAAGTGAAATTTCTGCAATTTTGTCCCAAAATAAGTGAAATTTCTGAAATTTGGCCCAAAATAAGGGAAATTTCTGGAATTTTGCCCCAAAATAATTGAAATTTCTGAGTTTTGCCCCAAAATAAGGGGAATTTCTGCCTTTTTGCCCCCAAATAAGGGGAATTTCAGCATTTTTACCTCAAAATAAGGGGAATTTCTGCATTTTTGCCCCAAAATATTGGAAATTTCTGCCTATTTGCCCAAAATAAGAAAAATTTTTGCAGTTTTGTACCAAAATAAAAGAAATTTCTGCCTTTTTGCCCCAAAATAAGAAAATTTCTGCTTTTTTTCTGAAATAAGTGAAATTTCTGCAATTTTACCTCAAAATAAGTGAAATTTCTGAGTTTTGCCCCAAAATAAGGAGAATTTCTGTATTTTTGCCACAATATATAGGGAATTTCTGCCTTTTTGTGCTACAATTAAAGGAATTTCTGCAATTTTGATCCAAAATACGGGGAATTTCTGTCTTTTTGCCCGAAAAAAAGAAAAATGCATACCTTTTTGCCATAAAAAAGGAAAATTTCTTCATTTTTGCTCCAAAATGAGGGGAATTTCTGCTTTTTGGCCTCTAAATAAGTGGAATATCTCTCTTTTTCCCCCAAAACAAGGGAATTACTGTCTTTTTTGCCCCAAAATAAGAAAAATTTCTGGCTTATTACCCTGAAATAAGTGAAATTTCTGCAATTTTGCCCCAAAATGAGGAAAATTTCTGCCTTTTTGCCCCCAAATAAAAGGAATTTCAGCTTTTATACCACAAAATAAGAGGAATTTCTGCATTTTTGCCCCAAAATATGGGAAATTTCGGCGTTTTTGCCCCAAAATAAGAACAATTTCTGCAATTTTGTACCAAAATAAAAGAAATTTCTGACTTTTTGCCCCAAAAAAGAAAAGTTCTGCTTTTTTTACTGACATAAGTGAAATTTCTGCAATTTTGCCCCAAAATAAGTGAAATTTCTGCAATTTTGCCCCAAAATAAGGGAAATTTCTGGAATTTTGCCTTAAAACAAGTGGAATTTCTGAGTTTTGCCCCAAAATAAGAAGAATTTCTGTCTTTTTGCCCTAACATACAGGGAATTTCTGCCTTTTTGCCCCACAATTCGGGGAATTTCTGCAATTTTGCTTCAAAATTTAGGGAATTTCTGCCTTTTTGACCAAAAATAAGAAGATGAATACCTTTTTGCCATAAAAAAGGGAAATTTCTTCATTTTTCTCCAAAATAAGTGGAATTTCTGATTTTTTGCCTCTAAATAAGTGGAATTTTTGTCTTTTTCCCCCAAAACAAAGGGAATTTCTGTCTTTTTTGCCCCAAAATAAGGAAAATTTCAGACTTATTACAATGAAATAAGTGAAATTTCTGCAATTTTGCTCCAAAATAATTGAAATTTCTCAGTTTTGCCCCAAAATAAGAGGAATTTCTGGATTTTTGTCCCCAAATAAGGGGAATTTCAGCATTTTTACCTCAAAATAAGGGGAATTTCTGCAATTTTGCCCCAAAATATGGGAAATTTCTGCCTTTTTGCCCCAAAATAAGAACAAAGTCTGCAATTTTGTACAAAAATAAAAGAAATTTCTGACTTTTTGCCCCAAAAAGAAAATTTCTGCTTTTTTTTCTGAAATAAGTGAAATTTCTGCAATTTTGCCCCAAAATAAGTGAAATTTCTGAGTTTTGCCCCAAAATAAAGAGAATTTCTGTCTTTTTGCCCCAACATATAGGGAATTTCTGTCTTTTTGCCCCACAATTAGGGTAATTTCTGCAATTTTGCTCCAAAACAGGGGGAATTTCTGCCTTTTTGAACGATAACAGGAAGAATGCATACCTTTTTGCCATAAAAAGGGGAAATTTCTTAATTTTTGCTCCAAAATAAGGGGAATTACTGCTTTTTTTGCCTCTTAATAAGTGGAATTTCTGTCTTTTTCCCCCAAAACAAAGGGAATTTCTGTCTTTTTTGCCCCAAAATACGGAAAATTTCTGACTTATTACCCTGAAGTAAGTGAAATTTCTTCAATTTTGCCACAAAATGAGGGTAATTTCTGCCTTTTTGCCCCCAAATAAGGAAAATATCAGCCTTTTTACCTCAAAATAAGGGAAATTTCTGCATTTTTGCCCCAAAATATGGGAAATTTCTGCCTTTTTGCCCCAAAATAAGAACAAATTCTGCAATTTTGTACAAAAATAAAAGAAATTTCTGACTTTTTGCCCCCAAAAGCAAATTTCTGCTTTTTTTTCCTGAAATAAGTGAAATTTCTGCAATTTTGCCCCAAAATATGTGAAATTTCTGCAATTTTGCCCCAAAATAATGGAAATTTTTGCAATTTTGCCACAAAATAAGTGAAATGTCTGAGTTTTGCCCCAAAATAAGAGGAATTTCTGTTTTTGCCCCAACATATAGGGAATTTCTGCCTTTTTGCCCCACAATTAGGGAAATATCTGCAATTTTGCTCCAAAATACGGGGATTTTCTGCCTTATTGCCCGAAAATAAGAAGAATGCATATCTTTTTGCCATAAAAAAGGGAAATTTCTTCATTATTGCTCCAAAATAAGGGGAATTTCTGCTTTTTTGGCTCTAAATATGTGGAATTTCTGTTATTTTCCCCCAAAACAAAAGGAATTTCTGTCTTTTTTGCTCCAAAATAAGGAAAATTTCTGACTTATTACCCTGAAATAAGTGATATTTCTGCAATTTTGCCCCAAAATGAGGAAAATTTCTACCTTTTTGCCCCCAAATAAGGGGAATTTCAGCCTGTTTTATCTCAAAATAATAGGAATTTCCGCATTTTTGCCCCAAAATATGGGAAATTTCTGCCTTTTTGCCCCCAAATAAGGGGAATTTCAGCCTTTTTAACTCAAAATAATAGGAATTTCTGCATTTTTGTCCCAAAATATGGGAAATTTCTACCTTTTTGCCCCAAAATAAGAACAATTTCTGCAATTTTGTACCAAAATAAAAGAAATTTCTGCCTTTTTCCCCCAAAATAAGAAAATTTCTGCTTTTATTCTGAAATAAGTGAAATTTCTGCAATTTTGCCGTAAAATAAGTGAAATTTCTGAGTTTTGCCCCAAAATAAGGAGAATTTCTGTCTTTTCGCCCCAACATATAGGGAATTTCTGCCTTTTTGCCCCACAATTAAAGGGATTTCTGCAATTTTGCTCCAAGAAACGGGGAATTTCTGTCTTTTTGCCCGAAAATATGAAGAATGCATACCTTTTTGCCATAGAAAAGGGAAATTTCTTCATTTTTGCTCCAAAATAAGGGGAATTTCTGCTTTTTTGCCTCTAAATAAGTGGAATTTCTGTCTTTTTCCCCCAAAACAAAGGGAATTTCTGTCTTTTTGCACCAAAATAAAGATAATTTCTGACTTATTATTCTGAAATAAGTGAAATTTCTGCAATTTTGCCCCAAGATAAGGGAAATTTCTGCATTTTTTGCCCCCAAGTAAGGGGAATTTCAGACTTTTTACCTCAAAATAAGGGGAATTTCTGCATTTTTGCCCCAAAATATGGGAAATGTCTGCCTTTTTGCCCCAAAATAAGGAAAATTTCTGCAATTTTGTACCAAAATAAAAGAAATATCTGCCTTTTGCCCCCAAATTAGAAAATTTCTGTTTTTTTTTTTGGAAATAAGTGAAATTTCTGCAATTTTGCCCCAAAATAATTGAAATTTCTAAGTTTTGCCCCAAAATAAGGGAAATTTCTGCTTTTTTGCCCCCATAAAGGGGGAAGTTCAGCCTTTTTACCTTAAAAGAAAGGGAATTTCTGCATTTTTGCCCCAAAATATGAGAAATTCTGCCTTTTTCCCAAAATAAGAAAAATTTCTGCAATTTTGCACCAAAATAAGGGAAATTTCTGACTTTTTGCCCCAAAATAAGTGAAATTTCTGCTTTTTTTTCTGAAATAAGTGAAATTTCTGCAATTTTGCCCCAAAATAAGTGAAAATTCTGAGTTTTGCCCCAAAATAAGGAGAATTTCTGTCTTTTCGCCCCAACATATAGGGAATTTCTGTCTTTTTGCCCCACAATTAGGGGAATTTCTGCAATTGTGCTCCAAAATACGAGGAATTTCTGCCTTTTTGCCCGAAAACAAGAAGAATGCATACCTTTTTGCCATAAAAAAAGAAAATTTCTTCATTTTTCCTCCAAAATAAGGGGACTTTCTGCTCTTTTGCCTCTTAATAAGTGGAATTTCTGTCTTTTTCCCCCAAAACAAAGGGAATTTCCATCTTTTTTGCCTCAAAATAAGGAAAATTTCTGACTTATTACCCTGATGTAAGTGAAATTTCTGCAATTTTGCCCCAAAATAAGGAAAATTTATGCCTTTTTACCCCCAAATAAGGGGAATTTCAGCATTTTTACCTCAAAATAAGGGGAATTTCTGCATTTTTGCCACAAAATATTTGGAATTTCTGCCTTTTTGCTCCAAAATAAGAAAAACTTCTGCCTTTTTTCCTGAAATAAGTGAAATTTCTGCAATTTTGCCCCAAAATAAGTGAAATTTCTGCAATTTTGTCCCAAAATAAGTGAAATTTCTGAAATTTGGCCCAAAATAAGGGAAATTTCTGGAATTTTGCCCCAAAATAATTGAAATTTCTGAGTTTTGCCCCAAAATAAGGGGAATTTCTGCCTTTTTGCCCCCAAATAAGGGGAATTTCAGCATTTTTACCTCAAAATAAGGGGAATTTCTGCATTTTTGCCCCAAAATATTGGAAATTTCTGCCTATTTGCCCAAAATAAGAAAAATTTTTGCAGTTTTGTACCAAAATAAAAGAAATTTCTGCCTTTTTGCCCCAAAATAAGAAAATTTCTGCTTTTTTTCTGAAATAAGTGAAATTTCTGCAATTTTACCTCAAAATAAGTGAAATTTCTGAGTTTTGCCCCAAAATAAGGAGAATTTCTGTATTTTTGCCACAATATATAGGGAATTTCTGCCTTTTTGTGCTACAATTAAAGGAATTTCTGCAATTTTGATCCAAAATACGGGGAATTTCTGTCTTTTTGCCCGAAAAAAAGAAAAATGCATACCTTTTTGCCATAAAAAAGGAAAATTTCTTCATTTTTGCTCCAAAATGAGGGGAATTTCTGCTTTTTGGCCTCTAAATAAGTGGAATATCTCTCTTTTTCCCCCAAAACAAGGGAATTACTGTCTTTTTTGCCCCAAAATAAGAAAAATTTCTGGCTTATTACCCTGAAATAAGTGAAATTTCTGCAATTTTGCCCCAAAATGAGGAAAATTTCTGCCTTTTTGCCCCCAAATAAAAGGAATTTCAGCTTTTATACCACAAAATAAGAGGAATTTCTGCATTTTTGCCCCAAAATATGGGAAATTTCGGCGTTTTTGCCCCAAAATAAGAACAATTTCTGCAATTTTGTACCAAAATAAAAGAAATTTCTGACTTTTTGCCCCAAAAAAGAAAAGTTCTGCTTTTTTTACTGACATAAGTGAAATTTCTGCAATTTTGCCCCAAAATAAGTGAAATTTCTGCAATTTTGCCCCAAAATAAGGGAAATTTCTGGAATTTTGCCTTAAAACAAGTGGAATTTCTGAGTTTTGCCCCAAAATAAGAAGAATTTCTGTCTTTTTGCCCTAACATACAGGGAATTTCTGCCTTTTTGCCCCACAATTCGGGGAATTTCTGCAATTTTGCTTCAAAATTTAGGGAATTTCTGCCTTTTTGACCAAAAATAAGAAGATGAATACCTTTTTGCCATAAAAAAGGGAAATTTCTTCATTTTTCTCCAAAATAAGTGGAATTTCTGATTTTTTGCCTCTAAATAAGTGGAATTTTTGTCTTTTTCCCCCAAAACAAAGGGAATTTCTGTCTTTTTTGCCCCAAAATAAGGAAAATTTCAGACTTATTACAATGAAATAAGTGAAATTTCTGCAATTTTGCTCCAAAATAATTGAAATTTCTCAGTTTTGCCCCAAAATAAGAGGAATTTCTGGATTTTTGTCCCCAAATAAGGGGAATTTCAGCATTTTTACCTCAAAATAAGGGGAATTTCTGCAATTTTGCCCCAAAATATGGGAAATTTCTGCCTTTTTGCCCCAAAATAAGAACAAAGTCTGCAATTTTGTACAAAAATAAAAGAAATTTCTGACTTTTTGCCCCAAAAAGAAAATTTCTGCTTTTTTTTCTGAAATAAGTGAAATTTCTGCAATTTTGCCCCAAAATAAGTGAAATTTCTGAGTTTTGCCCCAAAATAAAGAGAATTTCTGTCTTTTTGCCCCAACATATAGGGAATTTCTGTCTTTTTGCCCCACAATTAGGGTAATTTCTGCAATTTTGCTCCAAAACAGGGGGAATTTCTGCCTTTTTGAACGATAACAGGAAGAATGCATACCTTTTTGCCATAAAAAGGGGAAATTTCTTAATTTTTGCTCCAAAATAAGGGGAATTACTGCTTTTTTTGCCTCTTAATAAGTGGAATTTCTGTCTTTTTCCCCCAAAACAAAGGGAATTTCTGTCTTTTTTGCCCCAAAATACGGAAAATTTCTGACTTATTACCCTGAAGTAAGTGAAATTTCTTCAATTTTGCCACAAAATGAGGGTAATTTCTGCCTTTTTGCCCCCAAATAAGGAAAATATCAGCCTTTTTACCTCAAAATAAGGGAAATTTCTGCATTTTTGCCCCAAAATATGGGAAATTTCTGCCTTTTTGCCCCAAAATAAGAACAAATTCTGCAATTTTGTACAAAAATAAAAGAAATTTCTGACTTTTTGCCCCCAAAAGCAAATTTCTGCTTTTTTTTCCTGAAATAAGTGAAATTTCTGCAATTTTGCCCCAAAATATGTGAAATTTCTGCAATTTTGCCCCAAAATAATGGAAATTTTTGCAATTTTGCCACAAAATAAGTGAAATGTCTGAGTTTTGCCCCAAAATAAGAGGAATTTCTGTTTTTGCCCCAACATATAGGGAATTTCTGCCTTTTTGCCCCACAATTAGGGAAATATCTGCAATTTTGCTCCAAAATACGGGGATTTTCTGCCTTATTGCCCGAAAATAAGAAGAATGCATATCTTTTTGCCATAAAAAAGGGAAATTTCTTCATTATTGCTCCAAAATAAGGGGAATTTCTGCTTTTTTGGCTCTAAATATGTGGAATTTCTGTTATTTTCCCCCAAAACAAAAGGAATTTCTGTCTTTTTTGCTCCAAAATAAGGAAAATTTCTGACTTATTACCCTGAAATAAGTGATATTTCTGCAATTTTGCCCCAAAATGAGGAAAATTTCTACCTTTTTGCCCCCAAATAAGGGGAATTTCAGCCTGTTTTATCTCAAAATAATAGGAATTTCCGCATTTTTGCCCCAAAATATGGGAAATTTCTGCCTTTTTGCCCCCAAATAAGGGGAATTTCATCCTTTTTAACTCAAAATAATAGGAATTTCTGCATTTTTGTCCCAAAATATGGGAAATTTCTACCTTTTTGCCCCAAAATAAGAACAATTTCTGCAATTTTGTACCAAAATAAAAGAAATTTCTGCCTTTTTCCCCCAAAATAAGAAAATTTCTGCTTTTATTCTGAAATAAGTGAAATTTCTGCAATTTTGCCGTAAAATAAGTGAAATTTCTGAGTTTTGCCCCAAAATAAGGAGAATTTCTGTCTTTTCGCCCCAACATATAGGGAATTTCTGCCTTTTTGCCCCACAATTAAAGGGATTTCTGCAATTTTGCTCCAAGAAACGGGGAATTTCTGTCTTTTTGCCCGAAAATATGAAGAATGCATACCTTTTTGCCATAGAAAAGGGAAATTTCTTCATTTTTGCTCCAAAATAAGGGGAATTTCTGCTTTTTTGCCTCTAAATAAGTGGAATTTCTGTCTTTTTCCCCCAAAACAAAGGGAATTTCTGTCTTTTTGCACCAAAATAAAGATAATTTCTGACTTATTATTCTGAAATAAGTGAAATTTCTGCAATTTTGCCCCAAGATAAGGGAAATTTCTGCATTTTTTGCCCCCAAGTAAGGGGAATTTCAGACTTTTTACCTCAAAATAAGGGGAATTTCTGCATTTTTGCCCCAAAATATGGGAAATGTCTGCCTTTTTGCCCCAAAATAAGGAAAATTTCTGCAATTTTGTACCAAAATAAAAGAAATATCTGCCTTTTTGCCCCCAAATTAGAAAATTTCTGTTTTTTTTTTTGGAAATAAGTGAAATTTCTGCAATTTTGCCCCAAAATAATTGAAATTTCTAAGTTTTGCCCCAAAATAAGGGAAATTTCTGCTTTTTTGCCCCCATAAAGGGGGAAGTTCAGCCTTTTTACCTTAAAAGAAAGGGAATTTCTGCATTTTTGCCCCAAAATATGAGAAATTCTGCCTTTTTCCCAAAATAAGAAAAATTTCTGCAATTTTGCACCAAAATAAGGGAAATTTCTGACTTTTTGCCCCAAAATAAGTGAAATTTCTGCTTTTTTTTCTGAAATAAGTGAAATTTCTGCAATTTTGCCCCAAAATAAGTGAAAATTCTGAGTTTTGCCCCAAAATAAGGAGAATTTCTGTCTTTTCGCCCCAACATATAGGGAATTTCTGTCTTTTTGCCCCACAATTAGGGGAATTTCTGCAATTGTGCTCCAAAATACGAGGAATTTCTGCCTTTTTGCCCGAAAACAAGAAGAATGCATACCTTTTTGCCATAAAAAAAGAAAATTTCTTCATTTTTCCTCCAAAATAAGGGGACTTTCTGCTCTTTTGCCTCTTAATAAGTGGAATTTCTGTCTTTTTCCCCCAAAACAAAGGGAATTTCCATCTTTTTTGCCTCAAAATAAGGAAAATTTCTGACTTATTACCCTGATGTAAGTGAAATTTCTGCAATTTTGCCCCAAAATAAGGAAAATTTATGCCTTTTTACCCCCAAATAAGGGGAATTTCAGCATTTTTACCTCAAAATAAGGGGAATTTCTGCATTTTTGCCACAAAATATTTGGAATTTCTGCCTTTTTGCTCCAAAATAAGAAAAACTTCTGCCTTTTTTCCTGAAATAAGTGAAATTTCTGCAATTTTGCCCCAAAATAAGTGAAATTTCTGCAATTTTGTCCCAAAATAAGTGAAATTTCTGAAATTTGGCCCAAAATAAGGGAAATTTCTGGAATTTTGCCCCAAAATAATTGAAATTTCTGAGTTTTGCCCCAAAATAAGGGGAATTTCTGCCTTTTTGCCCCCAAATAAGGGGAATTTCAGCATTTTTACCTCAAAATAAGCGGAATTTCTGCATTTTTGCCCCAAAATATTGGAAATTTCTGCCTATTTGCCCAAAATAAGAAAAATTTTTGCAATTTTGTACCAAAATAAAAGAAATTTCTGCCTTTTTGCCTCAAAATAAGAAAATTTCTGCTTTTTTTTTGAAATAAGTGAAATTTCTGCAATTTTACCCCAAAATAAGTGAAATTTCTGAGTTTTGCCCCAAAATAAGGAGAATTTCTGTATTTTTGCCACAATATATAGGGAATTTCTGCCTTTTTGTGCTACAATTAAAGGAATTTCTGCAATTTTGATCCAAAATACGGGGAATTTCTGCCTTTTTGCCCGAAAAAAAGAAAAATGCATACCTTTTTGCCATAAAAAAGGAAAATTTCTTCATTTTTGCTCCAAAATGAGGGGAATTTCTGCTTTTTGGCCTCTAAATAAGTGGAATATCTCTCTTTTTCCCCCAAAACAAGGGAATTACTGTCTTTTTTGCCCCAAAATAAGAAAAATTTCTGGCTTATTACCCTGAAATAAGTGAAATTTCTGCAATTTTGCCCCAAAATGAGGAAAATTTCTGCCTTTTTGCCCCCAAATAAAAGGAATTTCAGCTTTTATACCACAAAATAAGAGGAATTTCTGCATTTTTGCCCCAAAATATGGGAAATTTCGGCGTTTTTGCCCCAAAATAAGAACAATTTCTGCAATTTTGTACCAAAATAAAAGAAATTTCTGACTTTTTGCCCCAAAAAAGAAAAGTTCTGCTTTTTTTACTGACATAAGTGAAATTTCTGCAATTTTGCCCCAAAATAAGTGAAATTTCTGCAATTTTGCCCCAAAATAAGGGAAATTTCTGGAATTTTGCCTTAAAACAAGTGGAATTTCTGAGTTTTGCCCCAAAATAAGAAGAATTTCTGTCTTTTTGCCCTAACATACAGGGAATTTCTGCCTTTTTGCCCCACAATTCGGGGAATTTCTGCAATTTTGCTTCAAAATTTAGGGAATTTCTGCCTTTTTGACCAAAAATAAGAAGATGAATACCTTTTTGCCATAAAAAAGGGAAATTTCTTCATTTTTCTCCAAAATAAGTGGAATTTCTGATTTTTTGCCTCTAAATAAGTGGAATTTTTGTCTTTTTCCCCCAAAACAAAGGGAATTTCTGTCTTTTTTGCCCCAAAATAAGGAAAATTTCAGACTTATTACAATGAAATAAGTGAAATTTCTGCAATTTTGCTTCAAAATAATTGAAATTTCTGAGTTTTGCCCCAAAATAAGAGGAATTTCTGGATTTTTGTCCCCAAATAAGGGGAATTTCAGCATTTTTACCTCAAAATAAGGGGAATTTCTGCAATTTTGCCCCAAAATATGGGAAATTTCTGCCTTTTTGCCCCAAAATAAGAACAAAGTCTGCAATTTTGTACAAAAATAAAAGAAATTTCTGACTTTTTGCCCCAAAAAGAAAATTTCTGCTTTTTTTTTCTGAAATAAGTGAAATTTCTGCAATTTTGCCCCAAAATAAGTGAAATTTCTGAGTTTTGCCCCAAAATAAAGAGAATTTCTGTCTTTTTGCCCCAACATATAGGGAATTTCTGTCTTTTTGCCCCACAATTAGGGTAATTTCTGCAATTTTGCTCCAAAACAGGGGGAATTTCTGCCTTTTTGAAGGATAACAGGAAGAATGCATACCTTTTTGCCATAAAAAGGAGAAATTTCTTAATTTTTGCTCCAAAATAAGGGGAATTACTGCTTTTTTTGCCTCTTAATAAGTGGAATTTCTGTCTTTTTCCCCCAAAACAAAGGGAATTTCTGTCTTTTTTGCCCCAAAATACGGAAAATTTCTGACTTATTACCCTGAAGTAAGTGAAATTTCTTCAATTTTGCCACAAAATGAGGGTAATTTCTGCCTTTTTGCCCCCAAATAAGGAAAATATCAGCCTTTTTACCTCAAAATAAGGGAAATTTCTGCATTTTTGCCCCAAAATATGGGAAATTTCTGCCTTTTTGCCCCAAAATAAGAACAAATTCTGCAATTTTGTACAAAAATAAAAGAAATTTCTGACTTTTTGCCCCCAAAAGCAAATTTCTGCTTTTTTTTCCTGAAATAAGTGAAATTTCTGCAATTTTGCCCCAAAATATGTGAAATTTCTGCAATTTTGCCCCAAAATAATGGAAATTTTTGCAATTTTGCCACAAAATAAGTGAAATGTCTGAGTTTTGCCCCAAAATAAGAGGAATTTCTGTTTTTGCCCCAACATATAGGGAATTTCTGCCTTTTTGCCCCACAATTAGGGAAATATCTGCAATTTTGCTCCAAAATACGGGGATTTTCTGCCTTATTGCCCGAAAATAAGAAGAATGCATATCTTTTTGCCATAAAAAAGGGAAATTTCTTCATTATTGCTCCAAAATAAGGGGAATTTCTGCTTTTTTGGCTCTAAATATGTGGAATTTCTGTTATTTTCCCCCAAAACAAAAGGAATTTCTGTCTTTTTTGCTCCAAAATAAGGAAAATTTCTGACTTATTACCCTGAAATAAGTGATATTTCTGCAATTTTGCCCCAAAATGAGGAAAATTTCTACCTTTTTGCCCCCAAATAAGGGGAATTTCAGCCTGTTTTATCTCAAAATAATAGGAATTTCCGCATTTTTGCCCCAAAATATGGGAAATTTCTGCCTTTTTGCCCCCAAATAAGGGGAATTTCAGCCTTTTTAACTCAAAATAATAGGAATTTCTGCATTTTTGTCCCAAAATATGGGAAATTTCTACCTTTTTGCCCCAAAATAAGAACAATTTCTGCAATTTTGTACCAAAATAAAAGAAATTTCTGCCTTTTTCCCCCAAAATAAGAAAATTTCTGCTTTTATTCTGAAATAAGTGAAATTTCTGCAATTTTGCCGTAAAATAAGTGAAATTTCTGAGTTTTGCCCCAAAATAAGGAGAATTTCTGTCTTTTCGCCCCAACATATAGGGAATTTCATCCTTTTTGCCCCACAATTAAAGGGATTTCTGCAATTTTGCTCCAAGAAACGGGGAATTTCTGTCTTTTTGCCCGAAAATATGAAGAATGCATACCTTTTTGCCATAGAAAAGGGAAATTTCTTCATTTTTGCTCCAAAATAAGGGGAATTTCTGCTTTTTTGCCTCTAAATAAGTGGAATTTCTGTCTTTTTCCCCCAAAACAAAGGGAATTTCTGTCTTTTTGCACCAAAATAAAGATAATTTCTGACTTATTATTCTGAAATAAGTGAAATTTCTGCAATTTTGCCCCAAGATAAGGGAAATTTCTGCATTTTTTGCCCCCAAGTAAGGGGAATTTCAGACTTTTTACCTCAAAATAAGGGGAATTTCTGCATTTTTGCCCCAAAATATGGGAAATGTCTGCCTTTTTGCCCCAAAATAAGGAAAATTTCTGCAATTTTGTACCAAAATAAAAGAAATATCTGCCTTTTTGCCCCCAAATTAGAAAATTTCTGTTTTTTTTTTTGGAAATAAGTGAAATTTCTGCAATTTTGCCCCAAAATAATTGAAATTTCTAAGTTTTGCCCCAAAATAAGGGAAATTTCTGCTTTTTTGCCCCCATAAAGGGGGAAGTTCAGCCTTTTTACCTTAAAAGAAAGGGAATTTCTGCATTTTTGCCCCAAAATATGAGAAATTCTGCCTTTTTCCCAAAATAAGAAAAATTTCTGCAATTTTGCACCAAAATAAGGGAAATTTCTGACTTTTTGCCCCAAAATAAGTGAAATTTCTGCTTTTTTTTCTGAAATAAGTGAAATTTCTGCAATTTTGCCCCAAAATAAGTGAAAATTCTGAGTTTTGCCCCAAAATAAGGAGAATTTCTGTCTTTTCGCCCCAACATATAGGGAATTTCTGTCTTTTTGCCCCACAATTAGGGGAATTTCTGCAATTGTGCTCCAAAATACGAGGAATTTCTGCCTTTTTGCCCGAAAACAAGAAGAATGCATACCTTTTTGCCATAAAAAAAGAAAATTTCTTCATTTTTCCTCCAAAATAAGGGGACTTTCTGCTCTTTTGCCTCTTAATAAGTGGAATTTCTGTCTTTTTCCCCCAAAACAAAGGGAATTTCCATCTTTTTTGCCTCAAAATAAGGAAAATTTCTGACTTATTACCCTGATGTAAGTGAAATTTCTGCAATTTTGCCCCAAAATAAGGAAAATTTATGCCTTTTTACCCCCAAATAAGGGGAATTTCAGCATTTTTACCTCAAAATAAGGGGAATTTCTGCATTTTTGCCACAAAATATTTGGAATTTCTGCCTTTTTGCTCCAAAATAAGAAAAACTTCTGCCTTTTTTCCTGAAATAAGTGAAATTTCTGCAATTTTGCCCCAAAATAAGTGAAATTTCTGCAATTTTGTCCCAAAATAAGTGAAATTTCTGAAATTTGGCCCAAAATAAGGGAAATTTCTGGAATTTTGCCCCAAAATAATTGAAATTTCTGAGTTTTGCCCCAAAATAAGGGGAATTTCTGCCTTTTTGCCCCCAAATAAGGGGAATTTCAGCATTTTTACCTCAAAATAAGCGGAATTTCTGCATTTTTGCCCCAAAATATTGGAAATTTCTGCCTATTTGCCCAAAATAAGAAAAATTTTTGCAATTTTGTACCAAAATAAAAGAAATTTCTGCCTTTTTGCCTCAAAATAAGAAAATTTCTGCTTTTTTTTTGAAATAAGTGAAATTTCTGCAATTTTACCCCAAAATAAGTGAAATTTCTGAGTTTTGCCCCAAAATAAGGAGAATTTCTGTATTTTTGCCACAATATATAGGGAATTTCTGCCTTTTTGTGCTACAATTAAAGGAATTTCTGCAATTTTGATCCAAAATACGGGGAATTTCTGCCTTTTTGCCCGAAAAAAAGAAAAATGCATACCTTTTTGCCATAAAAAAGGAAAATTTCTTCATTTTTGCTCCAAAATGAGGGGAATTTCTGCTTTTTGGCCTCTAAATAAGTGGAATATCTCTCTTTTTCCCCCAAAACAAGGGAATTACTGTCTTTTTTGCCCCAAAATAAGAAAAATTTCTGGCTTATTACCCTGAAATAAGTGAAATTTCTGCAATTTTGCCCCAAAATGAGGAAAATTTCTGCCTTTTTGCCCCCAAATAAAAGGAATTTCAGCTTTTATACCACAAAATAAGAGGAATTTCTGCATTTTTGCCCCAAAATATGGGAAATTTCGGCGTTTTTGCCCCAAAATAAGAACAATTTCTGCAATTTTGTACCAAAATAAAAGAAATTTCTGACTTTTTGCCCCAAAAAAGAAAAGTTCTGCTTTTTTTACTGACATAAGTGAAATTTCTGCAATTTTGCCCCAAAATAAGTGAAATTTCTGCAATTTTGCCCCAAAATAAGGGAAATTTCTGGAATTTTGCCTTAAAACAAGTGGAATTTCTGAGTTTTGCCCCAAAATAAGAAGAATTTCTGTCTTTTTGCCCTAACATACAGGGAATTTCTGCCTTTTTGCCCCACAATTCGGGGAATTTCTGCAATTTTGCTTCAAAATTTAGGGAATTTCTGCCTTTTTGACCAAAAATAAGAAGATGAATACCTTTTTGCCATAAAAAAGGGAAATTTCTTCATTTTTCTCCAAAATAAGTGGAATTTCTGATTTTTTGCCTCTAAATAAGTGGAATTTTTGTCTTTTTCCCCCAAAACAAAGGGAATTTCTGTCTTTTTTGCCCCAAAATAAGGAAAATTTCAGACTTATTACAATGAAATAAGTGAAATTTCTGCAATTTTGCTTCAAAATAATTGAAATTTCTGAGTTTTGCCCCAAAATAAGAGGAATTTCTGGATTTTTGTCCCCAAATAAGGGGAATTTCAGCATTTTTACCTCAAAATAAGGGGAATTTCTGCAATTTTGCCCCAAAATATGGGAAATTTCTGCCTTTTTGCCCCAAAATAAGAACAAAGTCTGCAATTTTGTACAAAAATAAAAGAAATTTCTGACTTTTTGCCCCAAAAAGAAAATTTCTGCTTTTTTTTCTGAAATAAGTGAAATTTCTGCAATTTTGCCCCAAAATAAGTGAAATTTCTGAGTTTTGCCCCAAAATAAAGAGAATTTCTGTCTTTTTGCCCCAACATATAGGGAATTTCTGTCTTTTTGCCCCACAATTAGGGTAATTTCTGCAATTTTGCTCCAAAACAGGGGGAATTTCTGCCTTTTTGAACGATAACAGGAAGAATGCATACCTTTTTGCCATAAAAAGGGGAAATTTCTTAATTTTTGCTCCAAAATAAGGGGAATTACTGCTTTTTTTGCCTCTTAATAAGTGGAATTTCTGTCTTTTTCCCCCAAAACAAAGGGAATTTCTGTCTTTTTTGCCCCAAAATACGGAAAATTTCTGACTTATTACCCTGAAGTAAGTGAAATTTCTTCAATTTTGCCACAAAATGAGGGTAATTTCTGCCTTTTTGCCCCCAAATAAGGAAAATATCAGCCTTTTTACCTCAAAATAAGGGAAATTTCTGCATTTTTGCCCCAAAATATGGGAAATTTCTGCCTTTTTGCTCCAAAATAAGAACAAATTCTGCAATTTTGTACAAAAATAAAAGAAATTTCTGACTTTTTGCCCCCAAAAGCAAATTTCTGCTTTTTTTTCCTGAAATAAGTGAAATTTCTGCAATTTTGCCCCAAAATATGTGAAATTTCTGCAATTTTGCCCTAAAATAAGTGAAATTTCTGAGTTTTGCCCCAAAATAAGGAGAATTTCTGTCTTTTTGCCCCAACATATAGGGAATTTCTGCCTTTTTGGCCCACAATTAGGGGGATTTCTGCAATTTTGCTCCAAAAAACGGTGAATTTCTGTCTTTTTGCCCGAAAATAAGAAGAATGCATACCTTTTTGCCATAGAAAAGGGAAATTTCTTCATTTTTGCTCCAAAATAAGGGGAATTTCTGCTTTTTGCCTCTAAATAAGTGGAATTTCTGTCTTTTTTTCCCAAAACAAAGGGAATTTCGGTCTTTTTGCACAAAAATAAAGATAATTTCTGACTTATTATTCTGAAATAAGTGAAATTTCTGCAATTTTGCCCCAAAATAAGGGAAATTTCTGCATTCTTTGCCCCCAAATAAGGGGAATTTCAGCCTTTTTACCTCAAAATAAGGGGAATTTCTGCATTTTTGCCCCAAAATATGGGAAATGTCTGCCTTTTTGACCCAAAATAAGGAAAATTTCTGCAATTTTGTACCAAAATAAAAGAAATATCTGCCTTTTTGCCCCAAAATTAGAAAATTTCTGCTTTTTTTTTTTGGAAATAAGTGAAATTTCTGCAATTTTGCCCCAAAATAATTGAAATTTCTAAGTTTTGCCCCAAAATAAGGGAAATTTCTGCTTTTTTGCCCCCAAATAAGAAGTTCAGCATTTTTACCTTAAAATAAGGGGAATTTCTGCATTTTTGCCCCAAAATATGAGAAATTTCTGCCTTTTTCCCAAAATAAGAAAAATTTCTGCAATTTTGTACCAAAATAAAAGAAATTTCTGCCTTTTTGCCCCAAAATAAGAAAATTTCTGCTTTTTTTTCTGATATCAGTGAAATTTCTGCAATTTTGCCCCAAAATAAGTGAAATTTCTGAGTTTTGCCCCAAAATAAGGAGAATTTCTGTCCATTTGCCCCAACATATAGGGAATTTCCGCCTTTTTGCCCCACAATTAGGAGATTTCTGCAATTTTGCTCCAAAACAGAAGGAATTTCTGCCTTTTTGCCAGAAAACAAGAAGAATGCATACCTTTTTGCCATAAAAATAGAAATTTCTTCATTTTTGCTCCAAAATAAGGGGAATTTCTGCTTTTTTGCCTCTAAATAAGTGGAATTTCTGTCTTTTTCCCCCAAAACAAAGGGAATTTCTGTCTTTTTTGCTCCAAAATAATAAAAATTTCTGACTTATTACCCTGAAATAAGTGAAATTTCTGCAATTTTGCCCCAAAATGAGGGAAATTTCTGCCTTTTTGCCCCCAAATAAGAAAAATATCAGCCTTTTTATCTCAAAATAAGGGAAATTTCTGCATTTTTGACCCAAAATATAAGAAATTTCTGCCTTTTTGCCCCAAAATAAGAACAAATTCTGCAATTTTGTACCAAAATAAAAGAAATTTCTGACTTTTTGCCCCCAAATAAGGGGAATTTCAGCTTTTTTACCTCAAAATAAGGGGAATTTCTGCATTTTTGCCACAAAATATTTGGAATTTCTGCCTTTTTGCCCCAAAATAAGGAAAACTTCTGCCTTTTTTCCTGAAATAAGTAAAATTTCTGCAATTTTGCCTTAAAATAAGTGAAATTTCTGCAATTTTGCCCCAAAATATGTGAAATTTCTGCAATTTTGCCCCAAAATAAGAAAAATTTCTGCAATTTTGCCCCAAAATAAATGAAATTTCTGAGTTTTGCCCCTAAATAAGGAGAATTTCTGTTTTTGCCCCAACATATAGGGAATTTCTGCCTTTTTGCCCCACAATTAGGGGAATTTCTGCAATTTTGCTCCAAAATACGGGGAATTTCTGCCTTTTTGCCCGAAAATAAGAAGAATGCATACCTTTTTGCCATAAAAAAGGGAAATTTCTTCATTTTTGCTCCAAAATAAGGGGAATTTCTGCTTTTTTGCCTCTTAATAAGTGGAATTTCTGTCTTTTTCCCCCAAAACAAAGGGAATTTCTGTCTTTTTTGCCCCAAAATACAGAAAATTTCTGACTTATTACCCTGAAGTTAGTGAAATTTCTGCAATTTTGCCCAAAATGAGGGAAATTTCTGATTTTTGCCCCCAAATAAGGAAAATATCAGCCTTTTTACCTCAAAATAAAGAATATTTCTGCATTTTTGCCCCAAAATATGGGAAATTTCTGCAATTTTGCCCTTAAATAAGGGAAATTTCTGCAATTTTGCCACAAAATAAGTGAAATTTCTGAGTTTTGCCCCAAAATAAGAGGAATTTCTGTTTTTGCCCCAACATATAGGGAATTTCTGCCTTTTTGCCCCACATAGGGATTTCTGCAATTTTGCTCCAAAATACGTGGATTTTCTGCCTTTTTGCCCGAAAATAAGAAGAATGCATATCTTTTTGTCATAAAAAAAGGGAAATTTCTTCATTTTTGCTCCAAAATAAGGGGAATTTCTGCTTTTTTGGCTCTAAATATGTAGAATTTGTTTTTTTCCCCCAAAACAAAGGGAATTTCTGTCTTTTTTGCCCCAAAATAATGAAAATTTATGACTTATTACCCTGAAGTATGTGAAATTTCTGCAATTTTGCCCCAAAATGAGGAAAATTTCTGCCTTTTTGCCCCCAAATAAGAAGAATTTCAGCCTTTTTATATCAAAATAATAGGAATTTCTTCATTTTTGCCCCAAAATATGGGAAATTTCTGCCTTTTTGCCCCAAAATAAGAACAATTTCTGCAATTTTGTACCAAAATAAAAGAAATTTCTGCATTTTTGCCCCAAAATAAGAATATTTCTGCTTTTTTTCTGAAATAAGTGAAATTTCTGCAATTTTGCCCTAAAATAAGTGAAATTTCTGAGTTTTGCCCCAAAATAAGGAGAATTTCTGTCTTTTTGCCCCAATATATAGGGAATTTCTGCCTTTTTGGCCCACAATTAGGGGGATTTCTACAATTTTGCTCCAAAAAACGGGGAATTTCTGTCTTTTTGCCCCACAATTAGGGAAATTTCTGCAATTTTGCTCCAAAATACTAGGATTTTCTGCCTTTTTTACCGAAAATAAGAAGCATGCATATCTTTTTGTCATAAAAAAGGGAAATTTCTTCATTTTTGCTCCAAAATAAGGGGAATTTCTGCTTTTTTGGCTCTAAATATGTAGAATTTGTTTTTTTCCCCCAAAACAAAGGGAATTTCTGTCTTTTTTGCCCCAAAATAAAGAAAATTTATGACTTATTACCCTGAAGTATGTGAAATTTCTGCAATTTTGCCCCAAAATGAAGAAAATTTCTGCCTTTTTGCCCCCAAATAAGGGGAATTTCAGCCTTTTTATCTCAAAATAATAGGAATTTCTGCAATTTTGCCCCAAAATATGGGAAATTTCTGCCTTTTTGCCCCAAAACAAGAACAATTTCTGCAATTTTGTACCAAAATAAAAGAAATTTCGGCCTTTTTGCCCCAAAATAAGAAAATTTCTGCTTTTTTTTTTGAAATAAGTGAAATTTCTGCAATTTTGCCCTAAAATAAGTGAAATTTCTGAGTTTTGCCCCAAAATAAGGAGAATTTCTGTTTTTTTGCCCCAACATATAGGGAATTTCTGCCTTTTTGGCCCACAATTAGGGGGATTTCTACAATTTTGCTCCAAAAAACGGGGAATTTCTGTCTTTTTGCCCCACTATTAGGGAAATTTCTGCAATTTTGCTCCAAAATACGGGGATTTTCTGCCTTTCTGACCGAAAATAAGAAGCATGCATATCTTTTTGTCATAAAAAAGGGAAATTTCTTCATTTTTGCTCCAAAATAAGGGGAATTTCTGCTTTTTTGGCTCTAAATATGTAGAATTTGTTTTTTTCCCCCAAAACAAAGGGAATTTCTGTCTTTTTTGCCCCAAAATAAAGAAAATTTATGACTTATTACCCTGAAATAAGTGAAATTTCTGCAATTTTGCCCCAAAATGAGGAAAATTTCTGCCTTTTTGCCCCCAAATAAGGGGAATTTCAGCCTTTTTATCTCAAAATAATAGGAATTTCTGCATTTTTGCCCCAAAATATAGGAAATTTCTGCCTTTTTGCCCCAAAATAAGAACAATTTCTGCAATTTGGTCAAAATAAAAGAAATTTCTGCCTTTTTGCCCCAAAAGAAGAAAATTTCTGCTTTTTTTCTGAAATAAGTGAAATTTCTGCAATTTTGCCCTAAAATAAGTGAAATTTCTGAGTTTTGCCCCAAAATAAGGAGAATTTCTGTTTTTTTGCCCCAACATATAGGGAATTTCTGCCTTTTTGGCCCACAATTAGGGGGATTTCTGCAATTTTGCTCCAAAAAACGGGGAATTTCTGTTTTGTTGCCCGAAAATAAGAAGAATGCATACCTTTTTGCCATAGAAAAGAGAAATTTCTTCATTTTTGCCCCAAAATAAGTGAAATTTCTGAGTTTTGCCCCAAAATAAGAAGAATTTCTGTCCTTTTGCCCCAACATATAGGGAATTTCTGCCTTTTTGCCCCACAATTAGGGGAATTTCTGCAATTTTGCTCCAAAACAGAAGGAATTTCTGCCTTTTTGCTCGAAAACAAGAAGAATGCATACCTTTTTGCCATAAAAAATAGAAATTTCTTAATTTTTGCTCCAAAATAAGGGGAATTTCTGCTTTTTTGCCTCTAAATAAGTGGAATTTCTGTCTTTTTCCCCCCCAAAAAAGGGAATTTCTGTCTTTTTTGCCACATAATAAGGAAAATTTCTGACTTATTACCCTGAAATAAGTGAAATTTCTGCAATTTTGCCCCAAAATGAGGGAAATTTCGGCCTTTTTGCCCCCAAATAAGAAAAATATCAGCCTTTTTATCTCAAAATAAGGGAAATTTCTGCATTTTTGCCCCACAATATGGGAAATTTCTGCCTTTTTGCCCCAAAATAAGAACAAATTCTGCAATTTTGTACCAAAATAAAAGAAATTTCTGACTTTTTGCCCCCAAATAAGGGGAATTTCAGACCTTTTACCTCAAAATAAGGGGAATTTCTGCATTTTTGCCACAAAATATTTGGAATTTCTGCCTTTTTGCCCCAAAATAAGGAAAACTTCTGCCTTTTTTCCTGAAATAAGTAAAATTTCTGCAATTTTGCCTTAAAATAAGTGAAATTTCTGCAATTTTGCCCCAAAATAAGTGAAATTTCTGCAATTTTGCCCCAAAATAAGGGAAATTTCTGGAATTTTGCCCCATAACAAGTGGAATTTCTGAATTTTGCCCCAAAATAAAGAGAATTTCTGTCTTTTTACCCTAACATAAAGGGAATTTCTGCCTTTTTGCCCCACAATTAGGGGAATTTCTGCAATTTTGCTTCAAAATTCAGGGAATTTCTACCTTTTTGCCCGAAAATAAAAGATGAATACCTTTTTGCCATAAAAAAGGGAAATTTCTTCATTTTTCTCAAAAATAAGGGAAATTTCTGATTTTTTGCCTCTAAATAAGTGGAATTACTGTCTTTTTCCCCCAAAACAAAGTGAACTTCTGTCTTTTTTGCCCCAAAATAAAAAAAATTTCAGACTTATTACCCTGAAATAAGTGAAATTTCTGCAATTTCGCTCCAAAATAATTGAAATTTCTGAGTTTTGCCCCAAAATAAGGGGAATTTCTGGATTTTTGTCCCCAAATAAGGGAAATTTTAGCATTTTACCTCAAAATAAGGGGAATTTTTGCAATTTTGCCCCAAAATATGGGAAATTTCTGCCTTTTTGCCCCAAAATAAAAACAAATTCTGCAATTTTGTACCTAAATAAAAGAAATTTCTGACTTTTTGACCCAAAAAAGAAAATTTCTGTTATTTTCTTCTGAAATAAGTGAAATTTCTGCAATTTTGCCCCAAAATATGTGAAATTTCTGCAATTTTGCCCCAAAATAAGAAAAATTTCTGCAATTTTGCCCCAAAATAAGTGAAATTTCTGAGTTTTGCCCCTAAATAAGAAGAATTTCTGTTTGTGCCCCAACATATAGGGAATTTCTGCCTTTTTGCCCCACAATTAGGGGAATTTCTGCAATTTTGCTCTAAATACGGGGAATTTCTGCCTTTTTGCCCGAAAATAAGAAGAATGCATACCTTTTTGCCATAAAAAAGGGAAATTTCTTCATTTTTGCTCCAAAATAAGGGGAATTTCTGCTTTTTTGCCTCTTAATAAGTGGAATTTCTGTCTTTTTCCCCCCAAACAAAGGGAATTTCTGTCTTTTTTGCCCCAAAATATGGAAAATTTCTGACTTATTACCCTGAAGTTAGTGAAATTTCTGCAATTTTGCCCCAAAATGAGGGAAATTTCTGCCTTTTTGCCCCCAAATAAGGAAAATATCAGCCTTTTTACCTCAAAATAAGAGATATTTCTGCATTTTTGCCCCAAAATATGAGAAATTTCTGCAATTTTGCCCCAAAATAAGGGAAATTTCTGCAATTTTGCCACAAAATAAGTGAAATTTCTGAGTTTTGCCCCAAAATAAGAGGAATTTCTGCTTTTACCCCAACATATAGGGAGTTTCTGCCTTTTTGCCCCACAATTAGGGGAATTTCTGCAATTTTGCTCCAAAATACGGGGATTTTCTGCCTTTTTGCCCGAAAATAAGAAGAATGCATATCTTTTTGTCATAAAAAAGGGAAATTTCTTCATTTTTGCTCCAAAATAAGGGGAATTTCTGCTTTTTTGGCTCTAAATATGTAGAATTTGTTTTTTTCCCCCAAAACAAAGGGAATTTCTGTCTTTTTTGCCCCAAAATAAGGAAAATTTCTTACTTATTACCCTGAAATAAGTGAAATTTCTGCAATTGTGCCCCAAAATGAGGAAAATTTCTGCCTTTTTGCCCTTAAATAAGGGGAATTTCAGCCTTTTTATCTCAAAATAATAGGAATTGCTGCATTTTTGCCCCAAAATATGGGAAATTTCTGCCTTTTTGCCCCAAAATAAGAACAATTTCTGCAATTTTGTACCAAAATAAAAGAAATTTCTGCCTTTTTGCCCCAAAATAAGAAAATTTCTGCTTTTTTTCTGAAATAAGTGAAATTTCTGCAATTTTGCCCTAAAATAAGTGAAATTTCTGAGTTTTGCCCCAAAATAAGGAGAATTTCTGTCTTTTTGCCCCAACATATAGGGAATTTCTGCCTTTTTGCCCCACAATTAGGGGGATTTCTGCAATTTTGCTCCAAAAAACGGGGAATTCTGTCTTTTTGCCCGAAAATAAGAAGAATGCATACCTTTTTGCCATAGAAAAGGGAAATTTCTTCATTTTTGTTCCAAAATAAGGGGAATTTCTGCTTTTTGCCTCTAAATAAGTGGAATTTCTGTCTTTTTTTCCCAAAACAAAGGGAATTTCTGTCTTTTTGCACCAAAATAAAGATAATTTCTGACTTATTATTCTGAAATAAGTGAAATTTCTGCAATTTTGCCCCAAAATAAGGGAAATTTCTGCATTTTTTGCCCCCAAATAAGGGGAATTTCAGCCTTTTTACCTCAAAATAAGGGGAATTTCTGCATTTTTGCCCCAAAATATGGGAAATGTCTGCCTTTTTGCCCCAAAATAAGGAAAATTTCTGCAATTTTGTACCAAAATAAAAGAAATATCTGCCTTTTTGCCCCAAAATTAGAAAATTTCTGCTTTTTTTTCGGAAATAAGTGAAATTTCTGCAATTTTGCCCCAAAATAATTGAAATTTCTAAGTTTTGCCCCAAAGTAAGGGAAATTTCTGCTTTTTTGCCCCCAAATAAGAAGTTCAGCATTTTTAACTTTAAAATAAGGGGAATTTCTGCATTTAAGCCCCAAAATATCAGAAATTTCTGCCTTTTTCCCAAAATAAGAAAAATTTCTGCAATTTTGTACCAAAATAAAAGAAATTTCTGCCTTTTTGCCCCAAAATAAGAAAATTTCTGCTTTTTTTCTGAAATAAGTGAAATTTTTGCAATTTTGCCCCAAAGTAAGTGAAATTTCTGAGTGTTGCCTCAAAATAAGGAGAATTTCTGTCTTTTTGCCCCAACATATAGGGAATTTCTGCCTTTTTGTCCCACAATTAGGGGAATTTCTGCAATTTTGCTCCAAAACAGAAGGAATTTCTGCCTTTTTGCCCGAAAACAAGAAGAATGCATACCTTTTAGCCATAAAAAATAGAAATTTCTTAATTTTTGCTCCAAAATAAGGGGAATTTCTGCTTTTTTGCCTCTAAATAAGTGGAATTTCTGTCATTTTCCCCCAAAACAAAGGGAATTTCTGTCTTTTTTGCCCCAAAATAAGGAAAATTTCTGACTTATTACCCTGAAATAAGTGAAATTTCTGCAATTTTGCCCCAAAATGAGGGAAATTTCTGCCTTTTTGCCCCCAAATAAGAAAAATATCAGCCTTTTTACCTCAAAATAAGGGGAATTTCTGCATTTTTGCCCCAAAATATGGGAAATTTCTGCTTTTTTGCCCCAAAATAAGAACAAATTCTGCAATTTTGTACCAAAATAAAAGAAATTTCTGCCTTTTTGCCCCAAAATAAGAAAATTTCTGCTTTTTTTTCTGAAATAAGTGAAATTTCTGCAATTTTGCCCCAAAATATGTGAAATTTCTGCAATTTTGCCCCAAAATAAGGGAAATTTCTGCAATTTTGCCCCAAAATATGTGAAATTTCTGAGTTTTGCCCCAAAATAAGGAGAATTTCTGTCTTTCTGCCCCAACATATAGGGAATTTCTGCCTTTTTGCCCCAGAATTAGGGGAATTGCTGCAATTTTGCTCTAAAATACGGGGAATTTCTGCCTTTTTGCCCAAAAATAAGAAGAATGCATACCTTTTGCCATAAAAAAGGGAAATTTTTTCATTTTTGCTCCAAAATAAGGGGAATTTCTGCTTTTTTGACTCTTAATAAGTGGAATTTCTGTCTTTTTCCCCCAATACAAAGGGAATTTCTGTATTTTTTGCCCCAAAATAAGGAAAATTTCTGACTTGTTACCCTGAAGTAAGTGAAATTTCTGCAATTTTGCCCCAAAATAAGGGAAATTTCTGCCTTTTTCCCCCAAATTAGGGGGAATTTCAGCCTTTTTACCTCAAAATAAGGGGAATTTCTGCATTTTTGCCACAAAATATTTGGAATTTCTGCCTTTTTGCTCCAAAATAAGAAAAATTTCTGTGTTTCTTCCCTGAAATAAAGGAAATTTCTGCAATTTTGCCCCAAAATAAGTGAAATTTCTGCAATTTTGCCCCAAAACAAGTGGAATTTCTGAGTTTTTCTCCAAAATTAGAAGAATTTCTGTCTTTTTGCCCCAACAAATAGGGAATTTCTCACTTTTTGCCCCACAACTAGGGGAATTTCTGCAATTTTGCTCCAAAATACAGGGAATTTCTGCTTTTTTTCCCAAAAATAAGGGGAATGTATACCTTTTGCCACAAAAAAGGGAAATTTCTTCATTTTTGCCCCAAAATAATGGGAATTTCTGCCTTTTTACCTCAAAATAAGTGAAATTTCTGACTTTAAACCCAAAAATATACGGAATTTCTGTCTTTTTGCCCCAAAATAAAAGTAATTTTTGAATTTTGCCCTGAAATAAGGGAAATTTCTGCAATTTTGCCCCAACATAAAAGAAATTTCTGCCTTTTTGACACAAAATAAAGGGAATTTCTGCATTTTTGCCACAAAATATTAGGAATTTCTGACTTTTTGCCCCAAAATAAGAAAATTTCTGCCTTTTTCCCTGAAATAAGTGAAATTTCTGCAATTTTGCCCCAAAATAAGGGAAATTTCTGCCTTTTTGTTCCAAAATAAGGGGAATTTCAGCCTTTTTACCTCAAAATAGGGGATTTCTGCATTTTTGCCAAAAAATATTGAGAATTTCTGCCATTTTGCTCCAAAATATCAAAAATTTCTGCCTTTTTTCCCTGAAATAAGTGAAATTTCTGCAATGTTGCCCCAAAATAAGTGAAATTTCTGCAATTTTGCCCCAAAATAATAGAAATTTCTGGAATTTTCCCCAAAATAAATGGAATTTCTGAGTTTTGCCCCGAAATAAAAAGAATTTCTGTCTTTTTGCCCAAACATATAGGGAATTTCTGCATTTTTGCCCCACAATTAGAGGAATTTCTGCAATTTTGCTCCAAAATACTGGGAATTTCTTCTTTTTAGCCCGAAAATAAAAATAATGTATACCTTTTGCCACAAAAAAAGAAATTTCTTCATTTTTGCCCCAAAATAAGAGGAATTTCTGCATTTTTACCTCAAAATAAGTGAAATTTCTGCCATTTACCCAAAAATAAACAGAATTTCTGTCTTTTTGTCCCAAAATAAAAGGAATTTCTGAATTATGCCCTGAAATAAGTGATATTTTTGCAATTTTTCTCCAAAATAAAAGAAATTTCTGCCTTTTTGCCACAAAATAAGGGCAATTTCTGTCTTTTTGCCCCAAAATAAGGGAAATTTATGCCTTTTTGCCCCCAAATAAGGGGAATTTCAAACTTTTTCCCTCAAAATAAGAGGAATTTCTGCATTTTTGCCACAAAATATTAGGAATTTCTGCCTTTTTGCTCCAAAATAAGGAAAATTTCTGCCTTTTATCCGTGAAATAAGTGAAATTTCTGCAATTTTGCCCTAAAATAAGGGAAATTTCTGCAATTTTGCCCCAAAATAAGGGAAATTTCTGAAATTTTGCCCCAGAATAAGTGGAATTTCTGAGTTTGCCCAAAAATGTGAAGAATTTTTGTCTTTTTGCCTCAACATATAGGGAATTTCTGCCTTTTTTTCCCACAATTAGGGAAATTTCTGCAATTTTGCTCCAAAATATGGGAATTTCTGCTTTTTTGCCCGAAAATGAGGGGAATGTATACCTTTTGCCACAAAAAAATGGAAATTTCTTCATTTTTGCCCCAAAATAAGAGGAATTTCTGCATTTTTACCTCAAAATAAGTGAAATTTCTAGCTTTTTACCCAAAATAAAGGGAATTTCTGTCTTTTTCCCCAAAATAAAAGGAATTTTTTAATTATGCTCTGAAATATGTGAAATTTCTGCAATTTTGCCTCAAAATAAGGGAAATTTCTGCCTTTTTGAAACACAATAAAAAAAATTTCTGCAGTTTTACCAAAAAATATTAAAAATTTCTGCCTTTTTGCCCCAAAATAAGAACAATTTCTGCAATTTTGTACCAAAATAAAAGAAATTTCTGCATTTTTGCCCCAAAATAAGAATATTTCTGCTTTTTTTCTGAAATAAGTGAAATTTCTGCAATTTTGCCCTAAAATAAGTGAAATTTCTGAGTTTTGCCCCAAAATAAGGAGAATTTCTGTCTTTTTGCCCCAATATATAGGGAATTTCTGCCTTTTTGGCCCACAATTAGGGGGATTTCTACAATTTTGCTCCAAAAAACGGGGAATTTCTGTCTTTTTGCCCCACAATTAGGGAAATTTCTGCAATTTTGCTCCAAAATACTCGGATTTTCTGCCTTTTTTACCGAAAATAAGAAGCATGCATATCTTTTTGTCATAAAAAAGGGAAATTTCTTCATTTTTGCTCCAAAATAAGGGGAATTTCTGCTTTTTTGGCTCTAAATATGTAGAATTTGTTTTTTTCCCCCAAAACAAAGGGAATTTCTGTCTTTTTTGCCCCAAAATAAAGAAAATTTATGACTTATTACCCTGAAGTATGTGAAATTTCTGCAATTTTGCCCCAAAATGAGGAAAATTTCTGCCTTTTTGCCCCCAAATAAGGGGAATTTCAGCCTTTTTATCTCAAAATAATAGGAATTTCTGCAATTTTGCCCCAAAATATGGGAAATTTCTGCCTTTTTGCCCCAAAACAAGAACAATTTCTGCAATTTTGTACCAAAATAAAAGAAATTTCGGCCTTTTTGCCCCAAAATAAGAAAATTTCTGCTTTTTTTTTGAAATAAGTGAAATTTCTGCAATTTTGCCCTAAAATAAGTGAAATTTCTGAGTTTTGCCCCAAAATAAGGAGAATTTCTGTTTTTTTGCCCCAACATATAGGGAATTTCTGCCTTTTTGGCCCACAATTAGGGGGATTTCTGCAATTTTGCTCCAAAAAACGGGGATTTTCTGCCTTTTTGACCGAAAATAAGAAGCATGCATATCTTTTTGTCATAAAAAAGGGAAATTTCTTCATTTTTGCTCCAAAATAAGGGGAATTTCTGCTTTTTTGGCTCTAAATATGTAGAATTTGTTTTTTTCCCCCAAAACAAAGGGAATTTCTGTCTTTTTTGCCCCAAAATAAAGAAAATTTATGACTTATTACCCTGAAATAAGTGAAATTTCTGCAATTTTGCCCCAAAATGAGGAAAATTTCTGCCTTTTTGCCCCCAAATAAGGGGAATTTCAGCCTTTTTATCTCAAAATAATAGGAATTTCTGCATTTTTGCCCCAAAATATAGGAAATTTCTGCCTTTTTGCCCCAAAATAAGAACAATTTCTGCAATTTGGTCAAAATAAAAGAAATTTCTGCCTTTTTGCCCCAAAATAAGAAAATTTCTGCTTTTTTTCTGAAATAAGTGAAATTTCTGCAATTTTGCCCTAAAATAAGTGAAATTTCTGAGTTTTGCCCCAAAATAAGGAGAATTTCTGTTTTTTTGCCCCAACATATAGGGAATTTCTGCCTTTTTGGCCCACAATTAGGGGGATTTCTGCAATTTTGCTCCAAAAAACGGGGAATTCTGTCTTTTTGCCCGAAAATAAGAAGAATGCATACCTTTTTGCCATAGAAAAGGGAAATTTCTTCATTTTTGTTCCAAAATAAGGGGAATTTCTGCTTTTTGCCTCTAAATAAGTGGAATTTCTGTCTTTTTTTCCCAAAACAAAGGGAATTTCTGTCTTTTTGCACCAAAATAAAGATAATTTCTGACTTATTATTCTGAAATAAGTGAAATTTCTGCAATTTTGCCCCAAAATAAGGGAAATTTCTGCATTTTTTGCCCCCAAATAAGGGGAATTTCAGCCTTTTTACCTCAAAATAAGGGGAATTTCTGCATTTTTGCCCCAAAATATGGGAAATGTCTGCCTTTTTGCCCCAAAATAAGGAAAATTTCTGCAATTTTGTACCAAAATAAAAGAAATATCTGCCTTTTTGCCCCAAAATTAGAAAATTTCTGCTTTTTTTTCGGAAATAAGTGAAATTTCTGCAATTTTGCCCCAAAATAATTGAAATTTCTAAGTTTTGCCCCAAAGTAAGGGAAATTTCTGCTTTTTTGCCCCCAAATAAGAAGTTCAGCATTTTTAACTTTAAAATAAGGGGAATTTCTGCATTTAAGCCCCAAAATATCAGAAATTTCTGCCTTTTTCCCAAAATAAGAAAAATTTCTGCAATTTTGTACCAAAATAAAAGAAATTTCTGCCTTTTTGCCCCAAAATAAGAAAATTTCTGCTTTTTTTCTGAAATAAGTGAAATTTTTGCAATTTTGCCCCAAAGTAAGTGAAATTTCTGAGTGTTGCCTCAAAATAAGGAGAATTTCTGTCTTTTTGCCCCAACATATAGGGAATTTCTGCCTTTTTGTCCCACAATTAGGGGAATTTCTGCAATTTTGCTCCAAAACAGAAGGAATTTCTGCCTTTTTGCCCGAAAACAAGAAGAATGCATACCTTTTAGCCATAAAAAATAGAAATTTCTTAATTTTTGCTCCAAAATAAGGGGAATTTCTGCTTTTTTGCCTCTAAATAAGTGGAATTTCTGTCATTTTCCCCCAAAACAAAGGGAATTTCTGTCTTTTTTGCCCCAAAATAAGGAAAATTTCTGACTTATTACCCTGAAATAAGTGAAATTTCTGCAATTTTGCCCCAAAATGAGGGAAATTTCTGCCTTTTTGCCCCCAAATAAGAAAAATATCAGCCTTTTTACCTCAAAATAAGGGGAATTTCTGCATTTTTGCCCCAAAATATGGGAAATTTCTGCTTTTTTGCCCCAAAATAAGAACAAATTCTGCAATTTTGTACCAAAATAAAAGAAATTTCTGCCTTTTTGCCCCAAAATAAGAAAATTTCTGCTTTTTTTTCTGAAATAAGTGAAATTTCTGCAATTTTGCCCCAAAATATGTGAAATTTCTGCAATTTTGCCCCAAAATAAGGGAAATTTCTGCAATTTTGCCCCAAAATATGTGAAATTTCTGAGTTTTGCCCCAAAATAAGGAGAATTTCTGTCTTTCTGCCCCAACATATAGGGAATTTCTGCCTTTTTGCCCCAGAATTAGGGGAATTGCTGCAATTTTGCTCTAAAATACGGGGAATTTCTGCCTTTTTGCCCAAAAATAAGAAGAATGCATACCTTTTGCCATAAAAAAGGGAAATTTTTTCATTTTTGCTCCAAAATAAGGGGAATTTCTGCTTTTTTGACTCTTAATAAGTGGAATTTCTGTCTTTTTCCCCCAATACAAAGGGAATTTCTGTATTTTTTGCCCCAAAATAAGGAAAATTTCTGACTTGTTACCCTGAAGTAAGTGAAATTTCTGCAATTTTGCCCCAAAATAAGGGAAATTTCTGCCTTTTTCCCCCAAATTAGGGGGAATTTCAGCCTTTTTACCTCAAAATAAGGGGAATTTCTGCATTTTTGCCACAAAATATTTGGAATTTCTGCCTTTTTGCTCCAAAATAAGAAAAATTTCTGTGTTTCTTCCCTGAAATAAAGGAAATTTCTGCAATTTTGCCCCAAAATAAGTGAAATTTCTGCAATTTTGCCCCAAAACAAGTGGAATTTCTGAGTTTTTCTCCAAAATTAGAAGAATTTCTGTCTTTTTGCCCCAACAAATAGGGAATTTCTCACTTTTTGCCCCACAACTAGGGGAATTTCTGCAATTTTGCTCCAAAATACAGGGAATTTCTGCTTTTTTTCCCAAAAATAAGGGGAATGTATACCTTTTGCCACAAAAAAGGGAAATTTCTTCATTTTTGCCCCAAAATAATGGGAATTTCTGCCTTTTTACCTCAAAATAAGTGAAATTTCTGACTTTAAACCCAAAAATATACGGAATTTCTGTCTTTTTGCCCCAAAATAAAAGTAATTTTTGAATTTTGCCCTGAAATAAGGGAAATTTCTGCAATTTTGCCCCAACATAAAAGAAATTTCTGCCTTTTTGACACAAAATAAAGGGAATTTCTGCATTTTTGCCACAAAATATTAGGAATTTCTGACTTTTTGCCCCAAAATAAGAAAATTTCTGCCTTTTTCCCTGAAATAAGTGAAATTTCTGCAATTTTGCCCCAAAATAAGGGAAATTTCTGCCTTTTTGTTCCAAAATAAGGGGAATTTCAGCCTTTTTACCTCAAAATAGGGGATTTCTGCATTTTTGCCAAAAAATATTGAGAATTTCTGCCATTTTGCTCCAAAATATCAAAAATTTCTGCCTTTTTTCCCTGAAATAAGTGAAATTTCTGCAATGTTGCCCCAAAATAAGTGAAATTTCTGCAATTTTGCCCCAAAATAATAGAAATTTCTGGAATTTTCCCCAAAATAAATGGAATTTCTGAGTTTTGCCCCGAAATAAAAAGAATTTCTGTCTTTTTGCCCAAACATATAGGGAATTTCTGCATTTTTGCCCCACAATTAGAGGAATTTCTGCAATTTTGCTCCAAAATACTGGGAATTTCTTCTTTTTAGCCCGAAAATAAAAATAATGTATACCTTTTGCCACAAAAAAAGAAATTTCTTCATTTTTGCCCCAAAATAAGAGGAATTTCTGCATTTTTACCTCAAAATAAGTGAAATTTCTGCCATTTACCCAAAAATAAACAGAATTTCTGTCTTTTTGTCCCAAAATAAAAGGAATTTCTGAATTATGCCCTGAAATAAGTGATATTTTTGCAATTTTTCTCCAAAATAAAAGAAATTTCTGCCTTTTTGCCACAAAATAAGGGCAATTTCTGTCTTTTTGCCCCAAAATAAGGGAAATTTATGCCTTTTTGCCCCCAAATAAGGGGAATTTCAAACTTTTTCCCTCAAAATAAGAGGAATTTCTGCATTTTTGCCACAAAATATTAGGAATTTCTGCCTTTTTGCTCCAAAATAAGGAAAATTTCTGCCTTTTATCCGTGAAATAAGTGAAATTTCTGCAATTTTGCCCTAAAATAAGGGAAATTTCTGCAATTTTGCCCCAAAATAAGGGAAATTTCTGAAATTTTGCCCCAGAATAAGTGGAATTTCTGAGTTTGCCCAAAAATGTGAAGAATTTTTGTCTTTTTGCCTCAACATATAGGGAATTTCTGCCTTTTTTTCCCACAATTAGGGAAATTTCTGCAATTTTGCTCCAAAATATGGGAATTTCTGCTTTTTTGCCCGAAAATGAGGGGAATGTATACCTTTTGCCACAAAAAAATGGAAATTTCTTCATTTTTGCCCCAAAATAAGAGGAATTTCTGCATTTTTACCTCAAAATAAGTGAAATTTCTAGCTTTTTACCCAAAATAAAGGGAATTTCTGTCTTTTTCCCCAAAATAAAAGGAATTTTTTAATTATGCTCTGAAATATGTGAAATTTCTGCAATTTTGCCTCAAAATAAGGGAAATTTCTGCCTTTTTGAAACACAATAAAAAAAATTTCTGCAGTTTTACCAAAAAATATTAAAAATTTCTGCCTTTTTGCCCCAAAATAAGAACAATTTCTGCAATTTTGTACCAAAATAAAAGAAATTTCTGCATTTTTGCCCCAAAATAAGAATATTTCTGCTTTTTTTCTGAAATAAGTGAAATTTCTGCAATTTTGCCCTAAAATAAGTGAAATTTCTGAGTTTTGCCCCAAAATAAGGAGAATTTCTGTCTTTTTGCCCCAATATATAGGGAATTTCTGCCTTTTTGGCCCACAATTAGGGGGATTTCTACAATTTTGCTCCAAAAAACGGGGAATTTCTGTCTTTTTGCCCCACAATTAGGGAAATTTCTGCAATTTTGCTCCAAAATACTAGGATTTTCTGCCTTTTTTACCGAAAATAAGAAGCATGCATATCTTTTTGTCATAAAAAAGGGAAATTTCTTCATTTTTGCTCCAAAATAAGGGGAATTTCTGCTTTTTTGGCTCTAAATATGTAGAATTTGTTTTTTTCCCCCAAAACAAAGGGAATTTCTGTCTTTTTTGCCCCAAAATAAAGAAAATTTATGACTTATTACCCTGAAGTATGTGAAATTTCTGCAATTTTGCCCCAAAATGAGGAAAATTTCTGCCTTTTTGCCCCCAAATAAGGGGAATTTCAGCCTTTTTATCTCAAAATAATAGGAATTTCTGCAATTTTGCCCCAAAATATGGGAAATTTCTGCCTTTTTGCCCCAAAACAAGAACAATTTCTGCAATTTTGTACCAAAATAAAAGAAATTTCGGCCTTTTTGCCCCAAAATAAGAAAATTTCTGCTTTTTTTTTGAAATAAGTGAAATTTCTGCAATTTTGCCCTAAAATAAGTGAAATTTCTGAGTTTTGCCCCAAAATAAGGAGAATTTCTGTTTTTTTGCCCCAACATATAGGGAATTTCTGCCTTTTTGGCCCACAATTAGGGGGATTTCTGCAATTTTGCTCCAAAAAACGGGGATTTTCTGCCTTTTTGACCGAAAATAAGAAGCATGCATATCTTTTTGTCATAAAAAAGGGAAATTTCTTCATTTTTGCTCCAAAATAAGGGGAATTTCTGCTTTTTTGGCTCTAAATATGTAGAATTTGTTTTTTTCCCCCAAAACAAAGGGAATTTCTGTCTTTTTTGCCCCAAAATAAAGAAAATTTATGACTTATTACCCTGAAATAAGTGAAATTTCTGCAATTTTGCCCCAAAATGAGGAAAATTTCTGCCTTTTTGCCCCCAAATAAGGGGAATTTCAGCCTTTTTATCTCAAAATAATAGGAATTTCTGCATTTTTGCCCCAAAATATAGGAAATTTCTGCCTTTTTGCCCCAAAATAAGAACAATTTCTGCAATTTGGTCAAAATAAAAGAAATTTCTGCCTTTTTGCCCCAAAAGAAGAAAATTTCTGCTTTTTTTCTGAAATAAGTGAAATTTCTGCAATTTTGCCCTAAAATAAGTGAAATTTCTGAGTTTTGCCCCAAAATAAGGAGAATTTCTGTTTTTTTGCCCCAACATATAGGGAATTTCTGCCTTTTTGGCCCACAATTAGGGGGATTTCTGCAATTTTGCTCCAAAAAACGGGGAATTTCTGTTTTTTTGCCCGAAAATAAGAAGAATGCATACCTTTTTGCCATAGAAAAGAGAAATTTCTTCATTTTTGCCCCAAAATAAGTGAAATTTCTGAGTTTTGCCCCAAAATAAGAAGAATTTCTGTCCTTTTGCCCCAACATATAGGGAATTTCTGCCTTTTTGCCCCACAATTAGGGGAATTTCTGCAATTTTGCTCCAAAACAGAAGGAATTTCTGCCTTTTTGCTCGAAAACAAGAAGAATGCATACCTTTTTGCCATAAAAAATAGAAATTTCTTAATTTTTGCTCCAAAATAAGGGGAATTTCTGCTTTTTTGCCTCTAAATAAGTGGAATTTCTGTCTTTTTCCCCCCCAAAAAAGGGAATTTCTGTCTTTTTTGCCACATAATAAGGAAAATTTCTGACTTATTACCCTGAAATAAGTGAAATTTCTGCAATTTTGCCCCAAAATGAGGGAAATTTCGGCCTTTTTGCCCCCAAATAAGAAAAATATCAGCCTTTTTATCTCAAAATAAGGGAAATTTCTGCATTTTTGCCCCAAAATATGGGAAATTTCTGCCTTTTTGCCCCAAAATAAGAACAAATTCTGCAATTTTGTACCAAAATAAAAGAAATTTCTGACTTTTTGCCCCCAAATAAGGGGAATTTCAGACCTTTTACCTCAAAATAAGGGGAATTTCTGCATTTTTGCCACAAAATATTTGGAATTTCTGCCTTTTTGCCCCAAAATAAGGAAAACTTCTGCCTTTTTTCCTGAAATAAGTAAAATTTCTGCAATTTTGCCTTAAAATAAGTGAAATTTCTGCAATTTTGCCCCAAAATAAGGGAAATTTCTGGAATTTTGCCCCATAACAAGTGGAATTTCTGAATTTTGCCCCAAAATAAAGAGAATTTCTGTCTTTTTACCCTAACATAAAGGGAATTTCTGCCTTTTTGCCCCACAATTAGGGGAATTTCTGCAATTTTGCTTCAAAATTCAGGGAATTTCTACCTTTTTGCCCGAAAATAAAAGATGAATACCTTTTTGCCATAAAAAAGGGAAATTTCTTCATTTTTCTCAAAAATAAGGGAAATTTCTGATTTTTTGCCTCTAAATAAGTGGAATTACTGTCTTTTTCCCCCAAAACAAAGTGAACTTCTGTCTTTTTTGCCCCAAAATAAAAAAAATTTCAGACTTATTACCCTGAAATAAGTGAAATTTCTGCAATTTCGCTCCAAAATAATTGAAATTTCTGAGTTTTGCCCCAAAATAAGGGGAATTTCTGGATTTTTGTCCCCAAATAAGGGAAATTTTAGCATTTTACCTCAAAATAAGGGGAATTTTTGCAATTTTGCCCCAAAATATGGGAAATTTCTGCCTTTTTGCCCCAAAATAAAAACAAATTCTGCAATTTTGTACCTAAATAAAAGAAATTTCTGACTTTTTGACCCAAAAAAGAAAATTTCTGTTATTTTCTTCTGAAATAAGTGAAATTTCTGCAATTTTGCCCCAAAATATGTGAAATTTCTGCAATTTTGCCCCAAAATAAGAAAAATTTCTGCAATTTTGCCCCAAAATAAGTGAAATTTCTGAGTTTTGCCCCTAAATAAGAAGAATTTCTGTTTGTGCCCCAACATATAGGGAATTTCTGCCTTTTTGCCCCACAATTAGGGGAATTTCTGCAATTTTGCTCTAAATACGGGGAATTTCTGCCTTTTTGCCCGAAAATAAGAAGAATGCATACCTTTTTGCCATAAAAAAGGGAAATTTCTTCATTTTTGCTCCAAAATAAGGGGAATTTCTGCTTTTTTGCCTCTTAATAAGTGGAATTTCTGTCTTTTTCCCCCCAAACAAAGGGAATTTCTGTCTTTTTTGCCCCAAAATATGGAAAATTTCTGACTTATTACCCTGAAGTTAGTGAAATTTCTGCAATTTTGCCCCAAAATGAGGGAAATTTCTGCCTTTTTGCCCCCAAATAAGGAAAATATCAGCCTTTTTACCTCAAAATAAGAGATATTTCTGCATTTTTGCCCCAAAATATGAGAAATTTCTGCAATTTTGCCCCAAAATAAGGGAAATTTCTGCAATTTTGCCACAAAATAAGTGAAATTTCTGAGTTTTGCCCCAAAATAAGAGGAATTTCTGCTTTTACCCCAACATATAGGGAGTTTCTGCCTTTTTGCCCCACAATTAGGGGAATTTCTGCAATTTTGCTCCAAAATACGGGGATTTTCTGCCTTTTTGCCCGAAAATAAGAAGAATGCATATCTTTTTGTCATAAAAAAGGGAAATTTCTTCATTTTTGCTCCAAAATAAGGGGAATTTCTGCTTTTTTGGCTCTAAATATGTAGAATTTGTTTTTTTCCCCCAAAACAAAGGGAATTTCTGTCTTTTTTGCCCCAAAATAAGGAAAATTTCTTACTTATTACCCTGAAATAAGTGAAATTTCTGCAATTGTGCCCCAAAATGAGGAAAATTTCTGCCTTTTTGCCCTTAAATAAGGGGAATTTCAGCCTTTTTATCTCAAAATAATAGGAATTGCTGCATTTTTGCCCCAAAATATGGGAAATTTCTGCCTTTTTGCCCCAAAATAAGAACAATTTCTGCAATTTTGTACCAAAATAAAAGAAATTTCTGCCTTTTTGCCCCAAAATAAGAAAATTTCTGCTTTTTTTCTGAAATAAGTGAAATTTCTGCAATTTTGCCCTAAAATAAGTGAAATTTCTGAGTTTTGCCCCAAAATAAGGAGAATTTCTGTCTTTTTGCCCCAACATATAGGGAATTTCTGCCTTTTTGCCCCACAATTAGGGGGATTTCTGCAATTTTGCTCCAAAAAACGGGGAATTCTGTCTTTTTGCCCGAAAATAAGAAGAATGCATACCTTTTTGCCATAGAAAAGGGAAATTTCTTCATTTTTGTTCCAAAATAAGGGGAATTTCTGCTTTTTGCCTCTAAATAAGTGGAATTTCTGTCTTTTTTTCCCAAAACAAAGGGAATTTCTGTCTTTTTGCACCAAAATAAAGATAATTTCTGACTTATTATTCTGAAATAAGTGAAATTTCTGCAATTTTGCCCCAAAATAAGGGAAATTTCTGCATTTTTTGCCCCCAAATAAGGGGAATTTCAGCCTTTTTACCTCAAAATAAGGGGAATTTCTGCATTTTTGCCCCAAAATATGGGAAATGTCTGCCTTTTTGCCCCAAAATAAGGAAAATTTCTGCAATTTTGTACCAAAATAAAAGAAATATCTGCCTTTTTGCCCCAAAATTAGAAAATTTCTGCTTTTTTTTCGGAAATAAGTGAAATTTCTGCAATTTTGCCCCAAAATAATTGAAATTTCTAAGTTTTGCCCCAAAGTAAGGGAAATTTCTGCTTTTTTGCCCCCAAATAAGAAGTTCAGCATTTTTAACTTTAAAATAAGGGGAATTTCTGCATTTAAGCCCCAAAATATCAGAAATTTCTGCCTTTTTCCCAAAATAAGAAAAATTTCTGCAATTTTGTACCAAAATAAAAGAAATTTCTGCCTTTTTGCCCCAAAATAAGAAAATTTCTGCTTTTTTTCTGAAATAAGTGAAATTTTTGCAATTTTGCCCCAAAGTAAGTGAAATTTCTGAGTGTTGCCTCAAAATAAGGAGAATTTCTGTCTTTTTGCCCCAACATATAGGGAATTTCTGCCTTTTTGTCCCACAATTAGGGGAATTTCTGCAATTTTGCTCCAAAACAGAAGGAATTTCTGCCTTTTTGCCCGAAAACAAGAAGAATGCATACCTTTTAGCCATAAAAAATAGAAATTTCTTAATTTTTGCTCCAAAATAAGGGGAATTTCTGCTTTTTTGCCTCTAAATAAGTGGAATTTCTGTCATTTTCCCCCAAAACAAAGGGAATTTCTGTCTTTTTTGCCCCAAAATAAGGAAAATTTCTGACTTATTACCCTGAAATAAGTGAAATTTCTGCAATTTTGCCCCAAAATGAGGGAAATTTCTGCCTTTTTGCCCCCAAATAAGAAAAATATCAGCCTTTTTACCTCAAAATAAGGGGAATTTCTGCATTTTTGCCCCAAAATATGGGAAATTTCTGCTTTTTTGCCCCAAAATAAGAACAAATTCTGCAATTTTGTACCAAAATAAAAGAAATTTCTGCCTTTTTGCCCCAAAATAAGAAAATTTCTGCTTTTTTTTCTGAAATAAGTGAAATTTCTGCAATTTTGCCCCAAAATATGTGAAATTTCTGCAATTTTGCCCCAAAATAAGGGAAATTTCTGCAATTTTGCCCCAAAATATGTGAAATTTCTGAGTTTTGCCCCAAAATAAGGAGAATTTCTGTCTTTCTGCCCCAACATATAGGGAATTTCTGCCTTTTTGCCCCAGAATTAGGGGAATTGCTGCAATTTTGCTCTAAAATACGGGGAATTTCTGCCTTTTTGCCCAAAAATAAGAAGAATGCATACCTTTTGCCATAAAAAAGGGAAATTTTTTCATTTTTGCTCCAAAATAAGGGGAATTTCTGCTTTTTTGACTCTTAATAAGTGGAATTTCTGTCTTTTTCCCCCAATACAAAGGGAATTTCTGTATTTTTTGCCCCAAAATAAGGAAAATTTCTGACTTGTTACCCTGAAGTAAGTGAAATTTCTGCAATTTTGCCCCAAAATAAGGGAAATTTCTGCCTTTTTCCCCCAAATTAGGGGGAATTTCAGCCTTTTTACCTCAAAATAAGGGGAATTTCTGCATTTTTGCCACAAAATATTTGGAATTTCTGCCTTTTTGCTCCAAAATAAGAAAAATTTCTGTGTTTCTTCCCTGAAATAAAGGAAATTTCTGCAATTTTGCCCCAAAATAAGTGAAATTTCTGCAATTTTGCCCCAAAACAAGTGGAATTTCTGAGTTTTTCTCCAAAATTAGAAGAATTTCTGTCTTTTTGCCCCAACAAATAGGGAATTTCTCACTTTTTGCCCCACAACTAGGGGAATTTCTGCAATTTTGCTCCAAAATACAGGGAATTTCTGCTTTTTTTCCCAAAAATAAGGGGAATGTATACCTTTTGCCACAAAAAAGGGAAATTTCTTCATTTTTGCCCCAAAATAATGGGAATTTCTGCCTTTTTACCTCAAAATAAGTGAAATTTCTGACTTTAAACCCAAAAATATACGGAATTTCTGTCTTTTTGCCCCAAAATAAAAGTAATTTTTGAATTTTGCCCTGAAATAAGGGAAATTTCTGCAATTTTGCCCCAACATAAAAGAAATTTCTGCCTTTTTGACACAAAATAAAGGGAATTTCTGCATTTTTGCCACAAAATATTAGGAATTTCTGACTTTTTGCCCCAAAATAAGAAAATTTCTGCCTTTTTCCCTGAAATAAGTGAAATTTCTGCAATTTTGCCCCAAAATAAGGGAAATTTCTGCCTTTTTGTTCCAAAATAAGGGGAATTTCAGCCTTTTTACCTCAAAATAGGGGATTTCTGCATTTTTGCCAAAAAATATTGAGAATTTCTGCCATTTTGCTCCAAAATATCAAAAATTTCTGCCTTTTTTCCCTGAAATAAGTGAAATTTCTGCAATGTTGCCCCAAAATAAGTGAAATTTCTGCAATTTTGCCCCAAAATAATAGAAATTTCTGGAATTTTCCCCAAAATAAATGGAATTTCTGAGTTTTGCCCCGAAATAAAAAGAATTTCTGTCTTTTTGCCCAAACATATAGGGAATTTCTGCATTTTTGCCCCACAATTAGAGGAATTTCTGCAATTTTGCTCCAAAATACTGGGAATTTCTTCTTTTTAGCCCGAAAATAAAAATAATGTATACCTTTTGCCACAAAAAAAGAAATTTCTTCATTTTTGCCCCAAAATAAGAGGAATTTCTGCATTTTTACCTCAAAATAAGTGAAATTTCTGCCATTTACCCAAAAATAAACAGAATTTCTGTCTTTTTGTCCCAAAATAAAAGGAATTTCTGAATTATGCCCTGAAATAAGTGATATTTTTGCAATTTTTCTCCAAAATAAAAGAAATTTCTGCCTTTTTGCCACAAAATAAGGGCAATTTCTGTCTTTTTGCCCCAAAATAAGGGAAATTTATGCCTTTTTGCCCCCAAATAAGGGGAATTTCAAACTTTTTCCCTCAAAATAAGAGGAATTTCTGCATTTTTGCCACAAAATATTAGGAATTTCTGCCTTTTTGCTCCAAAATAAGGAAAATTTCTGCCTTTTATCCGTGAAATAAGTGAAATTTCTGCAATTTTGCCCTAAAATAAGGGAAATTTCTGCAATTTTGCCCCAAAATAAGGGAAATTTCTGAAATTTTGCCCCAGAATAAGTGGAATTTCTGAGTTTGCCCAAAAATGTGAAGAATTTTTGTCTTTTTGCCTCAACATATAGGGAATTTCTGCCTTTTTTTCCCACAATTAGGGAAATTTCTGCAATTTTGCTCCAAAATATGGGAATTTCTGCTTTTTTGCCCGAAAATGAGGGGAATGTATACCTTTTGCCACAAAAAAATGGAAATTTCTTCATTTTTGCCCCAAAATAAGAGGAATTTCTGCATTTTTACCTCAAAATAAGTGAAATTTCTAGCTTTTTACCCAAAATAAAGGGAATTTCTGTCTTTTTCCCCAAAATAAAAGGAATTTTTTAATTATGCTCTGAAATATGTGAAATTTCTGCAATTTTGCCTCAAAATAAGGGAAATTTCTGCCTTTTTGAAACACAATAAAAAAAATTTCTGCAGTTTTACCAAAAAATATTAAGAATTTCTGCCTTTTTGCCCCAAAATAAGAACAATTTCTGCAATTTTGTACCAAAATAAAAGAAATTTCTGCATTTTTGCCCCAAAATAAGAATATTTCTGCTTTTTTTCTGAAATAAGTGAAATTTCTGCAATTTTGCCCTAAAATAAGTGAAATTTCTGAGTTTTGCCCCAAAATAAGGAGAATTTCTGTCTTTTTGCCCCAATATATAGGGAATTTCTGCCTTTTTGGCCCACAATTAGGGGGATTTCTACAATTTTGCTCCAAAAAACGGGGAATTTCTGTCTTTTTGCCCCACAATTAGGGAAATTTCTGCAATTTTGCTCCAAAATACTAGGATTTTCTGCCTTTTTTACCGAAAATAAGAAGCATGCATATCTTTTTGTCATAAAAAAGGGAAATTTCTTCATTTTTGCTCCAAAATAAGGGGAATTTCTGCTTTTTTGGCTCTAAATATGTAGAATTTGTTTTTTTCCCCCAAAACAAAGGGAATTTCTGTCTTTTTTGCCCCAAAATAAAGAAAATTTATGACTTATTACCCTGAAGTATGTGAAATTTCTGCAATTTTGCCCCAAAATGAGGAAAATTTCTGCCTTTTTGCCCCCAAATAAGGGGAATTTCAGCCTTTTTATCTCAAAATAATAGGAATTTCTGCAATTTTGCCCCAAAATATGGGAAATTTCTGCCTTTTTGCCCCAAAACAAGAACAATTTCTGCAATTTTGTACCAAAATAAAAGAAATTTCGGCCTTTTTGCCCCAAAATAAGAAAATTTCTGCTTTTTTTTTGAAATAAGTGAAATTTCTGCAATTTTGCCCTAAAATAAGTGAAATTTCTGAGTTTTGCCCCAAAATAAGGAGAATTTCTGTTTTTTTGCCCCAACATATAGGGAATTTCTGCCTTTTTGGCCCACAATTAGGGGGATTTCTGCAATTTTGCTCCAAAAAACGGGGAATTTCTGTCTTTTTGCCCCACTATTAGGGAAATTTCTGCAATTTTGCTCCAAAATACGGGGATTTTCTGCCTTTTTGACCGAAAATAAGAAGCATGCATATCTTTTTGTCATAAAAAAGGGAAATTTCTTCATTTTTGCTCCAAAATAAGGGGAATTTCTGCTTTTTTGGCTCTAAATATGTAGAATTTGTTTTTTTCCCCCAAAACAAAGGGAATTTCTGTCTTTTTTGCCCCAAAATAAAGAAAATTTATGACTTATTACCCTGAAATAAGTGAAATTTCTGCAATTTTGCCCCAAAATGAGGAAAATTTCTGCCTTTTTGCCCCCAAATAAGGGGAATTTCAGCCTTTTTATCTCAAAATAATAGGAATTTCTGCATTTTTGCCCCAAAATATAGGAAATTTCTGCCTTTTTGCCCCAAAATAAGAACAATTTCTGCAATTTGGTCAAAATAAAAGAAATTTCTGCCTTTTTGCCCCAAAAGAAGAAAATTTCTGCTTTTTTTCTGAAATAAGTGAAATTTCTGCAATTTTGCCCTAAAATAAGTGAAATTTCTGAGTTTTGCCCCAAAATAAGGAGAATTTCTGTTTTTTTGCCCCAACATATAGGGAATTTCTGCCTTTTTGGCCCACAATTAGGGGGATTTCTGCAATTTTGCTCCAAAAAACGGGGAATTTCTGTTTTTTTGCCCGAAAATAAGAAGAATGCATACCTTTTTGCCATAGAAAAGAGAAATTTCTTCATTTTTGCCCCAAAATAAGTGAAATTTCTGAGTTTTGCCCCAAAATAAGAAGAATTTCTGTCCTTTTGCCCCAACATATAGGGAATTTCTGCCTTTTTGCCCCACAATTAGGGGAATTTCTGCAATTTTGCTCCAAAACAGAAGGAATTTCTGCCTTTTTGCTCGAAAACAAGAAGAATGCATACCTTTTTGCCATAAAAAATAGAAATTTCTTAATTTTTGCTCCAAAATAAGGGGAATTTCTGCTTTTTTGCCTCTAAATAAGTGGAATTTCTGTCTTTTTCCCCCCCAAAAAAGGGAATTTCTGTCTTTTTTGCCACATAATAAGGAAAATTTCTGACTTATTACCCTGAAATAAGTGAAATTTCTGCAATTTTGCCCCAAAATGAGGGAAATTTCGGCCTTTTTGCCCCCAAATAAGAAAAATATCAGCCTTTTTATCTCAAAATAAGGGAAATTTCTGCATTTTTGCCCCAAAATATGGGAAATTTCTGCCTTTTTGCCCCAAAATAAGAACAAATTCTGCAATTTTGTACCAAAATAAAAGAAATTTCTGACTTTTTGCCCCCAAATAAGGGGAATTTCAGACCTTTTACCTCAAAATAAGGGGAATTTCTGCATTTTTGCCACAAAATATTTGGAATTTCTGCCTTTTTGCCCCAAAATAAGGAAAACTTCTGCCTTTTTTCCTGAAATAAGTAAAATTTCTGCAATTTTGCCTTAAAATAAGTGAAATTTCTGCAATTTTGCCCCAAAATAAGTGAAATTTCTGCAATTTTGCCCCAAAATAAGGGAAATTTCTGGAATTTTGCCCCATAACAAGTGGAATTTCTGAATTTTGCCCCAAAATAAAGAGAATTTCTGTCTTTTTACCCTAACATAAAGGGAATTTCTGCCTTTTTGCCCCACAATTAGGGGAATTTCTGCAATTTTGCTTCAAAATTCAGGGAATTTCTACCTTTTTGCCCGAAAATAAAAGATGAATACCTTTTTGCCATAAAAAAGGGAAATTTCTTCATTTTTCTCAAAAATAAGGGAAATTTCTGATTTTTTGCCTCTAAATAAGTGGAATTACTGTCTTTTTCCCCCAAAACAAAGTGAACTTCTGTCTTTTTTGCCCCAAAATAAAAAAAATTTCAGACTTATTACCCTGAAATAAGTGAAATTTCTGCAATTTCGCTCCAAAATAATTGAAATTTCTGAGTTTTGCCCCAAAATAAGGGGAATTTCTGGATTTTTGTCCCCAAATAAGGGAAATTTTAGCATTTTACCTCAAAATAAGGGGAATTTTTGCAATTTTGCCCCAAAATATGGGAAATTTCTGCCTTTTTGCCCCAAAATAAAAACAAATTCTGCAATTTTGTACCTAAATAAAAGAAATTTCTGACTTTTTGACCCAAAAAAGAAAATTTCTGTTATTTTCTTCTGAAATAAGTGAAATTTCTGCAATTTTGCCCCAAAATATGTGAAATTTCTGCAATTTTGCCCCAAAATAAGAAAAATTTCTGCAATTTTGCCCCAAAATAAGTGAAATTTCTGAGTTTTGCCCCTAAATAAGAAGAATTTCTGTTTGTGCCCCAACATATAGGGAATTTCTGCCTTTTTGCCCCACAATTAGGGGAATTTCTGCAATTTTGCTCTAAATACGGGGAATTTCTGCCTTTTTGCCCGAAAATAAGAAGAATGCATACCTTTTTGCCATAAAAAAGGGAAATTTCTTCATTTTTGCTCCAAAATAAGGGGAATTTCTGCTTTTTTGCCTCTTAATAAGTGGAATTTCTGTCTTTTTCCCCCCAAACAAAGGGAATTTCTGTCTTTTTTGCCCCAAAATATGGAAAATTTCTGACTTATTACCCTGAAGTTAGTGAAATTTCTGCAATTTTGCCCCAAAATGAGGGAAATTTCTGCCTTTTTGCCCCCAAATAAGGAAAATATCAGCCTTTTTACCTCAAAATAAGAGATATTTCTGCATTTTTGCCCCAAAATATGAGAAATTTCTGCAATTTTGCCCCAAAATAAGGGAAATTTCTGCAATTTTGCCACAAAATAAGTGAAATTTCTGAGTTTTGCCCCAAAATAAGAGGAATTTCTGCTTTTACCCCAACATATAGGGAGTTTCTGCCTTTTTGCCCCACAATTAGGGGAATTTCTGCAATTTTGCTCCAAAATACGGGGATTTTCTGCCTTTTTGCCCGAAAATAAGAAGAATGCATATCTTTTTGTCATAAAAAAGGGAAATTTCTTCATTTTTGCTCCAAAATAAGGGGAATTTCTGCTTTTTTGGCTCTAAATATGTAGAATTTGTTTTTTTCCCCCAAAACAAAGGGAATTTCTGTCTTTTTTGCCCCAAAATAAGGAAAATTTCTTACTTATTACCCTGAAATAAGTGAAATTTCTGCAATTGTGCCCCAAAATGAGGAAAATTTCTGCCTTTTTGCCCTTAAATAAGGGGAATTTCAGCCTTTTTATCTCAAAATAATAGGAATTGCTGCATTTTTGCCCCAAAATATGGGAAATTTCTGCCTTTTTGCCCCAAAATAAGAACAATTTCTGCAATTTTGTACCAAAATAAAAGAAATTTCTGCCTTTTTGCCCCAAAATAAGAAAATTTCTGCTTTTTTTCTGAAATAAGTGAAATTTCTGCAATTTTGCCCTAAAATAAGTGAAATTTCTGAGTTTTGCCCCAAAATAAGGAGAATTTCTGTCTTTTTGCCCCAACATATAGGGAATTTCTGCCTTTTTGCCCCACAATTAGGGGGATTTCTGCAATTTTGCTCCAAAAAACGGGGAATTCTGTCTTTTTGCCCGAAAATAAGAAGAATGCATACCTTTTTGCCATAGAAAAGGGAAATTTCTTCATTTTTGTTCCAAAATAAGGGGAATTTCTGCTTTTTGCCTCTAAATAAGTGGAATTTCTGTCTTTTTTTCCCAAAACAAAGGGAATTTCTGTCTTTTTGCACCAAAATAAAGATAATTTCTGACTTATTATTCTGAAATAAGTGAAATTTCTGCAATTTTGCCCCAAAATAAGGGAAATTTCTGCATTTTTTGCCCCCAAATAAGGGGAATTTCAGCCTTTTTACCTCAAAATAAGGGGAATTTCTGCATTTTTGCCCCAAAATATGGGAAATGTCTGCCTTTTTACCCCAAAATAAGGAAAATTTCTGCAATTTTGTACCAAAATAAAAGAAATATCTGCCTTTTTGCCCCAAAATTAGAAAATTTCTGCTTTTTTTTCGGAAATAAGTGAAATTTCTGCAATTTTGCCCCAAAATAATTGAAATTTCTAAGTTTTGCCCCAAAGTAAGGGAAATTTCTGCTTTTTTGCCCCCAAATAAGAAGTTCAGCATTTTTAACTTTAAAATAAGGGGAATTTCTGCATTTAAGCCCCAAAATATCAGAAATTTCTGCCTTTTTCCCAAAATAAGAAAAATTTCTGCAATTTTGTACCAAAATAAAAGAAATTTCTGCCTTTTTGCCCCAAAATAAGAAAATTTCTGCTTTTTTTCTGAAATAAGTGAAATTTTTGCAATTTTGCCCCAAAGTAAGTGAAATTTCTGAGTGTTGCCTCAAAATAAGGAGAATTTCTGTCTTTTTGCCCCAACATATAGGGAATTTCTGCCTTTTTGTCCCACAATTAGGGGAATTTCTGCAATTTTGCTCCAAAACAGAAGGAATTTCTGCCTTTTTGCCCGAAAACAAGAAGAATGCATACCTTTTAGCCATAAAAAATAGAAATTTCTTAATTTTTGCTCCAAAATAAGGGGAATTTCTGCTTTTTTGCCTCTAAATAAGTGGAATTTCTGTCATTTTCCCCCAAAACAAAGGGAATTTCTGTCTTTTTTGCCCCAAAATAAGGAAAATTTCTGACTTATTACCCTGAAATAAGTGAAATTTCTGCAATTTTGCCCCAAAATGAGGGAAATTTCTGCCTTTTTGCCCCCAAATAAGAAAAATATCAGCCTTTTTACCTCAAAATAAGGGGAATTTCTGCATTTTTGCCCCAAAATATGGGAAATTTCTGCTTTTTTGCCCCAAAATAAGAACAAATTCTGCAATTTTGTACCAAAATAAAAGAAATTTCTGCCTTTTTGCCCCAAAATAAGAAAATTTCTGCTTTTTTTTCTGAAATAAGTGAAATTTCTGCAATTTTGCCCCAAAATATGTGAAATTTCTGCAATTTTGCCCCAAAATAAGGGAAATTTCTGCAATTTTGCCCCAAAATATGTGAAATTTCTGAGTTTTGCCCCAAAATAAGGAGAATTTCTGTCTTTCTGCCCCAACATATAGGGAATTTCTGCCTTTTTGCCCCAGAATTAGGGGAATTGCTGCAATTTTGCTCTAAAATACGGGGAATTTCTGCCTTTTTGCCCAAAAATAAGAAGAATGCATACCTTTTGCCATAAAAAAGGGAAATTTTTTCATTTTTGCTCCAAAATAAGGGGAATTTCTGCTTTTTTGACTCTTAATAAGTGGAATTTCTGTCTTTTTCCCCCAATACAAAGGGAATTTCTGTATTTTTTGCCCCAAAATAAGGAAAATTTCTGACTTGTTACCCTGAAGTAAGTGAAATTTCTGCAATTTTGCCCCAAAATAAGGGAAATTTCTGCCTTTTTCCCCCAAATTAGGGGGAATTTCAGCCTTTTTACCTCAAAATAAGGGGAATTTCTGCATTTTTGCCACAAAATATTTGGAATTTCTGCCTTTTTGCTCCAAAATAAGAAAAATTTCTGTGTTTCTTCCCTGAAATAAAGGAAATTTCTGCAATTTTGCCCCAAAATAAGTGAAATTTCTGCAATTTTGCCCCAAAACAAGTGGAATTTCTGAGTTTTTCTCCAAAATTAGAAGAATTTCTGTCTTTTTGCCCCAACAAATAGGGAATTTCTCACTTTTTGCCCCACAACTAGGGGAATTTCTGCAATTTTGCTCCAAAATACAGGGAATTTCTGCTTTTTTTCCCAAAAATAAGGGGAATGTATACCTTTTGCCACAAAAAAGGGAAATTTCTTCATTTTTGCCCCAAAATAATGGGAATTTCTGCCTTTTTACCTCAAAATAAGTGAAATTTCTGACTTTAAACCCAAAAATATACGGAATTTCTGTCTTTTTGCCCCAAAATAAAAGTAATTTTTGAATTTTGCCCTGAAATAAGGGAAATTTCTGCAATTTTGCCCCAACATAAAAGAAATTTCTGCCTTTTTGACACAAAATAAAGGGAATTTCTGCATTTTTGCCACAAAATATTAGGAATTTCTGACTTTTTGCCCCAAAATAAGAAAATTTCTGCCTTTTTCCCTGAAATAAGTGAAATTTCTGCAATTTTGCCCCAAAATAAGGGAAATTTCTGCCTTTTTGTTCCAAAATAAGGGGAATTTCAGCCTTTTTACCTCAAAATAGGGGATTTCTGCATTTTTGCCAAAAAATATTGAGAATTTCTGCCATTTTGCTCCAAAATATCAAAAATTTCTGCCTTTTTTCCCTGAAATAAGTGAAATTTCTGCAATGTTGCCCCAAAATAAGTGAAATTTCTGCAATTTTGCCCCAAAATAATAGAAATTTCTGGAATTTTCCCCAAAATAAATGGAATTTCTGAGTTTTGCCCCGAAATAAAAAGAATTTCTGTCTTTTTGCCCAAACATATAGGGAATTTCTGCATTTTTGCCCCACAATTAGAGGAATTTCTGCAATTTTGCTCCAAAATACTGGGAATTTCTTCTTTTTAGCCCGAAAATAAAAATAATGTATACCTTTTGCCACAAAAAAAGAAATTTCTTCATTTTTGCCCCAAAATAAGAGGAATTTCTGCATTTTTACCTCAAAATAAGTGAAATTTCTGCCATTTACCCAAAAATAAACAGAATTTCTGTCTTTTTGTCCCAAAATAAAAGGAATTTCTGAATTATGCCCTGAAATAAGTGATATTTTTGCAATTTTTCTCCAAAATAAAAGAAATTTCTGCCTTTTTGCCACAAAATAAGGGCAATTTCTGTCTTTTTGCCCCAAAATAAGGGAAATTTATGCCTTTTTGCCCCCAAATAAGGGGAATTTCAAACTTTTTCCCTCAAAATAAGAGGAATTTCTGCATTTTTGCCACAAAATATTAGGAATTTCTGCCTTTTTGCTCCAAAATAAGGAAAATTTCTGCCTTTTATCCGTGAAATAAGTGAAATTTCTGCAATTTTGCCCTAAAATAAGGGAAATTTCTGCAATTTTGCCCCAAAATAAGGGAAATTTCTGAAATTTTGCCCCAGAATAAGTGGAATTTCTGAGTTTGCCCAAAAATGTGAAGAATTTTTGTCTTTTTGCCTCAACATATAGGGAATTTCTGCCTTTTTTTCCCACAATTAGGGAAATTTCTGCAATTTTGCTCCAAAATATGGGAATTTCTGCTTTTTTGCCCGAAAATGAGGGGAATGTATACCTTTTGCCACAAAAAAATGGAAATTTCTTCATTTTTGCCCCAAAATAAGAGGAATTTCTGCATTTTTACCTCAAAATAAGTGAAATTTCTAGCTTTTTACCCAAAATAAAGGGAATTTCTGTCTTTTTCCCCAAAATAAAAGGAATTTTTTAATTATGCTCTGAAATATGTGAAATTTCTGCAATTTTGCCTCAAAATAAGGGAAATTTCTGCCTTTTTGAAACACAATAAAAAAAATTTCTGCAGTTTTACCAAAAAATATTAAGAATTTCTGCCTTTTTGCCCCAAAATAAGGAAAATTTCTGCATTTTTTCCCTGAAATAAGTGAAATTTCTGCAATTTTGCCCCAAAATAAGTGAAATTTCTGCAATTTTGCCCCAAAATAAGTAAAATTTCTGCAATTTTGCCCAAAAATAAGGGAAATTTCTGGAATTTGCCCCATAATAAGTGGAATTTCTGAGTTTTGACCCAAAATAAAAAGAATTTCTTTCTTTTTACCCCCACATATATGGAATTTCTCCATTTTTGCCCCACAATTAGGAGAATTTCTGCAATTTTGCTCCAAAATACGGGGAATTTCTGCTTTTTAGCCCGAAAACAAGGGGAATGTATACCTTTTGCCACAAAAAGGGAAATTTCTTCATTTTTGCTCCAAAATAAGAGGAATTTCTGCCTTTTTACCTCAAAATAAGTGAAATTTCTGCCTTTTTTACCCAAAAATAAACGGAATTTCTGTCTTTTTGCCCCAAAATAAAAGGAATTTTTGAATTTGCCCTGAAATAAGTGAAATTTCTTCAATTTTGCCCCAAAATAAAGAAAATTTCTGACTTTTTGATACAAAATAAGGGGAATTTCTGCATTTTTGCCACAAAATATTAGGAATTTCTGCCTTTTTGCCCCAAAATAAGGAAAATTTCTGTCTTTCTTCCCTGAAATAAAGGAAATTTCTGCAATTTTGCCCCAAAATAAGTGAAATTTCTGCAATTTTGCCCCAAAATAAGTGGAATTTCTGAGTTTTGTCCCAAAATAAGGAGAATTTCTGTCTTTTTGCCCCAACAAATAGGGAATTTCTCCTTTTTGTCCCACAACTAGGGGAATTTCTGCAATTTTGCTCCAAAATACGGGGAATTTCTGCTTTTAGCCCGAAAATAAAAATAATGTATACCTTTTGCCACAAAAAAAAGAAATTTCTTCATTTTTGCCCCAAAATAAGAGGAATTTCTGCATTTTTACCTCAAAATAAGTGAAATTTCTGCCTTTTTACCCAAAAATAAACAGAATTTTTGTCTTTTTGCCCCAAAATAAAAGGAATTTTTGAATTATGCCCTGAAATAAGTGATATTTCTGCAATTTTTCTCCAAAATAAAAGAAATTTCTGCCTTTTTGCCACAAAATAACAAGAATTTCTGTCTTTTTGAAGCAAAATAAGGGAAATTTATATTTTTTTGCCCCCAAATAAGGGTAATTTCAGCATTTTTACCTCAAAATAATGGTAATTTCTGCATTTTTGCCACAAAATATTTGGAATTTCTGCCTTTTTGCTCCAAAATAAAGAAAATTTCTGCCTTTTTTCCATGAAATAAGTGAAATTTCTGCAATTTTGCCATAAAATAAGGGAAATTTCTGCAATTTTGCCCCAAAATAAGGGAAATTTCTGGAATTTTGCCCCAGAATAAGTGGAATTTCTGAGTTTTGCCCAAAAATGTGGAGAATTTTTGTCTTTTTGCCTCAACATATGGGGAATTTCTGCCTTGTTGCCCCACAACTAGGGGAATTTCTGCAATTTTGCACCAAAATACGGGAATTTCTGCTTTTTTGCCCGAAAATAAAGGGAATGTATACATTTTGCCACAAAAAATGGAAATTTCTTCATTTTTGCCACAAAATAAGAGGAATTTCTGCATTTTTACCTCAAAATATGTGAAATTTCTGCCTTTTTACCCAAAATAAACGGAATTTCTGTCTTTTTGCCCCAAAATAAAAGGATTTTTTGAATTATTCCCTGAAATAAGTGAAATTTCTGCAATTTTGCCCCAAAATAAGGGAAATTTCTGCCTTTTTGACACAAAATAAGGGAAATTTCTGCATTTTTACCAAAAAATATTAAGAATTTCTGCCTTTTTCCCCCAAAATAAGGAAAATTTCTGCATTTTTTCCCTGAAATAAGTGAAATTTCTGCAATTTGACCCAAAATAAGTGAAATTTCTGCAATTTTGCCCCAAAATAAGTAAAATTTCTGCAATTTTGCCCAAAAATAAGGGAAATTTCTGGAATTTTGCCCAAATAAGTGGAATTTCTGAGTTTTGCCCCAAAATAAATAGAATTTCTGTCTTTTTACCCCCACATATAGGGAATTTCTGCATTTTTGCCCTACAATTAGGAGAATTTCTGCAATTTTGCTCCAACATACGGGAAATTTCTGCTTTTTAGCCCGAAAATAAGGGGAATGTATACCTTATGCCACAAAAAAGGAAAATTTCTTCATTTTTGCCCCAAAATAAGAGGAATTTCTGCCTTTTTACCTCAAAATAAGTGAAATTTCTGCCTTTTTTACCCAAAAATAAACGGAATTTCGGTCTTTTTGCCCCAAAATAAAAGGAATTTTTGAATTATGTCCTGAAATAAGTGAAATTTCTGTTATTTTGCCCCAAAATAAGGAAAATTTCTGACTTTTTGACACAAAATAAGGGGAATTTCTGCATTTTTGCCACAAAATATTAGAAATTTCTGCCTTTTTGCCCCAAAATAAGGAAAATTTCTGTCTTTCTTCCCTGAAATAAAGGAAATTTCTGCAATTTTGCCCCAAAATAAGTGAAATTTCTGCAATTTTGCCCCAAAATAAGTGGAATTTCAGAGTTTTGCCCCAAAATAAGGAGAATTTCTGTCTTTTTGCCCCAACAAATAGGGAATTTCTCCCTTTTTGCCCCACAACTAGGGGAATTTCTGCAATTTTGCTCCAAAATACAGGGAATTTCTGCTTTTTACCAAAAATAAGGGGAATGTATAATTTTTGTCACAAAAAGGGGAAATTTCTTCATTTTTGCTCCAAAATAAGAGGAATTTTTGCCTTTTTACATCAAAATAAGTGAAATTTCTGCCTTTTTACCCAAAAATAAATGGAATTTCTGTCTTTTTGCCTCAAAATAAAAGGAATTTTTGAATTTTTCCCTGAAATAAGGGAAATTTCTGCAATTTTGCCCCAACATAAAAGAAATTTCTGCCTTTTTGACACAAAATAAAAGGAATTTCTGCATTTTTGCCACAAAATATTAGGAATTTCTGACTTTTTGCCCCAAAATAAGAAAATTTCTGCCTTTTTTCTCTGAAATAAGTGAAATATCTGCAATTTTGCCCCAAAATAAGGGAAATTTCTCCCTTTTTGACACAAAATAAGGGGAATTTCTGCATTTTTGCCACAAAATATTAGGAATTTCTGACTTTTTACCCCAAAATAAGAAAATTTCTGCTTTTTTTCCTTGAAATAAGTGAAATTTCTGCAATTTTGACAGAAAATAAGGGAAATTTTTGGAATTTTGACCCAAAATAAGTTGAATTTCTGAGTTTTTCCCCAAAATAAGGAGAATTTCTGTCTTTTTGCCCCAACATATAGTGAATTTCTCACTTTTTGCCCCACAATTAGGGGATTTTCTGCAATTTTGCTGCAAAATACTAGGAATTTCTGCTTTTTTGCCTGAAAATAAGGTTAATGTATACCTTTTGCCACAAAAAAGGGAAATTTCTTCATTTTTGCCCCAAAATAAAAAGAATTTCTTCCTTTTTACATCAAAATAAGTGAAATTTCTGCCTTTTTACCCAAAAATATATGGAATTTCTGTCTTTTTGCCCCAAAATAAAAGAAATTTTTGAATTTTGCCCTGAAATATGTTAAATTTCTGCAATTTTGCCCCAAAATAAGGGAAATTTCTGGAATTTTGCCCCAAAATAAGTGGGATTTCTGAGTTTTTTTTCAAAATAAGGAGAATTTCTGTCTTTTTGCCCCAACATATAGGGAATTTCTGCCTTTTTGCCCCACAATTAGGGGATTTTCTGCAATTTTGCCCCAAAATAAGGGAAATTTCTGCCTTTTTGCCCCCAAATAAGTGGAATTTCAGCCTTTTACCTCAAAATAAGGGGAATTTCTGCATTTTTGCCACAAAATATTAGGAATTTCTGACTTTTTGCCCCAAAATACGAAAATTTCTGCTTTATTTCTTTGAAATAAGTGAAATTTCTGCAATTTTGACAGAAAATAGGGGAAATTTTAGGAATTTTGCCCCAAAATAAGTGGAATTTCTTAGTTTTTCTCCAAAATAAGGAGAATTTCTGCCTTTTTGTCCCAACATATAGAAAATTTCTGCCTCTTTGCCCCACAATTAGGGGATTTTCTGCAATTTTGTTCCAAAATACGAGGAATTTCTGCTTTTTTGCCGGAAAATAAGGGGAATGTATACCTTTGCCACAAAAAAGAAAAATTTCTTCATTTTTGCCCCAAAATAAGAGGAATTTCTTCCTTTTTACCTCAAAATAAGTGAAATTTCTGACTTTTTACCCAAAAATACACGGAATTTCTGTCTTTTTGCCCCAAAATAAAAGGAATTTTTGAATTTTGCCCTGAAATAAGTGAAATTTCTGCAATTTTGCCCCAAAATAAGGGAAATTTCTGGAATTTTGCCCCAAAATAAGTGGAATTTCTGAGTTTTTCCCCCAAATAAGGAGAATTTCTGTCTTTTTGCCCCAACATATAGGAAATTTCTGCCTTTTTGCCCCACAATTAGGGGATTTTCTGCAATTTTGCTCCAAAATGCGGGCAATTTCTGCTTTTTTGCCCGAAAATAAGGGGTATGAATACCTTTTTCCACAAAAAGGGAAATTTCTTCATTTTTGCCCCAAAATAAGAGGAATTTCTGCCTTTTTACCTCAAATTAAGTGAAATTTCTGCCTTTTTACCCAGAAATAAACGGAATTTCTGTATTTTTGGACCAAAATAAGGGGAATTTTTGAATTTTGCACTGAAATAAGTGAAATTTCTTCAATTTTCCCCCAAAATAAGGAAAATTTCTGACTTTTTGACACAAAATAAAGGGAATTTCTGTATTTTTGGCACAAAATATTAGGAATTTCTGCCTTTTTGCCCCAAAATAAGGAAAATTTCTGTCTTTCTTTCCTGAAATAAGGGAATTTTCTGCAATTTTGCCCCAAAACAAGTGGAATTTCTGAGTTTTTCCCCAAAATAAGGAGAATTTCTGTCTTTTTGCCCCAACATATAGGGAATTTCTGCCTTTTTGCCCCACAATTAGGGGATTTTCTGCAATTTTGCTCCAAAATATTGGGAATTTCTGCTTTTTTGCCAGAAAATAAGGGAAATGTATACCTTTTGCCACAAAAAAGTAAAATTTCTTCATTTTTGTTCCAAAATAAGAGGAATTTCTTTCTTTTTACCTCAAAATAAGTGAAATTTCTGCCTTTTTACCCAAAAATAAACGGAATTTCTGTATTTTTGCTCCAAAATAAGGGGAATTTTTTAATTTTGCCCTGAAATAAGTGAAATTTCTGCAATTTTGCCCAAAAATAAGAGAAATTTCTGCCTTTTTGCCACAAAATAAGGGGAATTTCTGTCTTTTTGCCCCAAAATAAGGGGAATTTTAGCATTTTACCTCATAATAAGGGGAATCTCTGCTTTTTTCCCCCCAAATATGGGGAATTTCTGCATTTTTGCCCCAAAATAAGAGAAATTTCTGCATTTTTTCTTTGAAATAAGTGAAATTTCTGTAATTTTATCACAAAATAACGGAGATTTCTGCAATTTTGCCCCCAAATAAAGGAAATTTCTGGAATTTTGCCCCAAAATAAGGGGAATTTCTGACTTTTTGCCCTGAAATAAGGAGAATGTTTGTCTTTTTGCCCCAAAATAATGTGAATTTCTGCATTTTCCCTCAAAATTAGGGGAATATGTGCAATTTTGCTTCAAAATATGGAGAATTTCTGCCTTATTGCACCAAAATAAAAAGAATTTCTGCATTGTTGCACCAACATAAGGGGAATTTCTGAAATTTTGCTCCAAAACACAGCGAATTTCTGCTTTATTGCCCGAAATAAAGTGGAATTTCTACCTTTTTGCCCTGAAATATTTGAAATTTCCACAATTTTACCACAAAATAAGGGGAATTTCTGTTTTTGGCCCCAAAATTAGAAGAATTTCTGCTTTTTGCCCCAAAATGAGGCAAATTTCTGACTTTTTGCCCTGAAATAAGTGAAATTTCTGCAATTTTGCCCCAAAATAAGGGGAATTTCTTCCTTTTTGCCAAAATGGGGAGAATTTCAGCATTTTACCTCCAAATAAGGGGAATTTTTTCCTTATTGCCCCAAAATAACGGGAATTTCAGCCTTTTTATCTCAAAATAAGGGGAATTTATTCCTTTTGCCCAAAATATGGAGAATTTCTGACTTTTTTTTCCAAAATAAGGAAAATTTCTTCAATTTTGTACCAAAATAAAAGAAATTTCTGCTTTATACCCCAAAATAAAAGTAATTTCTCACTTTTTGCCCTGAAATAAATGGAATTTCTGCAATTTTGCCCGAAAATAAGGGAAATTTGTGCCTTTTTGCTCCAAAACGTGGGGAATTTCTGCCTTTTTGCCCTAAAATATGGGGAATTTCAGCATTTTACCTCAAAATAAGGGGAATTGCAGCCTTTTTGCACCAAAATATGGAAAATTTCTGCCTTTTTGCCACAAAATAAGAAAAATTTCTGCAATTCTGTACCAAAATAAAAGAAATTTCTAAAATTTTGTCCCAAAATAAGGGAAATTTCTGATTTTTGCCCAGAAATAAAGAGAATTTCTGTGTTTTTGCCCCAAAATAAAGGGAATTTCTGCTTTTTCCCCCAAAATTAGGGGAGTTTCTGCAAGTTTGCTTCAAAATACAGGGAATTTCTGCCTCTTTTCCCGAAAATAAGGGGAACTTCTGCCGATTTGCCCCAAATAAAGGGAATTTCTGAATTTTTGCCCCAATATTAGGGGAATTTCTGCAATTTTGCTCCAAAATACGGGGAATTTTTGCCTTTTTGCCCGATATTAAGGATATTTTCTTCCTTTTTGCCCCCAAACAAGGGAAATTTCTGCAATTTTATCCCTCAATAAGGGGAATTTCTGCCTTTTTGTCCCCAAATAAGAAGAATTTCTGGCTTTTTGCCCTGAAAAATGTAAAATGTCTGCAATTTTACCCCAAATTAAGGTGAATTTCTGCCTTTTTGCCCCAAAATAATGGAAATTTCTGCCTTTTTGCCCTGAAATAAGAAAAATTTTTGCTTTTTTTCTCTGAAATAAGTGAAATTTCTGCAATTTTGCCTTAAAATAAAAAAAATTTCTGCAATTTTCCCCCATAATAAAGGAATTTTCTGCAATTTTGCCCCAAAATAAAGGGAATTTCTGTTTTTTGTCCCTAAATAAGGGAAATTTCTGCAATTTTGCCCTAAAATAAAGGGAATTTCTGCCTTTTGCCCAAAAATAAGGGGAATTTCTGCATTTTGCCCCAAAATAAAGAAAATTACTGCATATTTTACCCCAAAATTAGGTGAATTTCTGCAATTTTGCTCCAAAATACGGGGATTTTCTGCCTTTTTCGCCGAAAATAAAGGGAATTTCTGCCATTTTGCCGCGAAATAAATGAAATTTCTGCAGTTTTACCCCAAAATAAGGGGAAGTTTAGCATTTTTGCCACAAAATTAGGGAAATTTCTGCAATTTTGCTCCAAAATACTGAGAATTTCTGCCTTTTTGCCCGAAAATAAAGGGAATGTATGACTTTTTGCCATAAAAAAAGGGAAATTTCTTCATTTTTACCCCAAAATAAGGGGATTTTCTGCCTTTTTGACTCAAAATATGTGCGATTTCTGACTTTTCCCTAAAAATAAACGGAATTTCTGTCTTTTTGCTCCAAAATAAGGGTTATTTCTGACTTTTTGCCCTGAAATAAGATAAATTTCTAAAATTTTTCCCCAAAATAAGGGAAATGTCTGCTTTTTGCCCCAAAATAAGGGGAATTTCTGCCTTTTTGCCCCAAAATAAAGAAAATTACTGCATGTTTTACCCCAAAATTAAGTGAATTTCTGCAATTTTGCTCCAAAATACGGGGATTTTCTGCCTTTTTCGCCGAAAATAAAGGGAATTTCTGCCATTTTGCCACGAAATAAGTGAAATGTCTGCAGTTTTACCCAAAAATAAGGGGAAGTTCTGCGTTTTTGCCCCAAAATTAGGGAAATTTTTGCAATTTTGCTCCAAAATACGGGGAATTTCTGCCTTTTTGCCCGAAAATAAAGGGAATGTATGACTTTTTGCCATAAAAAAGGGAAATTTCTTGATTTTTACCCCAAAATAAGGGGATTTTCCGCCTTTTTGACTCAAAATTAGTGCGATTTCTGACTTTTCCCGAAAAATAAACTGAATTTCTGTCTTTTTGCCCCAAAATAAGGGGAATTTCTGACTTTTGCACTGAAATAAGTTAAATTTCTAAAATTTTTCCCCTAAATAAGGGAAATGTCTCCTTTTTGCCCCAAAATAAAAGAAATTTCTGCCTTTTTGCCCCAAAATGAAGAAAACTACTGCATGTTTTACCCCAAAATTAGGTGAATTTCTGCAATTTTGCTCCAAAATACGGGGATTTTCTGCCTTTTTCGCCGAAAATAAAGGGAATTTCTGCCATTTTGCCGCGAAATAAGTGAAATTTTTGCAGTTTTACCTCAAAATAAGGGTAAGTTCTGCGTTTTTGCCCCACAACTAGGGGAATTTCTGCAATTTTGCTCCAAAATACGGGGAATTTCTGCTTTTTTTCCCAAAAATAAGAAGAATGTATACCTTTTGCCACAAAAAGGGAAATTTCTTCATTTTTGCCCCAAAATAAGAGGAATTTCTGCCTTTTTACCTCAAAATAAGTGAAATTTCTGCTTTTTTACCCAAAAATAAATGGAATTTCTGTCTTTTTGCCCCAAAATAAAAGGAATTTTTGAATTTTGCCCTGAAATAAGTGAAATTTCTGTTATTTTGCCCCAAAATAAGGGAAATTTCTGCCTTTTTGACACAAAATAAGGGGAATTTCTGAATTTTTGCCACAAAATATTAGGAATTTCTGACTTTTTGCCCCAAAATAAGAAAATTTCCGTCTTTTTTCCCTGAAATAAGTGAAATTTCTGTAATTTTGCCCCAAAATAAGGGAAATTTTTGGAATTTTTCCCCAAAATAAGTGGAATTTCTGAGTTTTCCCCAAAAGAAGGAGAATTTCTGTCTTTTTGCCCCAACATATAGGGAATTTCTGCCTTTTTGCCCCACAATTAGGGGATTTTCTGCAATTTTGCTCCAAAATATGGGAATTTCTGCTTTTTTGCCCGAAAATAAGGAGAATGTATACGTTTTGCCACAAAAACGTGAAATTTTTTCATTTTTGCCCCAAAATAAGAGGAATTTCTTCCTTTTTATTTCAAAATAAGTTAAATTTCTGCCTTTATACCCAAAAATAAACGGAATTTCTGTCTTTTTGCCCCAAAATAAGGGTTATTTCTGAATTTTTGCCCTGAAATAAGTTAAATTTCTAAAATTTTTCCCCTAAATAAGGGAAATGTCTGTTTTTTGCCCCAAAATAAGGGGAATTTCTGCCTTTTTGCCCCATAATAAAGAAAATTACTGCATGTTTTACCCCAAAATTAGGTGAATTTCTGCAATTTTGCTCCAAAATACGGGGATTTTCTGCCTTTTTCGCCGAAAATAAAGGAAATTTCTGCCATTTTGCCGCGAAATAAGTGAAATTTCTGCAGTTTTACCACAAAATAAGGGTAAGTTCTGCGTTTTTGCCCCACAACTAGGGGAATTTCTGCAATTTTGCTCCAAAATACAGGGAATTTCTGCTTTTTTTCCCAAAAATAAGGGGAATGTATAACTTTTGCCACAAAAATGGAAATTTCTTCATTTTTGCCCCAAAATAAGAGGAATTTCAGCCTTTTTACCTCAAAATAAGTGAAATTTCTGCCTTTTTACCCAAAAATAAATGGAATTTCTGTCTTTTTCCCCAAATAAAAGGAATTTTTGAATTTTGCCCTGAAATAAGTGAAATTTCTGTTATTTTGCCCCAAAATAAGGGAAATTTCTGCCTTTTTGACACAAAATAAGTGGAATTTCTGAATTTATGCCACAAAATATCTGGAATTTCTGACTTTTTGCCCCAAAATAAGAAAATTTCCACCTTTTGTCCCTGAAATAAGTGAAATTTCTGCAATTTTGCCCCAAAAGAAGGGAAATTTTTGGAATTTTTCCCCAAAATAAGTGGAATTTCTGAGTTTTTCCCCAAAATAAAGAGAATTCCTGTTTTTTTGCCCCAACAAATAGGGAATTTCTGCCTTTTTGCCCCACAATTAGGGGATTTTCTGCAATTTTGCTCCAAAATATGGGAATTTCTGCTTTTTTGCCCGAAAATAAGGGGAATGTATACCTTTTGCCACAAAAACGTGAAATTTTTTCATTTTTGCCCCAAAATAAGAGGAATTTTTTCCTTTTTATTTCAAAATAAATTAAATTTCTGCCTTTATACCCAAAAATAAACGGAATTTCTGTCTTTTTGCCCCAAAATAAAAGGAATTTTTGAATTTTGCCCTGAAATCAGTGAAATTTCTGCAATTTTGCCCTAAAATAAGGGAAATTTCTAGAAATTTGCCCCAAAATAAGTGGAATTTCTGAGTTTTTCCCCAAAATAAAGAGAATTCCTGTTTTTTTGCCCCAACAAATAGGGAATTTCTGCCTTTTTGCCCCACAATTAGGGGATTTTCTGCAATTTTGCTCCAAAATACGGGGAATTTCTGCCAGAAAATAAGGGGAATGCATACCTTTTGCCACAAAAAAGTAAAATTTCTTCATTTTTGCCCCCAAATAAGAGGAATTTCTTCCTTTTTACCTCAAAATAAGTGAAATTTCTGCCTTTTTACCCAAAAATAAACGGAATTTTTGTTTTTTGCCCCAAAATAACTGGAATTTTTGAATTTTGCCCTGAAATAAGTGAAATTTCTGCAATTTTGCCCAAAAATAAGAGAAATTTCTGCCTTTTTGCTACAAAATAAGGGGAATTTCTGTCTTTTTGCCCCAAAATAAGGGGAATTTTAGCATTTTACCTCATAATAAGGGGAATCTCTGCTTTTTGCCCCCAAATATGGGGAATTTCTGCATTTTTGCCCCAAAATAAGAGTAATTTCTGCATTTTTTCTTTGAAATAAGTCTAATTTCTGTAATTTTATCACAAAATAAGGGAGATTTCTCCAATTTTGCCCCAAAATAAAGGAAATTTCTGGAATTTTGCCCCAAAATAAGGGGAATTTCTGACTTTTTGCCCTGAAATAAAGAGAATGTCTGTCTTTTTGCCCCAAAATAATGTGAATTTCTGCATTTTCCCTCAAAATTAGGGGAATATGTGCAATTTTGCTTCAAAATACGAAGAATTTCTGCCTTATTGCACCAAAATAAAAAGAATTTCTGCATTTTTGCACCAACATAAGGGGAATTTCTGAAATTTTGCTCCAAAATACGGGGAATTTCTGCCTTATTGCCCGAAATAAAGTGGAATTTCTGCCTTTTTGCCCATAAATATTTGAAATTTCCACAATTTTACCCCAAAATAAGGGGAATTTCTGTTTTTGGCCCCAAAATTAGGAGAATTTCTATTTTTGCCCCAAAATGAGGCAAATTTCTGACTTTTTGCCCTGAAATAAGTGAAATTTCTGCAATTTTGCCCCAAAATAAGGGGAATTTCTGCCTTTTTGCCAAAATAAGGGGAATTTCAGCATTTTACCTCCAAATAAGGGGAATTTCTGCCTTTTTGCCACAAAGTAAAGGGAATTTCTGCCTTTTTGCTCCAATATAACGGGAATTTCAGCCTTTTCATCTCAAAATAAGGGGAATTTATTCCTTTTGCCCAAAATATGGAGAATTTCTGACTTTTTGTTCCAAAATAAGGAAAATTTCTTCAATTTTGTACCAAAATAAAAGAAATTTCTCCTTTTTACCCCAAAATAAAAGTAATTTCTGACTTTTTGCCCTGAAATAAATGTAATTTCTGCAATTTTGCCCAAAAATAAGGGAAATTTGTGCCTTTTTGCCTCAAAATATGGGGAATTTCTGCATTTTACCTCAAAATAAGGGGAATTTCAGCCTTTTTGCACCAAAATATGGAAAATTTCTGCATTTTTGCCCCAAAATAAGAGAAATTTCTGCATTTTTTCTTTGAAATAAGTCTAATTTCTGTAATTTTATCCCACAATAAGGGGAATTTCTGCCTTTTTGCCCCAAAATATGGGGAATTTCAGCATTTTACCTCAAAATAAGGGGAATTTCAAATTGTTGCACCAAAATAAGAAAAATTTCTGCAATTCTGTACCAAAATAAAAGAAATTTCTAAATTTTACCCCTAAATAAGGGAAATTTCTGATTTTTGCCCCGAAATAAGAAGAATTTCTGTAATTTTGCCCCAAAATTAGGGGAGTTTCTGCAAGTTTGCTTCAAAATACAGGGAATTTCTGCCTCTTTTCCCGAAAATAAGGGGAACTTCTGCCGATTTGCCCCAAATAAAGGGAATTTCTGCATTTTTGCCCCAATATTAGGGGAATTTCGGATATTTTGCTCCAAAATACGGGGAATTTCTGCCTTTTTGCCCGAAATTAAGGGGATTTTCTGCCTTTTTGCCCCCAAACAAGGGAAATTTCTGCAATTTTATCCCACAATAAGGGGAATTTCTGCCTTTTTGCCCGAAATTAAGGGGATTTTCTGCCTTTTTGCCCCCAAACAAGGGAAATTTCTGCAATTTTATCCAAAAATTATGGGAATTTATGCCTTTTTGCCCCCAAATAAGGGAAATTTCTGCCTTTTTGCCATATAATAAAAAAAAATTTATTTTTTTTCTCTGAAATAAGTGAAATTTCTAAAATTTTGCCTTAAAATAAAGAAATTTCTTCAATTTTTCCCAATAATAAAGGAATTTTCTGCAATTTTGCCCCAAAATAAAGGGAATTTCTGTTTTTTGTCCCCAAATAAGGGAAATTTGTGCAATTTTGCCCTAAAATAAGGGGAATTTCTGCCTTTTGCCCCAAAATAAGGGGAATTTCTGCCTTTTTGCCCCAAAATAAAGAAAATTACTGCATGTTTTACCCCAAAATTAGGTGAATTTTTGCAATTTTGCTCCAAAATACAGGGATTTTTTGCCTTTTTCGCTGAAAATAAAGGGAATTTCTGCGATTTCGCCGCGAAATAAGTGAAATTTCTTCAGTTTTACCCCAAAATAAAAGGAAGTTCTGTGTTTTTGCCCCAAATTTAGAGGAATTTCTGTAATTTTGCTCCAAAATACGGGGAATTTCTGCCTTTTTGCCCGAAAATAAAGGGAATGTATGACTTTTTGCCATAAAAAAAGGGAAATTTCTTCATTTTTACCCCAAAATAAGGGGATTTTCCGCCTTTTTGACTCAAAATATGTGCGATTTCTGACTTTTCCCTAAAAATAAACGGAATTTCTGTCTTTTTGCTCCAAAATAAGGGTTATTTCTGACTTTTTATCCTGAAATAAGATAAATTTCTAAAATTTTTCCCCAAAATAAGGGAAATGTCTGCTTTTTGCCCCAAAATAAGGGGAATTTCTGCCTTTTTGCCCCAAAATAAAGAAAATTACTGCATGTTTTACCCCAAAATTAAGTGAATTTCTGCAATTTTGCTCCAAAATACGGGGATTTTCTGCATTTTTCGCCGAAAATAAAGGGAATTTCTGCCATTTTGCCACGAAATAAGTGAAATGTCTGCAGTTTTACCCAAAAATAAGGGGAAGTTCTGCGTTTTTGCCCCAAAATTAGGGAAATTTCTGCAATTTTGCTCCAAAATACGGGGAATTTCTGCCTTTTTGCCCGAAAATAAAGGGAATGTATGACTTTTTGCCATAAAAAAGGGAAATTTCTTGATTTTTACCCCAAAATAAGGGGATTTTCTGCCTTTTTGACTCAAAATAAGTGCGATATCTGACTTTTCCCCAAAAATAAACGGAATTTCTGTCTTTTTGCCCCAAAATAAGGGTTATTTCTGACTTTTTGCCCTGAAATAAGTTAAATTTCTAAAATTTTTCCCCAAAATAAGGGAAATGTCTGCTTTTTGCCCCCAAATAAGGGGAATTTCTGCCTTTTTGCCCCAAAATAAAGAAAATTACTGCATGTTTTACCACAAAATTAGGTGAATTTCTGCAATTTTGCTCCAAAATACAGGGATTTTCTGCCTTTTTGGCCGAAAATAAAGGGAATTTCTGTCATTTTGCCGCGAAATAAGTGAAATTTCTGCAGTTTTACCCCAAAATAAGAGGAAGTTCTGCGTTTTTTCCCCCAAATTAGGGGAATTTCTGCAATTTTGCTCCAAAATACGGGGAATTTCTGCCTTTTTGCCCGAAAATAGAGGGAATGTATAACTTTTTGCCATAAAAAAATTACTTTATTTTAACCCCAAAATAAGGGGATTTTCCGCCTTTTTGACTCAAAATAAGTGCAATTTCTGACTTTTTCCCAAAAATAAACGGAATTTCTGTCTTTTTGCCCCAAAATAAGGGGAATTTCTGACTTTTTACCCTGAAATAATTTAAATTTCTAAAATTTTTCCCCAAAATAAGGGAAATGTCTGCTTTTTGCCCGAAAATAAGAGGAATTTCTGACTTTTTGCCCCAAAATAAGGGGAATTTCAGCCTTTCTACCTCAAAATAACGGGAATATCTGAATTTTTGCCCCAAAATATGGGAAATTTCTGCCTTTTTGCCACAAAATAAGAAAAATTTCACAATTTTGTACCAAAATAAAAGAAATTTCTGCCTTTTTGCCTCAAAATAAGAAAATTTCTGCTTTTTTTCCCTGAAATAAGTGAAATTTCTGTAATTTTGCCCCAAAATAAGTGAAATTTCTACAATTTTACCCCAAAATAAGAGAAATTTCTGGAATTTTGCCCCAAAATAAGTGGAATTTCTGAGTTTTGCCCCAAAATAAGGAGAATTTCTGTCTTTTTGCCCCAACATATAGGGATTTTCTGCCTTTTTGCTCCACAATTAGGGGAATTTCTTCATTTTTGCCACAAAATATTAGGAATTTCTGCTTTTTTGCTCCAAAATACGGAAAATTTCTGCATTTTTTCCCTGAAATAAGTGAAATTTCTGCAATTTTGCCCCAAAATAAGTTAAATTTCTGCAATTTTGCCCCCAAATAAGGGAAATTTCTGGAATTTTGACCCAAAACAAGTGGAATTTCTGAGTATTGCCCCAAAATAAGAAGAATTTCTGTCTTTTTGCCCCCAAGAAATAGGGAATTTCTTCCTTTTTGCCCCACAACCAGGGGAATTTCTGCAATTTTGCTCCAAAATATATGGAATTTCTGCTTTTTTTTCCCAAAAATAAGGGGAATGTATACTTTTTGCCACAAAAAAGGGAAATTTCTTCATTTTTGCCCTAAAATAAGAGGAATTTCTGCCTTTTTACCTCAAAATAAGTGAAATTTCTGCTTTTTTACCCAAAAATAAATGGTATTTCTGTCTTTTTACCCCAAAATAAAAGGAATTTTTGAATTATGCTCTGAAATAAGTGAAATTTCTGCAATTATGCCCCAAAATATGGGAAATTTCCTGAATTTTGCCCCAAAATAATTGGAATTTCTGAGTTTTGCCCCAAAATAAAAAGAATTTCTGTCTTTTTTGCCCCAACATATAGGGAATTTCTGCCTTTTTGCCCCACAAATAGGGGAATTTCTGCAGTTTTGCCCCAAAGTACGGGGAATTTCTGCTTTTTAGCCCGAAAATAAGGGGAATGTATACCTTTTGCCACAAAAAAGGGAAATTTCTTGATTTTTGCCCCAAAATAAAAAGAATTTCTGCCTTTATACCACAAAATAAGTGAAATTTCTGCCTTTTTACCCAAAAATAAATGGAATTTCTGTCTTTTTGCCCCGAAATAAAAGGAATTTTTGAATTTTGCCCTGAAATAAGTGAAATTTCTGCAATTTTGCCCCAAAATAAGAGAAATTTCTGCCTTTTTGCCACAAAATAAGGGGAATTTCTTTCTTTTTGCCCCAAAATAAGGGGAATTTCAGCCTTTTTACATCATAATAAGGGGAATCTCTTCCTTTTTGCCCTAAAATATGGGGAATTTCTGTATTTTTGCCCCAAAATAAAGAAAATTTCTGCAATTTTGTACCAAAAGAAAAGTAATTTCTTCCTTTTTGCCCCAAAATAAGAGAAATTTCTGTGTTTTTTCCCTGAAATAAGTGAAATTTCTGTAATTTTCCCCCAAAATAAGGGAGATTTCTGCAATTTTGCCCTAAAATAAAAAAAAATTTCTGGAATTTTGCCACAAAATATGGGGAATTTCTGAATTTTTGCCCTGAAATAAGGAGAATTTCTGTCTTTTTGCCCCAAAATAATGTGAATTTCTGCACTTTCCCTCAAAATTAGGGGAGTATGTGCAATTTTGCTTCAAAATACGGGGAATTTCTGCATTATTGCACCAAAATAAAGGGAATTTCTGCCTTTTTGCCCTAAAATATTTGAAATTTCCACAATTTTACCCCAAAATAAGGGGTATTTCTGGTTTTGGCCTCTAAATTAGGAGGATTTCTGCTTTTTGCCACAAAATAAGGCAAATTTCTGACTTTTTGCCCTGAAATAAGTGAAATTTCTACAATTTTGCCCCAAAATAAGGGGAATTTCTGCCTTTTTGCCACTAAGTAAAAGGAATTTCTGCCTTTTTGCCTCAAAATAACGGGAATTTCAGCGTTTTTACCTCAAAATAAGGGGAATTTTTGCCTTTTGCCCCAAATATGGGGAATTTCAGCATTTTACCTCCAAATAAGGGGAATTTCAGCTTTTTTGCACCAAAATATGGAAAATTTCTGCCTTTTTGCCACAAAATAAAAAAAAATTCTGCAATTCTGTACCAAAATAAAAGAAATTTCTAAAATTTTGCCCCAAAATAAGGGAAATTTCTGATTTTTGCCCCAAAATAAGGAGAATTTCTGTATTTTTGCCCGAAAATAAAGGGAATTTCTGCCTTTTTGCCCCAAAATTAGGGGAGTTTCTGCAATTTTGCTTCAAAATACAGGGAATTTCTGCCTCTTTATCCGAAAATAAGGGGAACTTCTGCCGATTTGCCCCAAATAAAGGGAATTTCTGCATTTTTGGCCCAATATTAGGGGAATTTCTGCAATTTTGCTCCAAAATACGGTTAATTTCTGCCTTTTTGCCCGAAATTAAGGGGATTTTCTGCCTTTTTGCCCCCAAACAAGGGAAATTTCTGCAATTTTATCCAAAAATTATGGGAATTTATGCCTTTTTGCCCCCAAATAAGGGAAATTTCTGCCTTTTTGCCATATAATAAAAAAAATTTTATTTTATTTTCTCTGAAATAAGTGAAATTTCTAAAATTTTGCCTTAAAATAAAGAAATTTCTTCAATTTTTCCCAATAATAAAGGAATTTTCTGCAATTTTGCCCTAAAAGAAGGGAATTTCTGTTTTTTGTCCCCAAAATAAGGGAAATTTCTGCAATTTTGCCCTAAAATAAGGGGAATTTCTGCCTTTTGCCCCAAAATAAAGGGAATTTCTGCCTTTTTGCCCCAAATAAAAAAAATTACTGCATGTTTTACCCCAAAATTAGGTGAATTTCTGCAATTTTGCTCCAAAATACCGGGATTTTTTGCCTTTTTTACTGAAAATAAAGGCAATTTCTGCCTTTTTGCCGCGAAATAAGTGAAATTTCTGCAGTTTTACCCCAAAATAAGGGGAAGTTCTGCGTTTTTGCCCAAAAATTAGGGGAATTTCTGCAATTTTGCTTCAAAATACGGGGAATTTCTGCCTTTTTGCCCGAAAATAAAGGGAATGTATAACTTTTTGCCATAAAAGAGGGAAATTTCTTCATTTTTACTCTAAAATAAGGGGATCTTTCGTCTTTTTGACTCAAAATAAGTGCGATTTCTGACTTTTTCCCAAAAATAAACGGAATTTCTGTCTTTTTGCCCCAAAATAAGAGGAATTTCTGACTTTTTGCGCTGAAATAAGTTAAATTTCTAAAATTTTTTCCCAAAATAAGGAAAATGTCTGCTTTTTGCCTGAAAATAAGGGGAATTTCTGACTTTTTCCCCAAAATAAGGGGAATTTCAGCCTTTTTACCTCAAAATAAGGGAAATTCAGCATTTTTGCCCCAAAATATTGGAAATTTCTGCCTTTTTGCCCAAAAATAAAAAAAATTTCTGCAATTTTGTACCAAAATAAAAGAAATTTCTGCCTTTTTGCCCCAAAATAAGAAAATTTCTTCTTTTTTCCCTGAAATAAGTAAAATTTCTGCAATTTTGCCCCAAAATAAGTGAAATTTCTCCAATTTTGCCCCAAAATAAGAGAAATTTCTGGAATTTTGCCCCAAAATAAGTGGAATTTCTGAGTTTTACCCCAAAATAGGAAGAATTCCTGTCTTTTGCCCCAACATATAGGGAATTTCTGCCTTTTTGCCCCACAATTAGGGGAATTTCTGCAATTTTGCTCCAAAATATGAGGAATTTCTGCCTTTTTGCCCGAAAATAAGGGGAATGTATACCTTTTGCCACAAAAAAGGAAATTTCTTCATTTTTGACACAAAATAAGAGGAATTTCTGTCCTTTTACCTCAAAATAAGTGAAATTTCTACATTTTTACACCAAAATAAACGAAATTTCTATCTTTTGGCCCCAAAATAAAATGAATTTTTGAATTATGCCCTGAAATAAGTCAAATTTCTGCCTTTTTGACACAAAATAAGGGGAATTTCTGCATTTTTGCCCCAAAAGAAGTGGAATTTCTGCCTTTTTGCTCCAAAATAAGGAAAATTTCTGCCTTTTTTTCCTGAATAAAGTGAAATTTCTGCAATTTTGCCCCAAATAAGTGAAATTTCTGCAATTTTGTCCCAAAATAAGGGAAATTTCTGGAATTTTGCCAAAAATAATTGGAATTTCTGAGTTTTTCCCCAACATAAGGGGAATTTCTGATTTTTGCCCTAAAATAAGTTAAATTTCTAAAATTTTTCCCCAAAATAAGGGAAATGTCTGCTTTTGCCCCAAAATAAGGGGAATTTCTGACTTTTTGCCCCAAATAAGGGGAATTTTAGCCTTTTTACCTCAAAATAAGGGGGAATTTCTGCATTTTTGCCCCAAAATATGGAAAATTTCTGCCTTTTTGCCCCAAAATAAGAAAAAAGTTTTGCAATTTTTTACCAAAATAAAAGAAATTTCTGCCTTTTTGCCCCAAAATAAAAAAAATTTCTGCATTTTTTCCCTGAAATAAGTGAAATTTCTGCAATTTTGCACCAAAATAAGTGAAATTTCTGCTATTTTGCCCCAAAATAAAAGAAATTTCTGCCTTTTTGCCACAAAATAAGGGGAATTTCTGTCATTTTGCCCCAAAATAAGGGAAATTTCTGCCTTTTTGACCTCAAATAAGGGGAATTTCAGCCTTTTTACCTCAAAATAAGTGGAATTTCTGAGTTTTGCCCCAAAATAAAAAGAATTTCTGTCTTTTTACCCCAACATTTAGGGAATTTCTGCATTTTTGCCCCACAATCAGAAGAATTTCTGACTTTTTGCCCCAAAATAAGGGGAATTTCAGCCTTTTTACCTCAAAATAAGAGGAATTTCTTCATTTTTGCCCCAAAATATGAGAAATTTCTGACTTTTTGCCCCAAAATAAGAAAAATTTTTGCAATTTTGTACCAAAATAAAAGAAATTTCTGCTTTTTGCCCCAAAATAAGTGAAATTTCTGCAATTTTGTACCAAAATAGAAGAAATTTCTGCTTTTTTCCCCAAAATAAGAAAATTTCTCCTTTTTTTCCCTGAAATAAGTGAAATTTCTTGAATTTTGCCCCAAAATAAGTGAAATTTCTGCAATTTTGCCCCAAAATAAAAGAAATTTCTGCCTTTTTGCCACAAAATAAGAGGTATTGCTGTCTTTTTGCCACAAAATAAGGGAAATTTCTGCCTATTTGACCAAAAATAAGGGGAATTTCAGCCTTTTTACCTCAAAATAAGTGGAATTTCTGAGTTTTGCCCCAAAATAAAAAGAATTTCTGTCTTTTTACCCCAACATTTAGGGAATTTCTGCATTTTTGCCCCACAATTAGAAGAATTTCTGACTTTTTGCCCCAAAATAAGGGGAATTTCAGCCTTTTTACCTCAAAATAAGAGGAATTTCTTCATTTTTGCCCCAAAATATGAGAAATTTCTGACTTTTTGCCCCAAAATAAGAAAAATTTTTGCAATTTTGTACCAAAATAAAAGAAATTTCTGCTTTTTGCCCCAAAATAAGTGAAATTTCTGCAATTTTGTACCAAAATAGAAGAAATTTCTGCTTTTTTCCTAAAAATAAGAAAATTTCTCCTTTTTTTCCCTGAAATAAGTGAAATTTCTTGAATTTTGCCCCAAAATAAGTGAAATTTCTGCAATTTTGTCCCAAAATAAAAGAAATTTCTGCCTTTTTGCCACAAAATAAGAGGTATTGCTGTCTTTTTGCCCCAAAATAAGGGAAATTTCTGCCTATTTGACCAAAAATAAGGGGAATTTCTGCCTTTTTACATCAAAATAAGTGGAATTTCTGAGTTTTGCCCGAAAATAAAAAGAATTTCTGTTTTTTCGCCCCAACATTGAGGGAATTTTTGCATTTTTGCCCAACAATTAGGGGAATTTCTGACTTTTTGCCCCAAAATAAGGGGAATTTCAGCCTTTTTACCTCAAAATAAGGGGAATTTCTTCATTTTTGCCCCAAACATGGGAAATTTTTGCTCTTTTGCCCCAAAATAAGAAAAAATTTTGCAATTTTGTACCAAAATAAAAGAAATTTCTTCCTTTTTGCCACAGAATAAGAAAATTTCTGCTTTTTTCCCTGAAATAAGTGAAATTTCTGCAATTTTGCCCCAAAATAAGTGAAATTTCTGCAATTTTGCCCCAAAATAAAAGAAATTTCTGCCTTTTTGCCACAAAATGAGGGGAGTTTCTGTCTTTTTGCCATAAATAAGGGAAATGTCTTCCTTTTTGCTCCAAAATAAGGCGAATTTAAGCCTTTTTACCTCAAAATAAGAGGAATTTCTCCATTTTTGATACAAAATAAGGGGAATTTCTGCATTTTTACCACAAAATATTAGGAATTTCTTCTTTTTTGCCACAAAATAAGGAAAATTTCTGACTTTTTTCTCTGAAATAACTGAAATTTCTGCAATTTTGCCCCAAAATAAGTGAAATTTCTGCAATTTTGCTCCAAAATACGGGGAATTTCTGCTTTTTTTCCCAAAAATAAGGGGAATGTATACCTTTTGCCCAAAAGAGGGAAATATCTTCATTTTTGCCCCAAAATAAGAGGAATTTCTGCCTTTTTACCTCAAAATAAGTGAAATTTCTGCCTTTTTACTCAAAAATAAACGGAATTTCTGTCTTTTTGCCGCAAAATAAAAGGAATTTTTGAATTATGCCCTGAAATAAGTGAAATTTCTGCAATTTTGCCCCCAAATAAGGGAAATTTCTGCCTTTTTGACACAAAAATAAAAGGAATTTCTGCATTTATGCCACAAAATAATAGGAATTTCTGCTTTTTTGCCCCAAAATAAGGAAAATTTCTTCCTTTTTCCCTGAAATAAGTGTAATTTCTGCAATTCTGCCCCAAAATAAGTAAAATTTCTGCAATTTTGCCCCAAAATAAGTGGAATTTCTGAGTTTTGTTCCAAAATAAGGGAAATTTCTGCAATTTTGCCCCAAAATAATGGAAATTTCTTCCTTTTTGACCCAAAATAAGGGGAATTTCTGCTTTTTTGCCACAAAATATTAGGAATTTCTGCCTTTTTGCCCTAAAATAAGGAAAATTTCTGCCTTTTTTCCCTGAAATAAGTGAAATTTCTGGAATTTTGCCCCAAAATAAGTAAAATTCTGCAATTTTGCCCCAAAATAAGGGAAATTTCTGGAATTTTGCCCCAAAATAAGTGGAATTTCTGAGTTTTGCCCCAAAATAAGAAGAATTCCTGTCTTTTTGCCCCAACATATAGGGAATTTCTGCCTTTTTGCCCCACAATTAGAAGATTTTCTGCAATTTTGCTCCAAAATATGGGGAATTTCTGCTTTTTTGCCGAAAATAAGGGGAATGTATACCTTTTGCCACAAAAAAGGGAAATTTCTTCATGTTTGCCACAAAATAAGAGGAATTTCTGCCTTTTTACCTAAAAATAAGTGAAATTTCTGCCTTTTTACCCCAAAATAAACGGAATTTCTGTCTTTTTATCCCAAAAAAAGGAATTTTTGAATTATGCCCTGAAATAAGTGAAATTTCTGCCTTTTTGACACAAAATAAGGGGAATTTCTGCATTTTTGCCCCAAAATAAGTGGAATTTCTGCCTTTTTACCCCAAAATAAGGAAAATTTCTGCCTTTTTTTCTTGAATTAAGTGAAATTTCTGCAATTTTGCCCCAAAATAAGTGAAATTTCTGCAATTTTGCCCCAAAATAAGGGAAATTACTGGAATTTTGCCCCTAAATAAGTGGAATTTCTGAGTTTTGCCCCAAAATAATGGGAATTTCTGACTTTTTGCACTGAAATAAGTTAAATTTCTAAAATTTTTTCCCAAAATAAGGGAAATGTCTGCTTTTTGCCCCAAAATAAGGGGAATTTCTGACTTTTTGCCCCAAAATAAGGGGAATTTCAGCCTTTTTACCTCAAAATAAGGGGAATTTCTGCATTTTTGCCCCAAAATATGGAAAATTTCTGCCATTTTCCCCCAAAATAAAAAATTTCTGCTTTTTTTCCCTGAAATAAGTGAAATTTCTACAGTTTTGCACCAAAATAAGTGAAATTTCTGCTATTTTGCCCCAAAATAAAAGAAATTTCTGCTTTTGCCTTAAAATAAAAGGAATTTCTATCTTTTTGCTCCAAAATAAGGAAAATTTCTATTTTTTGACTCTAAATAAGGTTAATTTCAGCCTTTTTACCTCAAAATAATTGGAATTTCTGAATTTTGACCCAAAATAAAAAGAATTAATGTCTTTTTGCCCCAACATTTAGGGAATTTCTGCATTTTTGCCCAACAATTAGGGGAATTTCTGACTTTTTGCCCCAAAATAAGGGAAATTTCTGCATTTTTGCCTCCAAATAAGGTGAATTTCAGCCTTTTTACCTCAAAATAAAAGGAATTTCTGCATTTTTGACACAAAATAAGGAAAATTTCTTCATTTTTGCCACGAAATATTAGGAATTTCTGCTTTTGCCCCAAAAAAAGGAAAATTTTTGCCTTTTTTTCCTTAATTTAGTTAAAAATCTGCAATTTTGCCCCAAAATAAGTGAAATTTCTGTAATTTTGCCCCAAAATAAGTGAAATTTCTCGAATTTTACACCTAAATAAGTGGAATTTCTGATTTTTGCCAGAAAATAAGGGGAATTTCTGACTTTTTGCCCTGAAATAAGTTAAATTTCTAAAATTTTTTCCCAAAATAAGGGAAATGTATGCTTTTTGCCCGATAATAAGAGGAATTTCTGATTTTTGCCCCAAAATAAGAAGAATTTCAGCCTTTTTACCTCAAAATAAGATGAATTTCTTCATTTTTGCCCCAAAATATGGGAAATTTCTGCCTTTTTGCCCCAAAATAAAAAAAAAATTTTGCTATTTTGTACCAAAATAAAAGAAAGTTCTGCCATTTTGCCCCAAAATAAAAATATTTATGCTTTTTTTCATTGTAATAAGTGAAATTTCTGCAATTTTGCCCCAAAATAAGTGAAATTTCTGCAATTTTGCTCCAAAATAAAAGAAATTTCTGCGTTTTTGCCACAAAATAAGGGGAATTTCTGTCTTTTCGCCCTAAAATAAGGGAAATTTCTGCCTTTTTGCCTCCAAACAAGGGAAATTTCAGCATTTTTACCTCAAAATAAGGAGAATTTCTGCATTTTTGACACAAAATAAGGGGAATTCCTGAATTTTTGCCACAAAATATTAGGAATTTCGGCCTTTTGGCCCCAAAATAAGGAAAATTTCTGCCTTTATTCTCTGAAATAAGTGAAATTTCTAAAATTTTGCCCCAAAATAAGTGAAATTTCTGCAATTTTGCCACAAAATAAGTGGAATTTATGAGTTTTGCCCCAAAATAAAGAGAATTTCTGTATTTTTGCCCCAACAAATAGGGAATTTCTCCCTTTTTGCCCCACAACTAGGGGAATTTCTGCAATTTTGCTCCAAAATACAAGGAATTTCTGCTTTTTTTTCAAAAATAAGTGGAATGTATACCTTTTGCCACAAAAAAGAGAAATTTCTTCATTTTTACCCCAAAATAAGAAGAATTTCTGCCTTTTTACCTCAAAATAAGTGAAATTTATGCCTTTTTACCCAAAAATAAACAAAATTTCTGTTTTTTTGCCACAAAATAAAAGAAATTTTTGAAATATGCCCTGAAATAAGTGAAATTTCTGCAATTTTGCCCCCAAATAAGGGAAATTTCTGCTTTTTGACACAAAATAAGGGGAATTTTTGCATTTTTGCCACAAAATATTAGGACTTTCTGCCTTTTTGCCCCAAAATCAGAAAATTTCTGCCTTTTTTCCCTGAAATAAGTGAAATTTCTGCAATTTTGCCCCAAAATAAGTGAAATTTCTGCAATTTTGCCGAAAAATAAAGGAAATTTCTGCAATTTTGCCCCAAAATAAGGGAATTTCTGAGTTTTGCCCCAAAATAAGAAGAATTTCTGTCTTTTTGCCCCAACATATAGGGAATTTTTGCCTTTTTGCCCCACAATTAGGGGATTTTCTGCAATTTTGCCCAAAATACAAGGAATTTCTGCTTTTTTTCCCGAAAATAAAGGGAATGTATACCTTTTGCCAAAAAAAGGGAAATTTCTTCATTTTTGCCTCAAAATAAAAGGAATTTCTGCCTTTTTACCTCAAAATAAGTGAAATTTCTGCCTTTTTACCCAAAAATAAACGGAATTTCTGTCTTTTTGCCCCAAAATAAAAGGAATTTTTGAATTTTGCCCTGAAATAAGTGAAATTTTTACAATTTTGCCCCAAAATAATGAAAATTTCTGCCTTTTTGCCACAAAATAAGGGGAATTTCTGTCTTTTTGCCCCAAAATAAGGGGAATTTCAGCCTTTTTACCTCATAATAAGGGGAATCTCTGCCTTTTTGCCCTAAAATATGGGGAATTTCTGTATTTTTGCCCCAAAATAAAGAAAATTTCTGCAATTTTGTACCAAATTAAAAGTAATTTCTGCCTTTTTGCCCCAAAATAAGAGAAATTTCTTCCTTTTTTCCCTAAAATAAGTGAAATTTCTGTAATTTTTTCCAAAATAAGGGAGATTTCTACAATTTTGCCCCAAAATAATGGAAATTTGTGGAATTTTGCCCAAAAATAAGAGGAATTTCTGACTTTTTGCCCTGAAATAAGGAGAATTTCTGTCTTTTTTCCCCAGAATAATGTGAATTTCTGCATTTTCCCTCAAAATTAGGGGTATATGTGCAATTTTGCTTCAAAATACAGGGATCTTCTGCCTTATTGCACCAAAATAATGGGAATTTCTTCATTTTTGCACCAATATAAGGAGAATTTCTGAAATTTTCCACCAAAATACGGGGAATTTCTGCCTTACTGCCCGAAATAAAGTGGAATTTCTGCCTTTTTGCCCTGAAATATTTGAAATTTCCACAATTTTACCCCAAAATAAGGAGAATTTCTGTTTTTGACCCCAAAATTAGAAGAATTTCTGTTTTTGCCCCAAAATAAGGCAATTTTCTGACTTTTTGCTCTGAAATATGTTAAATTTCTGCAATTTTGCTTCAAAATAAGGGGAATTTATGCCTTTTTGCCAAAATAAGGGGAATTTCAGCATTTTACCTCCAAATAAAAGCAGTTTCTGCCTTTTTTCCACAAAATATGGGAAATTTCTGCCTTATTGCCCCCAAATAAGGAAAATTTTTGCTTTTCTGCCCCAATTAACGGGAATTTCTGCCTTTTTACTACAAAGAAAGAGGAATTTCTGCCTTTTTGCCCCAAAATAACGGGAATTTCAGCCATTTCACCTCAAAATAAGGGGAATTTCTGCCTTTTGCCCAAAATATGGGGAATTTCTGACTTTTTGTTCCAAAATAAGAAAAATTTCTTCAATTTTTTACCAATATAAATAAAATTTCTGCTTTTTGCCCCAAAATAAAAGTAATTTCTGACTTTTTGCCCTGAAATAAATGAAATTTCTGCAATTTGGCCCGAAAATAAGAAAAATTTGTTCCTTTTTGCCCCAAAATGAGGGGAATTTCTGCCTTTTTGCCCCAAAATATGGGGAATTTCAGCATTTTACCTCAAAATAAGAGGAATTTTAGCCTTTTTGCACCAAAATATGGAAAATTTCTGCCTTTTTTCCACAAAATAAGAAAAATTTCTGCAATTCTGTACCAAAATAAAAGAAATTTCTAAAATTTTGTCCCAAAATAAGGGAAATTTCTGATTTTTGACCCGAAATAAAGAGAAATTCTGTATTTTTGCCCCAAAATATAGGGAATTTCTGCCTTTTTGCCTCAAAATTAGAGGAGTTTCTGCAATTCTGCTTCAAAATACAGGGAATTTCTGCCTCTTTTCAGAAAATAAGGGGAACTTCTGCCGATTTGCCCCAAATAAAGGGAATTTCTGCATTTTTGCCCTAATATTAGGGGAATTTCTGCAATTTTGCTCCAAAATACGGGGAATTTCTGCCTTTTTTGCCCGAAATTAAGGGGATTTTCTGTGTTTTTGCCCCCAAACAAGGGAAATTTCTGCAATTTTATCCCAAAATAAGGGGAATTTATGCCTTTTTGCCCACAAATAAGGGTAATATCTGCCTTTTTGCCCTGAAATGTGTGAAATGTCTGCAATTTTATCCCAAAATAAGGTGAATTTCTGCCTTTTTGCCCCAAAATAATGAGAATTTCTGCCTTTTTGCTCAAAAATCAGAAAAATTTTTGCTTTTTTTCTCTGAAATAAGTGAAATTTCTGCACTTTTGCCTTAAAATAAAAGAAATTTCTGCAATTTTTCCCCATAATAAAGGAATTTTCTGCAATTTTGCCCCAAAATAAAGGGAATTTCTGTTTTTGTCCCTAAATAAGGGAAATTTCTGCAATTTTGCCCTAAAATAATGAGAATTTCTGCCTTTTGCCCCAAAATAAGGGGAATTTCTGCCTTTTTGCCCCAAAATAAAGAAAATTACTGCATGTTTTACCCCAAAATTAGGTGAATTTCTGCAATTTTGCTCTAAAATACAGGGATTTTCTGCCTTTTTCGCCGAAAATAAAGGGAATTTCTGCAATTTTGCCGCGAAATAAGTGAAATTTCTGCAGTTTTACCCCAAAATGAGGGGAAGTTCTGCGTTTTGCCCCAAAATAAGGGAATTTCTGCAATTTTGCTCCAAAATACGGTGAATTTCTTCCTTTTTGCCCGAAAATAAAGGGAATGTATAGCTTTTGGCCATAAAAAAGGGAAATTTAATCATTTTTGCTCCAAAATAAAAGAAATTTCTGACTTATTACCCTGAAATAAGTGAAATTTCTGCAATTTGGCCCCAAAATAAGGAAAATTTCTGCCTTTTTGCCACAAAATAAGGGCAATTTCTGTCTTTTTGCCTTCAAAAAAAGGAAATTTCAGCATTTTAACCTCATAATAATGGGAATCTCTTCCTTTTTGCCCTAAAATATGGGGAATTTCTGTATTTTTGCCCCAAAATCAAGAAAATTTCTGCAATTTTGTACCAAAATAAAAGTATTTTCTGCATTTTTGTCCCAAAAAAAGAGAAATTTCTGCGTTTTTTCTTTGAAATAAGTGAAATTTCTGCAATTTTGCCCCAAAATAAGGGAGATTTTTGCAATTTTGCCCCCAAATAAAGGAAATTTTTGAAATTTCGCCGCAAAATAAGGGGAATTTCTGACATTTTGCCACAAAATATGGGGAATTTCTGCCTTATTGCCCCCAAATAAGGAAAATTTTTGCTTTTCTGCCCCAATTAACGGGAATTTCTGCCTTTTTGCCACAAAGTAAAGAGAATTTCTGCCTTTTTGCCCCAAAATAACGGGAATTTCAACCTTTTAACCTCAAAATAAGGGGAATTTCTGCAATTTTGCCACAAAATATTAGGAATTTCTGCCTTTTTGCCCCAAAATAATGAAAATTTCTGCCTTTTTTCCTGAATTAAGTTAAATTTCTGCAATTTTGCCCCAAATAAGTGAAATTTCTGCAATTTTGCCCCAAAATAAGGAAAATTTCTGGAATTTTGCCCCAAAATAAGTGGAATTTCTGAGTTTTGCCCCAAAATAAGGGGAATTTCTGACTTTTTGCCCTGAAATAAATTAAATTTCTAAAATTTTTCCCCAAAATAAGGGAAATGTCAGTTTTTGCCCCAAAATAAGTGGAATTTCTGACTTTTTGCCCCAAAAGAGGAGGAATTTCAGCCTTTTTACCTCAAAATAAGGGGAATTTCTGCAATTTTGCCACAAAGTATTAGGAATTTCTGCCTTTTTGCCCCAAAATAATGAAAATTTCTGCCTTTTTTCCTGAATTAAGTGAAATTTCTGCATTTTTGTCCCAAATAAGTGAAATTTCTGCAATTTTGCCCCAAAATAAGGGAAATTTCTGGAATTTTGCCCCAAAATAAGTGGAATTTCTGAGTTTTGCCCCAAAATAAGGGGAATTTCTGACTTTTTGCCCTGAAATAAATTAAATTTCTAAAATTTTTCCCCAAAATAAGGGAAATGTCTGTTTTTGCCCCAAAATAACTGGAATTTCTGACTTTTTGCCCCAAAATAGGAGGAATTTCAGCCTTTTTACCTCAAAATAATGGAAATTTCTTCATTTTTGCCCCAAAATATGAGAAATTTCTGCCTTTTTGCCCCAAAATAAGAAAAATTTTTGCAATTTTGTACCAAAATGAAAGAAATTTCTGCTTTTTGCCCCAAAATAAGAAAATTTCTGCTATTTTTCCCTGAAATAAGTAATTTCTGCAATTTTGCCCCAAAATAAGTGAAATTTCTGCAATTTTGCTCCAAAATAAAAGAAATTTCTGCCTTTTTGCCACAAAATAAGGGGAATTTCTGTCTTTTTGCCCTAAAATAAGGGAAATTTCTTCCTTTTTGCCCCCAAATAAGGCAAATTTCAGCCTTTTTACCTCAAAATATTAGGAATTTCTGCCTTTTTCCCAAAATAAAGAAAATTTCTTCCTTTTTTTCTCTGAAATAAGTGAAATTTCTGCAATTTTACCCCAAAATAAGTGAAATTTCTGCAATTTTGCCCCAAAATAAGTGGAATTTCTGAGTTTTGCCCCAAAATAAGGAGAGTTTTTGTCTTTTTGCCCCAACAAATAGGGAATTTCTCCTTTTTTGCCCCACAAGTAGGGAAATTTCTGCAATTTTGCTCCAAAATATGGGGAATTTCTGCTTTTTTTTCCCAAAAATGAGGAGAATGTATACCTTTTGCCACAAAAAAGGGAAATTTCTTCATCTTTGCCCCAAAATAAGAAGAATTTCTGCCCTTTTACCTCAAAATAAGTTAAATTTCTGCCTTTTTACCCCAAAATAAAGAAAATTACTGCATGTTTTATCCCAAAATTAGGTGAATTTCTGCAATTTTGCTCCAAAATACGGGGATTTTCTGCCTTTTTCGCCGAAAATAAAGGGAATTTCTGCCATTTTGCCGTGAAATAAGTGAAATTTCTGCAGTTTTACCCCAAAATAAGGGGAAGTTCTGCATTTTGCCCCAAAATTAAGGGAATTTCTGCAATTTTGCTCCAAAATACGGGGAATTTCTGCCTTTTTGCCCGAAAATAAAGGGAATGTATACCTTTTTGCCATAAAAAAGGGAAATTTCTTCATTTTTACCCCAAAATAAGGGGATTTTTCACCTTTTGGCTCAAAATAAGTGCAATTTCTGACTTTTCCCCAAAAATAAACGGAATTTCTGCCTTTTTGCCCCAAAATAAGGGGAATTTCTGACTTTTTGCCCCAAAATAAGGGGAATTTCAGCCTTTTTACCTCATAATAAGGGGAATCTCTGCCTTTTTGCCCTAAAATATGAAGAATTTCTGTATTTTTGCCCCAAAATAAAGAAAATTACTGCATGTTTTACCCCAAATTTATGTGAATTTCTGCAATTTTGCTCCAAAATACGGGGATTTTCTGCCTTTTTCGCCGAAAATAAAGGGAATTTCTGCCATTTTGCCGCGAAATAAGTGAAATTTCTGCAGTTTTACCCCAAAATAAGGGGAAGTTCTGCGTTTTGCCCCAAAATTAAGGGAATTTCTGCAATTTTGCTCCAAAATACGGGAAATTTCTGCCTTTTTGCCTGAAAATAAAGGGAATGTATACGTTTTGCCATAAAAAAGAAAAATTTCTTCATTTTTACCCCAAAATAAGGGATTTTTCGCCTTTTGGCTCAAAATAAGTGCAATTTCTGACTTTTTACGCAAAAATAAACGGAATTTCTGTCTTTTTGCCCCAAAATAAAAGCAATTTTTGAATTATGCCCTGAAATAAATGAAATTTCTGCAATTTTGCTCCAAAATAAGAAAAATTTCTGCCTTTTTTCCACACAATAAGGGGAATTTCTGCATTTTTGCCACAAAATATTAGGAATTTCTGCCTTTTTGCCCCAAAAGAAGGAAAATTTCTGCCTTTTTTCCCTGAAATAAGTGAAATTTCTGCAATTTTGCCCCAAAATAAGGGAAATTTCTGCCTTTTTGACACAACATAAGGGGAATTTCTGTCTTTTTGCTCCAAAATAAGGGGAATTTCCGCCTTTTTGCCTCATAATAACAGGAATCTCTGCCTTTTTGCCCTAAAATATGGGGAAATTCTATATTTTTGCCCCAAAATAAAGAAAATTTCTGCAATTTTGTACCAAATTAAAAGTAATTTCTGCGTTTTTGCCCTAAAATAAGAGAAATTTCTGCGTTTTTTCCCTGAAATAAGTGAAATTTCTGTAATTTTTCCCCAAAATAAGGGAGATTTCTGCAATTTTGCCCCAAAATAAAGGAAATTTCTGGAATTTTGCCCCAAAATAATGGGAATTTCTGACTTTTTGCCCTGAAATAAGAAGAATTTCTTTCTTTTTGCCCCAAAATAATGTGAATTTCTGCATTTTCCCTCAAAATTAAGGGAATATGTGCAATTTTGCTTCAAAATACGGGGAATTTCTGCCTTATTGCATCAAAATAATGGGAATTTCTGCATTTTTGCTCCAATATAAGGGGAATTTCTGAAATTTTGCTCCAAAATACGGGGAATTTCTCCCTTATTGCCTGAAATAAAGTGGAACTTCTCCATTTTTGCCCTGAAATATTTGAAATTTCCACAATTTTACCCCAAAATGAGGGGAATTTCTGTTTTTGACCCCAAAATTAGGAGAATTTCTACTTTTTGCCCCAAAATAAGGCAATTTTCTGACTTTTTGCCTTGAAATAAGTGAAATTTCTGCAATTTTGCCCCAAAATAAGGGGAATTTCTGCCTTTTTGCCAAAATAAGGGGAATTTCAGCATTTTACCTCCAAATAAAAGCAGTTTCTGCCTTTTTGCCACAAAATATGGGAAATTTCTGCCTTATTGCCCCCAAATAAGGAAAATTTTTGCTTTTCTGCCCCAATTAACGAGAATTTCTGCCTTTTTGCCACAAAGTAAAGGGAATTTCTGTCTTTTTGAACCAAAATAACGGGAATTTCAGCCTTTTTACCTCAAAATAAGGGGAATTTCTGCCTTTTGCCCAAAATATGGGGAATTTCTGACTTTTTGTTCCAAAATAAGAATAATTTCTTCAATTTTGTACCAAAATAAAAGAAATTTCTGATTTTTACCCCAAAATAAAAGTAATTCCTGACTTTTTGCCCTGAAATAAATGAAATTTCTGCAATTTGGCCCGAAAATAAGGAAAATTTGTGCCTTTTTGCCCCAAAATATGGGGAATTTCAGCATTTTACCTCAAAAAAGAAAAATTTCAGCCTTTTGCACCAAAGTATGGAAAATTTCTGCCTTTTTGCCACAAAATAAGAAAAATTTCTGCAATTCTGTACCAAAATAAAAGAAATTTCTAAAATTTTGCCCCAAAATAAGGGAAATTTCTGATTTTTGCCCCGAAATAAGGAGAATTTCTGTTTTTTTGCCCCAAAATAAAGGGAATTTCTGCCTTTTTGCCTCAAATTAGGGGAGTTTCTGCAATTTTGCTTCAAAATGCAGGGAATTTCTGCCTCTTTTCCTGAAAATAAGGGGATCTTCTGCCGATTTGCCCCAAATAAAGGGAATTTCTGCATTTTTGCCCCAATATTAGGGGAATTTCTGCAATTTTGCTCCAAAATACGGGGAATTTCTGCCTTTTTGCCTGAAATTAAGGGGATTTTCTGCCTTTTTGCCCCCAAACAAGGGAAATTTCTGCAATTTTATCCCAAAATAAGGGGAATTTCCGCCTTTTTGCCACCAAATAAGGGGAATTTCTGCCTTTTTGCCATGAAATATGTGAAATGTCTGCAATTTTACACCAAAATAAGGTGAATTTCTGCCGTTTTGCCCCAAAATAATGGGAATTTCTGCATTTTGCCCTAAAATAAGAAAAATTTTAGTTTTTTTCTCTGAAATAAGTGAAATTTCTGCAATTTTGCCTTAAAATAAAAGAAATTTCTGCAATTTTTCCCCATAATAAAGGAATTTTCTGCAATTTTGCCCCAAAATAAAAGGAATTTCTGTTTTTTGTCCCAAAATAAGGGAAATTTCTGCAATTTACCATAAATTAAGGGGAATTTCTGACTTTTGCCCCAAATAAAAGGAATTTCTGCCTTTTTACCCCAAAATAAAGAAAATTACTGCATGTTTTACCCCAAAATTAGGTGAATTTCTGCAATTTTGCTCCAAAATACGGGGATTTTCTGCCTTTTTCACCGAAAATAAAGGGAATTTCTGCCATTTTGCCGCCAAATAAGTGAAATTTCTGCAGTTTTACCCCAAAATAAGGGGAAGTTCTGCGATTTTGCCCCAAAATTAGGGGAATTTCTGCAATTTTGCTTCAAAATACGGGGAATTTCTGCCTTTTTGCCCGAAAATAAAGGGAAGGTATACCTTTTTGCCATAAAAAAGGGAAATTTCTTCATTTTTACCCCAAAATAAGGGGATTTTTCGCTTTTTGGCTCAAAAGAAGTGCAATTTCTGACTTTTCCTCAAAAATAAACGGAATTTCTGCCTTTTTGCCCCAAAATAAGGGGAATTTCTGACTTTTTGCCCTGAAATAAGTTAAATTTCTAAAATTTTTCCCCAAAATAAGGGTAATCTCTGCTTTTTGCCCCAAAATAAGGGGAATTTCTGACTTTTTGTCCCAAAATAAGAGGAATTTCAGCCTTTTCACCTCAAAATAAGGGGAATTTCTTCATTTTTGCCCCCAAATATGGGAAATTTCTGCATTTTTGCCCCAAAATAATAAAAATTTTTGCAATTTTGTACCAAAATAAAAGAAATTTTTGCCTTTTTGCCCCAAAATAAGAAAATTTCTGCTTTTTTCCCTAAAATAAATGAAATTTCTGCAATTTTGCCCCAAAATAAGTTAAATTTCTGCAATTTTGCCCCAAAATAACAGAAATTTCTGCCTTTTTGCCACAAAATAAGAGGAATTTCTGTTTTTTTGCCCCAAAATAAGTGAAATTTCTGCCTTTCTGTCCCCAAATAAGGCGAATTTCAGCCTTTTTACCTCAAAATAAGAGGAATTTCTCCATTTTTGAAACAAAATAAGGGGAATTTCTGCATTTTTTCCACAAAGTATTAGGAATTTCTGCCTTTTTGCCCCAAAATAAGGAAAATTTCTGCCTTTTTTCCCTGAAATTATTGAAATTTTTGCAATTTTGCCCCAAAATAAGTGAAATTTCTGCAATTTTGCCCCAAAATAAGTGGAATTTCTGAGTTTTGCCCCAATATAATGAGAATTTCTGTCTTTTTGCCCCAACAAATAGGAAATTTCTCCCTTTTTGCCCCACAACTAGGGGAATTTCTGCAATTTTGCTCCAAAATTCGGGGAATTTCTGCTTTTTTTCACAAAAATAAGGGAATGTATACCTTTTCCCACAAAAAAGGGAAATTTTTTCATTTTTGCCCCAAAATAAGAAGAATTTCTGCCTTTTGACCTCAAAATAAGTGAAATTTCTGCCTTTTTACCCAAAAATAAACGGAATTTCTGTCTTTTTGCCCCAAAATAAAAGCAATTTTTGAATTATGCCCTGAAATAAGTGAAATTTCTGCAATTTTTCCCCCAGATAAGGGAAATTTCTGCCTTTTTGACACAAAATAAGGGGCATTTCTGCATTTTTGCCACAAAATATTAGGAATTTCTGACTTTTGCCCCAAAATAAGGGAAATTTCTGCCTTTTTTCCTTGAAATAAGTGAAATTTCTGCAATTTTGCCCCAAAATAAGGGAAATTTCTGCCTTTTTGACACAAAATAAGAGGAATTTCTGTCTTTTTGCTCCAAAATAAGGGGAATTTCCGCCTTTTTACCTCATAATAAGGGGAATCTCTGCCTTTTTGCCCTAAAATATGGGGAAATTCTGTATTTTTGCCCCAAAATAGAGAAAATTTCTGCAATTTTGTAGCAAATTAAAAGTAATTTCTGCCTTTTTGCCCCAAAATAAGAGAAATTTTTGCGTTTTTTTCCCTGAAATAAGTGAAATTTCTGTAATTTTTCCCCAAAATAAGGAAGATTTCTGCATTTTTGCCCCAAAATAATAAAAATTTTTGCAATTTTGTACCAAAATAAAAGAAATTTTTGCCTTTTTGCCCCATAATAAAAAATTTCTGCTTTTTTCCCTGAAATAAATGAAGTTTCTGCAATTTTGCCCCAAAATAAGTTAAATTTCTGCAATTTTGCCCCAAAATAAAAGAAATTTCTGCCTTTTTGCCACAAAATAAGAGGAATTTCTGGTTTTTTGCCCCAAAATAAGTGAAATTTCTGCCTTTCTTCCCCAAATAAGGCGAATTTCAGCCTTTTTACCTCAAAATAAGAGGAATTTCTCCATTTTTGAAACAAAATAAGGGGAATTTCTGCATTTTTTCCACAAAGTATTAGGAATTTCTGACTTTTTGCCCCAAAATAAGGAAAATTTCTGCCTTTTTTCCCTGAAATTATTGAAATTTTTGCAATTTTGCCCCAAAATAAGTGAAATTTCTGCAATTTTGTCCCAAAATAAGTGGAATTTCTGAGTTTTGCCCCAATATAAGGAGAATTTCTGTCTTTTTGCCCCAACAAATAGTGAATTTCTCCCTTTTTGCCCCACAACTAGGGGAATTTCTGCAATTTTGCTCCAAAATATGGGGTATTTCTGCTTTTTTCCCCCAAAATAAGGGGAATGTATACCTTTTGCCACAAAAAAATAGAAATTTCTTTATTTTTGCCCCAAAATAAGAGGAATTTCTGCCTTTTTACCTCAAAATAAGTGAAATTTCTGCCTTTTTACCAAAAAATAAACGGAATTTCTGTCTTTTTGCCCCAAAATAAAATGAATTTTTGAAATATGCCCTGAAATAAGTGAAATTTCTGCAATTTTGCCCCCAAATAAGGGAAATTTCTGCTTTTTCGACACAAAATAAGGAAAATTTCTGCATTTTTGCCACAAAATATTAGGAATTTCTGCCTTTTTGCCCCAAAATAAGGAAAATTTCTGTCTTTTTTCCCTGAAATAAGTGAAATTTCTGCAATTTTGCCTCAAAATAAGTGAAATTTCTACAATTTTGCCCCAAAATAAAGGAAATTTCTGGAATTTTGCCCCAAAATATGTGGAATTCTGAGTTTTGCCCCAAAATAAGGAGAATTTCGGTGTTTTTGCCCCAACATATAAGGAATTTCTGACTTTTTGCCCCACAATTAGGGGATTTTCTGCAATTTTGCACCAAAATATGGGGAATTTCTGCAATTTTGCCATAAATAAATGAAATGGATACTTTTTGCCACAAAGAAGGGAAATTTCTTCATTTTTGCCACAAAATAAGAGGAATTTCTGCCTTTTTACCTCAAAATAAGTGAAATTTCTGCCTTTTTACCCCAAAATAAACGGAATTTCTGTCTTTTTGCCCCAAAATAAAAGAAATTTTTGAATTATGCCCTGAAATAAGTGAAATTTCTGCCTTTTTGACACAAAATAAGCGGAATTTCTGCATTTATGCCACAAAATATTAGGAATTTCTGCCTTTTTGCCCCAAAATAATGAAAATTTCTGCCTTTTTTCCTGAATTAAGTGAAATTTCTGCAATTTTGCCCCAAATAAGTGAAATTTCTGCAATTTTGCCCCAAAATAAGGGAAATTTCTGGAATTTAGCCCCAAAATAAGTGGAATTTCTGAGTTTTGCCCCAACATAAGGGGAATTTCTGACTTTTTGCCCTGAAATAAATTAAATTTCTAAAATTTTTCCCCAAAATAAGGGAAATGTCTGTTTTTGCCCCAAAATAAGCGGAATTTCTGACTTTTTGCCCCAAAATAAGAGAAATTTCAGCCTTTTTACCTCAAAATAAGAAAAATTTCTGCCTTTTTGCCCCAAAATAAGAAAAATTTTTGCAATTTTGTACCAAAATGAAAGAAATTTCTGCTTTTTGCCCCAAAATAAGAAAATTTCTGCTTTTTTCCCTGAAATAAGTGAAATTTCTGCAATTTTGCCCCAAAATAAGTGAAATTTCTGCAATTTTGCTCCAAAATGAAAGAAATTTCTGCCTTTTTGCCACAAAATAAGGGGAATTTCTGTCTTTTTGCCCTAAAATAAGGGAAATTTCTGCCTTTTTGCCACCAAATAAGGCGAATTTCAGCCTTTTTACCTCAAAATATTAGGAATTTCTGCCCTTTTTCCCCAAAATAAAGAAAATTTCTGCCTTTTTTCTCTGAAATAAGTGAAATTTCTGCAATTTTGCCCCAAAATAAGTGAAATTTCTGCAATTTTGCCCCAAAATAAGTGGAATTTCTGAGTTTTGCCCAAAAATAAGGAGAATTTCTGTCTTTTTGCCCCAACAAATAGGGAATTTCTCCCTTTTTGCCCCACAAGTAGGGGAATTTCTGCAATTTTGCTACAAAATACGGGGAATTTCTGCTTTTTTTCCCAAAAATAAGGGGAATGTATACCTTTTGCCACAAAAAGGGAAATTTCTTCATTTTTGCCCCAAAATAAGAAGAATTTCTGCCTTTTTACCTCAAAATATGTGAAATTTCTGCCTTTTTACCCAAAAAGATATGGAAGTTCTGTCTTTTTGCCCCAAAATAAAAGCAATTTTTGAATTATGCTCTGAAATAATTGAAATCTCTGCAATTGTTTCCCCAGATAAGGGAAATTTCTGCCTTTTTGACACAAAATAAGGGGAATTTCTGCATTTTTGCCACAAAATATTAGGAATTTCTGCCTTTTTGCCCCAAATTAAGAAAAATTTCTGTTTTTTTCCCTGAAATAAGTGAAATTTCTGCAATTTTGCCCCAAAATAAGTGATATTTCTGCAATTTTGCTCCAAAATAAAAGAAATTACTGTTTTTTTGCCACAAAATAAGGAAAATTTCTGTCTTTTTGCCCTAAAATAAGGGAAATTTCTGCCTTTTTGCCCCCAAATAAGGCGAATTTCAGCCTTTTTACCTCAAAATATTAGGAATTTCTGCTTTTTGCCCCAAAATAAAGAAAATTTCTGCCTTTTTTCTCTGACATAAGTGAAATTTCTGCAATTTTGCCCCAAAATAAGTGAAATTTCTGCAATTTTGCCCCAAAATAAGTGGAATTTCTGAGTTTTGCCCCAAAATAAGGAGAATTTCTGTCTTTTTGCCCCAAAAAATAGGAAATTTCTCCCTTTTTGCCCCACAACTAGGGAAATTTCTGCAATTTTGCTCCAAAATACGGGGAATTTCTGCTTTTTTTCAAAAAAATAAAGGGAATGTATACCTTTTCCCACAAAAAAGGGAAATTTTTTGATTTTTGCCCCAAAATAAGAAGAATTTCTGCCTTTTTACCTCAAAATAAGTGAAATTTCTGCCTTTTTACCCAAAAATAAACGGAATTTCTGTCTTTTTGCCCCAAAATAAAAGCAATTTTTGAATTATGCCCTGAAATAAGTGAAATTTCTGCAATTTTGCCCCCAGATAAGGGAAATTTCTGCCTTTTTGACACAAAATAAGGAGCATTTCTGCATTTTTGCCACAAAATATTAGGAATTTCTGACTTTTGCCCCAAAATAAAGAAAATTTCTGCCTTTTTTCCCTGAAATAAGTGAAATTTCTGCAATTTTGCCCCAAAATAAGGGAAATTTCTGCCTTTTTGACACAAAATAAGGGGAATTTCTGTCTTTTTGCTCCAAAATAAGGGGAATTTCCGCCTTTTTACCTCATAATAAGGGGAATCTCTGCCTTTTTGCCCTAAAATATGGGGAAATAATGTATTTTTGCCCCAAAATAGAGAAAATTTCTGTCTTTTTTCCCTGAAATAAGTGAAATTTCTGCAATTTTGCCTCAAAATAAGTGAAATTTCTACAATTTTGCCCCAAAATAAAGGAAATTTCTGGAATTTTGCCCCAAAATATGTGGAATTCTGAGTTTTGCCCCAAAATAAGGAGAATTTCGGTGTTTTTGCCCCAACATATAAGGAATTTCTGACTTTTTGCCCCACAATTAGGGGATTTTCTGCAATTTTGCTCCAAAATATGGGGAATTTCTGCAATTTTGCCATAAATAAATGAAATGGATACTTTTTGCCACAAAGAAGGGAAATTTCTTCATTTTTGCCACAAAATAAGAGGAATTTCTGCCTTTTTACCTCAAAATAAGTGAAATTTCTGCCTTTTTACCCCAAAATAAACGGAATTTCTGTCTTTTTGCCCCAAAATAAAAGAAAATTTTGAATTATGCCCTGAAATAAGTGAAATTTCTGCCTTTTTGACACAAAATAAGGGGAATTTCTGCATTTATGCCACAAAATATTAGGAATTTCTGCCTTTTTGCCCCAAAATAATGAAAATTTCTGCCTTTTTTCCTGAATTAAGTGAAATTTCTGCAATTTTGCCCCAAATAAGTGAAATTTCTGCAATTTTGCCCCAAAATAAGAGAAATTTCTGGAATTTAGCCCCAAAATAAGTGGAATTTCTGAGTTTTGCCCCAACATAAGGGGAATTTCTGACTTTTTGCCCTGAAATAAATTAAATTTCTAAAATTTTTCCCCAAAATAAGGGAAATGTCTGTTTTTGCCCCAAAATAAGCGGAATTTCTGACTTTTTGCCCCAAAATAAGAGAAATTTCAGCCTTTTTACCTCAAAATAAGAAAAATTTCTGCCTTTTTGCCCCAAAATAAGAAAAATTTTTGCAATTTTGTACCAAAATGAAAGAAATTTCTGCTTTTTGCCCCAAAATAAGAAAATTTCTGCTTTTTTTCCCTGAAATAAGTGAAATTTCTGCAATTTTGCCCCAAAATAAGTGAAATTTCTGCAATTTTGCTCCAAAATGAAAGAAATTTCTGCCTTTTTGCCACAAAATAAGGGGAATTTCTGTCTTTTTGCCCTAAAATAAGGGAAATTTCTGCCTTTTTGCCACCAAATAAGGCGAATTTCAGCCTTTTTACCTCAAAATATTAGGAATTTCTGCCCTTTTTCCCCAAAATAAAGAAAATTTCTGCCTTTTTTCTCTGAAATAAGTGAAATTTCTGCAATTTTGCCCCAAAATAAGTGAAATTTCTGCAATTTTGCCCCAAAATAAGTGGAATTTCTGAGTTTTGCCCAAAAATAAGGAGAATTTCTGTCTTTTTGCCCCAACAAATAGGGAATTTCTCCCTTTTTGCCCCACAAGTAGGGGAATTTCTGCAATTTTGCTACAAAATACGGGGAATTTCTGCTTTTTTTCCCAAAAATAAGGGGAATGTATACCTTTTGCCACAAAAAGGGAAATTTCTTCATTTTTGCCCCAAAATAAGAAGAATTTCTGCCTTTTTACCTCAAAATATGTGAAATTTCTGCCTTTTTACCCAAAAAGATATGGAAGTTCTGTCTTTTTGCCCCAAAATAAAAGCAATTTTTGAATTATGCTCTGAAATAATTGAAATTTCTGCAATTGTGCCCCCAGATAAGGGAAATTTCTGCCTTTTTGACACAAAACAAGGGGAATTTCTGCATTTTTGCCACAAAATATTAGGAATTTCTGCCTTTTTGCCCCAAATTAAGAAAAATTTCTGTTTTTTTCCCTGAAATAAGTGAAATTTCTGCAATTTTGCCCCAAAATAAGTGATATTTCTGCAATTTAGCTCCAAAATAAAAGAAATTACTGTTTTTTTGCCACAAAATAAGGGAAATTTCTGTCTTTTTGCCCTAAAATAAGGGAAATTTCTGCCTTTTTGCCCCCAAATAAGGCGAATTTCAGCCTTTTTACCTCAAAATATTAGGAATTTCTGCTTTTTGCCCCAAAATAAAGAAAATTTCTGCCTTTTTTCTCTGACATAAGTGAAATTTCTGCAATTTTGCCCCAAAATAAGTGAAATTTCTGCAATTTTGCCCCAAAATAAGTGGAATTTCTGAGTTTTGCCCCAAAATAAGGAGAATTTCTGTCTTTTTGCCCCAACAAATAGGAAATTTCTCCCTTTTTGCCCCACAACTAGGGGAATTTCTGCAATTTTGCTCCAAAATACGGGGAATTTCTGCTTTTTTTCACAAAAATAAAGGGAATGTATACCTTTTCCCACAAAAAAGGGAAATTTTTTCATTTTTGCCCCAAAATAAGAAGAATTTCTGCCTTTTGACCTCAAAATAAGTGAAATTTCTGCCTTTTTACCCAAAAATAAACGGAATTTCTGTCTTTTTGCCCCAAAATAAAAGCAATTTTTGAATTATGCCCTGAAATAAGTGAAATTTCTGCAATTTTTCCCCCAGATAAGGGAAATTTCTGCCTTTTTGACACAAAATAAGGGGCATTTCTGCATTTTTGCCACAAAATATTAGGAATTTCTGACTTTTGCCCCAAAATAAGGGAAATTTCTGCCTTTTTTCCTTGAAATAAGTGAAATTTCTGCAATTTTGCCCCAAAATAAGGGAAATTTCTGCCTTTTTGACACAAAATAAGAGGAATTTCTGTCTTTTTGCTCCAAAATAAGGGGAATTTCCGCCTTTTTACCTCATAATAAGGGGAATCTCTGCCTTTTTGCCCTAAAATATGGGGAAATTCTGTATTTTTGCCCCAAAATAGAGAAAATTTCTGCAATTTTGTAGCAAATTAAAAGTAATTTCTGCCTTTTTGCCCCAAAATAAGAGAAATTTTTGCGTTTTTTCCCTGAAATAAGTGAAATTTCTGTAATTTTTCCCCAAAATAAGGAAGATTTCTGCATTTTTGCCCCAAAATAATAAAAATTTTTGCAATTTTGTACCAAAATAAAAGAAATTTTTGCCTTTTTGCCCCAAAATAAAAAATTTCTGCTTTTTTCCCTGAAATAAATGAAGTTTCTGCAATTTTGCCCCAAAATAAGTTAAATTTCTGCAATTTTGCCCCAAAATAAAAGAAATTTCTGCCTTTTTGCCACAAAATAAGAGGAATTTCTGGTTTTTTGCCCCAAAATAAGTGAAATTTCTGCCTTTCTCCCCCAAATAAGGCGAATTTCAGCCTTTTTACCTCAAAATAAGAGGAATTTCTCCATTTTTGAAACAAAATAAGGGGAATTTCTGCATTTTTTCCACAAAGTATTAGGAATTTCTGACTTTTTGCCCCAAAATAAGGAAAATTTCTGCCTTTTTTCCCTGAAATTATTGAAATTTTTGCAATTTTGCCCCAAAATAAGTGAAATTTCTGCAATTTTGTCCCAAAATAAGTGGAATTTCTGAGTTTTGCCCCAATATAAGGAGAATTTCTGTCTTTTTGCCCCAACAAATAGTGAATTTCTCCCTTTTTGCCCCACAACTAGGGGAATTTCTGCAATTTAGCTCCAAAATATGGGGTATTTCTGCTTTTTTCCCCCAAAATAAGGGGAATGTATACCTTTTGCCACAAAAAAATAGAAATTTCTTTATTTTTGCCCCAAAATAAGAGGAATTTCTGCCTTTTTACCTCAAAATAAGTGAAATTTCTGCCTTTTTACCAAAAAATAAACGGAATTTCTGTCTTTTTGCCCCAAAATAAAATGAATTTTTGAAATATGCCCTGAAATAAGTGAAATTTCTGCAATTTTGCCCCCAAATAAGGGAAATTTCTGCTTTTTCGACACAAAATAAGGAAAATTTCTGCATTTTTGCCACAAAATATTAGGAATTTCTGCCTTTTTGCCCCAAAATAAGGAAAATTTCTGTCTTTTTTCCCTGAAATAAGTGAAATTTCTGCAATTTTGCCTCAAAATAAGTGAAATTTCTACAATTTTGCCCCAAAATAAAGGAAATTTCTGGAATTTTGCCCCAAAATATGTGGAATTCTGAGTTTTGCCCCAAAATAAGGAGAATTTCCGTGTTTTTGCCCCAACATATAAGGAATTTCTGACTTTTTGCCCCACAATTAGGGGATTTTCTGCAATTTTGCACCAAAATATGGGGAATTTCTGCAATTTTGCCATAAATAAATGAAATGGATACTTTTTGCCACAAAGAAGGGAAATTTCTTCATTTTTGCCACAAAATAAGAGGAATTTCTGCCTTTTTAGCTCAAAATAAGTGAAATTTCTGCCTTTTTACCCCAAAATAAACGGAATTTCTGTCTTTTTGCCCCAAAATAAAAGAAATTTTTGAATTATGCCCTGAAATAAGTGAAATTTCTGCCTTTTTGACACAAAATAAGCGGAATTTCTGCATTTATGCCACAAAATATTAGGAATTTCTGCCTTTTTGCCCCAAAATAATGAAAATTTCTGCCTTTTTTCCTGAATTAAGTGAAATTTCTGCAATTTTGCCCCAAATAAGTGAAATTTCTGCAATTTTGCCCCAAAATAAGGGAAATTTCTGGAATTTAGCCCCAAAATAAGTGGAATTTCTGAGTTTTGCCCCAACATAAGGGGAATTTCTGACTTTTTCCCTGAAATAAATTAAATTTCTAAAATTTTTCCCCAAAATAAGGGAAATGTCTGTTTTTGCCCCAAAATAAGCGGAATTTCTGACTTTTTGCCCCAAAATAAGAGAAATTTCAGCCTTTTTACCTCAAAATAAGAAAAATTTCTGCCTTTTTGCCCCAAAATAAGAAAAAATTTTGCAATTTTGTACCAAAATGAAAGAAATTTCTGCTTTTTGCCCCAAAATAAGAAAATTTCTGCTTTTTTTCCCTGAAATAAGTGAAATTTCTGCAATTTTGCCCCAAAATAAGTGAAATTTCTGCAATTTTGCTCCAAAATGAAAGAAATTTCTGCCTTTTTGCCACAAAATAAGGGGAATTTCTGTCTTTTTGCCCTAAAATAAGGGAAATTTCTGCCTTTTTGCCACCAAATAAGGCGAATTTCAGCCTTTTTACCTCAAAATATTAGGAATTTCTGCCCTTTTTCCCCAAAATAAAGAAAATTTCTGCCTTTTTTCTCTGAAATAAGTGAAATTTCTGCAATTTTGCCCCAAAATAAGTGAAATTTCTGCAATTTTGCCCCAAAATAAGTGGAATTTCTGAGTTTTGCCCAAAAATAAGGAGAATTTCTGTCTTTTTGCCCCAACAAATAGGGAATTTCTCCCTTTTTGCCCCACAAGTAGGGGAATTTCTGCAATTTTGCTACAAAATACGGGGAATTTCTGCTTTTTTTCCCAAAAATAAGGGGAATGTATACCTTTTGCCACAAAAAGGGAAATTTCTTCATTTTTGCCCCAAAATAAGAAGAATTTCTGCCTTTTTACCTCAAAATATGTGAAATTTCTGCCTTTTTACCCAAAAAGATATGGAAGTTCTGTCTTTTTGCCCCAAAATAAAAGCAATTTTTGAATTATGCTCTGAAATAATTGAAATTTCTGCAATTGTGCCCCCAGATAAGGGAAATTTCTGCCTTTTTGACACAAAATAAGGGGAATTTCTGCATTTTTGCCACAAAATATTAGGAATTTCTGCCTTTTTGCCCCAAATTAAGAAAAATTTCTGTTTTTTTCCCTGAAATAAGTGAAATTTCTGCAATTTTGCCCCAAAATAAGTGATATTTCTGCAATTTTGCTCCAAAATAAAAGAAATTACTGTTTTTTTGCCACAAAATAAGGGAAATTTCTGTCTTTTTGCCCTAAAATAAGGGAAATTTCTGCCTTTTTGCCCCCAAATAAGGCGAATTTCAGCCTTTTTACCTCAAAATATTAGGAATTTCTGCTTTTTGCCCCAAAATAAAGAAAATTTCTGCCTTTTTTCTCTGACATAAGTGAAATTTCTGCAATTTTGCCCCAAAATAAGTGAAATTTCTGCAATTTTGCCCCAAAATAAGTGGAATTTCTGAGTTTTGCCCCAAAATAAGGAGAATTTCTGTCTTTTTGCCCCAAAAAATAGGAAATTTCTCCCTTTTTGCCCCACAACTAGGGAAATTTCTGCAATTTTGCTCCAAAATACGGGGAATTTCTGCTTTTTTTCACAAAAATAAAGGGAATGTATACCTTTTCCCACAAAAAAGGGAAATTTTTTCATTTTTGCCCCAAAATAAGAAGAATTTCTGCCTTTTTACCTCAAAATAAGTGAAATTTCTGCCTTTTTACCCAAAAATAAACGGAATTTCTGTCTTTTTGCCCCAAAATAAAAGCAATTTTTGAATTATGCCCTGAAATAAGTGAAATTTCTGCAATTTTGCCCCCAGATAAGGGAAATTTCTGCCTTTTTGACACAAAATAAGGAGCATTTCTGCATTTTTGCCACAAAATATTAGGAATTTCTGACTTTTGCCCCAAAATAAAGAAAATTTCTGCCTTTTTTCCCTGAAATAAGTGAAATTTCTGCAATTTTGCCCCAAAATAAGGGAAATTTCTGCCTTTTTGACACAAAATAAGGGGAATTTCTGTCTTTTTGCTCCAAAATAAGGGGAATTTCCGCCTTTTTACCTCATAATAAGGGGAATCTCTGCCTTTTTGCCCTAAAATATGGGGAAATAATGTATTTTTGCCCCAAAATAGAGAAAATTTCTGTCTTTTTTCCCTGAAATAAGTGAAATTTCTGCAATTTTGCCTCAAAATAAGTGAAATTTCTACAATTTTGCCCCAAAATAAAGGAAATTTCTGGAATTTTGCCCCAAAATATGTGGAATTCTGAGTTTTGCCCCAAAATAAGGAGAATTTCGGTGTTTTTGCCCCAACATATAAGGAATTTCTGACTTTTTGCCCCACAATTAGGGGATTTTCTGCAATTTTGCTCCAAAATATGGGGAATTTCTGCAATTTTGCCATAAATAAATGAAATGGATACTTTTTGCCACAAAGAAGGGAAATTTCTTCATTTTTGCCACAAAATAAGAGGAATTTCTGCCTTTTTACCTCAAAATAAGTGAAATTTCTGCCTTTTTACCCCAAAATAAACGGAATTTCTGTCTTTTTGCCCCAAAATAAAAGAAATTTTTGAATTATGCCCTGAAATAAGTGAAATTTCTGCCTTTTTGACACAAAATAAGGGGAATTTCTGCATTTATGCCACAAAATATTAGGAATTTCTGCCTTTTTGCCCCAAAATAATGAAAATTTCTGCCTTTTTTCCTGAATTAAGTGAAATTTCTGCAATTTTGCCCCAAATAAGTGAAATTTCTGCAATTTTGCCCCAAAATAAGGGAAATTTCTGGAATTTAGCACCAAAATAAGTGGAATTTCTGAGTTTTGCCCCAACATAAGGGGAATTTCTGACTTTTTGCCCTAAAATAAATTAAATTTCTAAAATTTTTCCCCAAAATAAGGGAAATGTCTGTTTTTGCCCCAAAATAAGCAGAATTTCTGACTTTTTGCCCCAAAATAAGAGAAATTTCAGCCTTTTTACCTCAAAATAAGAAAAATTTCTGCCTTTTTGCCCCAAAATAAGAAAAATTTTTGCAATTTTGTACCAAAATGAAAGAAATTTCTGCTTTTTGCCCCAAAATAAGAAAATTTCTGCTTTTTTTCCCTGAAATAAGTGAAATTTCTGCAATTTTGCCCCAAAATAAGTGAAATTTCTGCAATTTTGCTCCAAAATGAAAGAAATTTCTGCCTTTTTGCCACAAAATAAGGGGAATTTCTGTCTTTTTGCCCTAAAATAAGGGAAATTTCTGCCTTTTTGCCACCAAATAAGGCGAATTTCAGCCTTTTTACCTCAAAATATTAGGAATTTCTGCCCTTTTTCCCCAAAATAAAGAAAATTTCTGCCTTTTTTCTCTGAAATAAGTGAAATTTCTGCAATTTTGCCCCAAAATAAGTGAAATTTCTGCAATTTTGCCCCAAAATAAGTGGAATTTCTGAGTTTTGCCCAAAAATAAGGAGAATTTCTGTCTTTTTGCCCCAACAAATAGGGAATTTCTCCCTTTTTGCCCCACAAGTAGGGGAATTTCTGCAATTTTGCTACAAAATACGGGGAATTTCTGCTTTTTTTCCCAAAAATAAGGGGAATGTATACCTTTTGCCACAAAAAGGGAAATTTCTTCATTTTTGCCCCAAAATAAGAAGAATTTCTGCCTTTTTACCTCAAAATAAGTGAAATTTCTGCCTTTTTACCCAAAAATAAACGGAATTTCTGTCTTTTTGCCCCAAAATAAAAGCAATTTTTGAATTATGCCCTGAAATAAGTGAAATTTCTGCAATTTTGCCCCCAGATAAGGGAAATTTCTGCCTTTTTGACACAAAATAAGGAGCATTTCTGCATTTTTGCCACAAAATATTAGGAATTTCTGACTTTTGCCCCAAAATAAAGAAAATTTCTGCCTTTTTTCCCTGAAATAAGTGAAATTTCTGCAATTTTGCCCCAAAATAAGGGAAATTTCTGCCTTTTTGACACAAAATAAGGGGAATTTCTGTCTTTTTGCTCCAAAATAAGGGGAATTTCCGCCTTTTTACCTCATAATAAGGGGAATCTCTGCCTTTTTGCCCTAAAATATGGGGAAATAATGTATTTTTGCCCCAAAATAGAGAAAATTTCTGTCTTTTTTCCCTGAAATAAGTGAAATTTCTGCAATTTTGCCTCAAAATAAGTGAAATTTCTACAATTTTGCCCCAAAATAAAGGAAATTTCTGGAATTTTGCCCCAAAATATGTGGAATTCTGAGTTTTGCCCCAAAATAAGGAGAATTTCGGTGTTTTTGCCCCAACATATAAGGAATTTCTGACTTTTTGCCCCACAATTAGGGGATTTTCTGCAATTTTGCTCCAAAATATGGGGAATTTCTGCAATTTTGCCATAAATAAATGAAATGGATACTTTTTGCCACAAAGAAGGGAAATTTCTTCATTTTTGCCACAAAATAAGAGGAATTTCTGCCTTTTTACCTCAAAATAAGTGAAATTTCTGCCTTTTTACCCCAAAATAAACGGAATTTCTGTCTTTTTGCCCCAAAATAAAAGAAATTTTTGAATTATGCCCTGAAATAAGTGAAATTTCTGCCTTTTTGACACAAAATAAGGGGAATTTCTGCATTTATGCCACAAAATATTAGGAATTTCTGCCTTTTTGCCCCAAAATAATGAAAATTTCTGCCTTTTTTCCTGAATTAAGTGAAATTTCTGCAATTTTGCCCCAAATAAGTGAAATTTCTGCAATTTTGCCCCAAAATAAGGGAAATTTCTGGAATTTAGCCCCAAAATAAGTGGAATTTCTGAGTTTTGCCCCAACATAAGGGGAATTTTTGACTTTTTGCCCTGAAATAAATTAAATTTCTAAAATTTTTCCCCAAAATAAGGGAAATGTCTGTTTTTGCCCCAAAATAAGCGGAATTTCTGACTTTTTGCCCCAAAATAAGAGAAATTTCAGCCTTTTTACCTCAAAATAAGAAAAATTTCTGCCTTTTTGCCCCAAAATAAGAAAAATTTTTGCAATTTTGTACCAAAATGAAAGAAATTTCTGCTTTTTGCCCCAAAATAAGAAAATTTCTGCTTTTTTTCCCTGAAATAAGTGAAATTTCTGCAATTTTGCCCCAAAATAAGTGAAATTTCTGCAATTTTGCTCCAAAATGAAAGAAATTTCTGCCTTTTTGCCACAAAATAAGGGGAATTTCTGTCTTTTTGCCCTAAAATAAGGGAAATTTCTGCCTTTTTGCCACCAAATAAGGCGAATTTCAGCCTTTTTACCTCAAAATATTAGGAATTTCTGCCCTTTTTCCCCAAAATAAAGAAAATTTCTGCATTTTTCTCTGAAATAAGTGAAATTTCTGCAATTTTGCCCCAAAATAAGTGAAATTTCTGCAATTTTGCCCCAAAATAAGTGGAATTTCTGAGTTTTGCCCCAAAATAAGGAGAATTTCTGTCTTTTTGCCCCAACAAATAGGGAATTTCTCCCTTTTTGCCCCACAACTAGGGGAATTTCTGCAATTTTGCTCCAAAATACAAGGAATTTCTGCTTTTTTTCCCAAAAATAAGGGGAATGTATACCTTTTGCCACAAAAAGGGAAATTTCTTCATTTTTGCCCCAAAATAAGAAGAATTTCTGCCTTTTTACCTCAAAATATGTGAAATTTCTGCCTTTTTACCCAAAAAGAAATGGAAGTTCTGTCTTTTTGCCCCAAAATAAAAGCAATTTTTGAATTATGCTCTGAAATAATTGAAATTTCTGCAATTGTGCCCCCAGATAAGGGAAATTTCTGCCTTTTTGACACAAAATAAGGGGAATTTCTGCATTTTTGCCACAAAATATTAGGAATTTCTGCCTTTTTGCCCCAAATTAAGAAAAATTTCTGCTTTTTTCCCTGAAATAAGTGAAATTTCTGCAATTTTGCCCCAAAATAAGTGATATTTCTGCAATTTTGCTCCAAAATAAAAGAAATTACTGTTTTTTTGCCACAAAATAAGGGAAATTTCTGTCTTTTTGCCCTAAAATAAGGGAAATTTCTGCCTTTTTGCCCCCAAATAAGGCGAATTTCAGCCTTTTTACCTCAAAATATTAGGAATTTCTGCCTTTTTGCCCCAAAATAAAGAAAATTTCTGCCTTTTTTCTCTGACATAAGTGAAATTTCTGCAATTTTGCCCCAAAATAAGTGAAATTTCTGCAATTTTGCCCCAAAATAAGTGGAATTTCTGAGTTTTGCCCCAAAATAAGGAGAATTTCTGTCTTTTTGCCCCAAAAAATAGGAAATTTCTCTCTTTTTGCCCCACAACTAGGGAAATTTCTGCAATTTTGCTCCAAAATACGGGGAATTTCTGCTTTTTTTCAAAAAAATAAAGGAAATGTATACCTTTTCCCACAAAAAAGGGAAATTTTTTCATTTTTGCCCCAAAATAAGAAGAATTTCTGCCTTTTTACCTCAAAATAAGTGAAATTTCTGCCTTTTTACCCAAAAATAAACGGAATTTCTGTCTTTTTGCCCCAAAATAAAAGCAATTTTTTAATTATGCCCTGAAATAAGTGAAATTTCTGCAATTTTGCCCCCAGATAAGGGAAATTTCTGCCTTTTTGACACAAAATAAGGGGCATTTCTGCATTTTTGCCACAAAATATTAGGAATTTCTGACTTTTGCCCCAAAATAAGGAAAATTTCTGCCTTTTTTCCCTGAAATAAGTGAAATTTCTGCAATTTTGCCCCAAAATAAGGGAAATTTCTGCCTTTTTGACACAAAATAAGGGGAATTTCTGTCTTTTTGCTCCAAAATAAGGGGAATTTCCGCCTTTTTACCTCATAATAAGGGGAATCTCTGCCTTTTTGCCCTAAAATATGGGGAAATTCTGTATTTTTGCCCCAAAATAGAGAAAATTTCTGCAATTTTGTAGCAAATTAAAAGTAATTTCTGCCTTTTTGCCCCAAAATAAGAGAAATTTTTGCGTTTTTTCCCTGAAATAAGTGAAATTTCTGTAATTTTTCCCCAAAATAAGGAAGATTTCTGCATTTTTGCCCCAAAATAATAAAAGTTTTTGCAATTTTGTACCAAAATAAAAGAAATTTTTGCCTTTTTGCCCCAAAATAAGAAAATTTCTGCTTTTTTCCCTGAAATAAATGAAGTTTCTGCAATTTTGCCCCAAAATAAGTTAAATTTCTGCAATTTTGCCCCAAAATAAAAGAAATTTCTGCCTTTTTGCCACAAAATAAGAGGAATTTCTGGTTTTTTGCCCCAAAATAAGTGAAATTTCTGCCTTTCTGCCCCCAAATAAGGCGAATTTCAGCCTTTTTACTTCAAAATAAGAGGAATTTCTCCATTTTTGAAACAAAATAAGGGGAATTTCTATTTTTTCCACAAAGTATTAGGAATTTCTGCCTTTTTGCCCCAAAATAAGGAAAATTTCTGCCTTTTTTCCCTGAAATTATTGAAATTTTTGCAATTTTGCCCCAAAATAAGTGAAATTTCTGCAATTTTGTCCCAAAATAAGTGGAATTTCTGAGTTTTGCCCCAATATAAGGAGAATTTCTGTCTTTTTGCCCCAACAAATAGTGAATTTCTTTCTTTTTGCCCCACAACTAGGGGAATTTCTGCAATTTTGCTCTAAAATATGGGGTATTTCTGCTTTTTTCCCCAAAAATAAGGGGAATGTATACCTTTTGCCACAAAAAAATAGAAATTTCTTTATTTTTGCCCCAAAATAAGAGGAATTTCTGCCTTTTTACCTCAAAATAAGTGAAATTTCTGCCTTTTTACCAAAAAATAAACGGAATTTCTGTCTTTTTGCCCCAAAATAAAATGAATTTTTGAAATATGCCCTGAAATAAGTGAAATTTCTGCAATTTTGCCCCCAAATAAGGGAAATTTCTGCTTTTTCGACACAAAATAAGGAAAATTTCTGCATTTTTGCCACAAAATATTAGGAATTTCTGCCTTTTTGCCCCAAAATAAGGAAAATTTCTGTCTTTTTTCCCTGAAATAAGTGAAATGTCTGCAATTTTGCCTCTAAATAAGTGAAATTTCTACAATTTTGCCCCAAAATAAAGGAAATTTCTGGAATTTTGCCCCAAAATATGTGGAATTCTGAGTTTTGCCCCAAAATAAGGAGAATTTCCGTGTTTTTGCCCCAACATATAAGGAATTTCTGACTTTTTGCCCCACAATTAGGGGATTTTCTGCAATTTTGCTCCAAAATATGGGGAATTTCTGCAATTTTGCCATAAATAAATGAAATGGATACTTTTTGCCACAAAGAAGGGAAATTTCTTCATTTTTGCCACAAAATAAGAGGAATTTCTGCCTTTTTACCTAAACATAAGTGAAATTTCTGCCTTTTTACCCCAAAATAAACGGAATTTCTGTTTTTTTGCCCCAAAATAAAGAAATTTTTGAATTATGCCCTGAAATAAGTGAAATTTCTGCCTTTTTGACACAAAATAAGGGGAATTTCTGCATTTATGCCACAAAATATTAGGAATTTCTGCCTTTTTGCCCCAAAATAATGAAAATTTCTGCCTTTTTTCCTGAATTAAGTGAAATTTCTGCAATTTTGCCCCAAATAAGTGAAATTTCTGCAATTTTGCCCCAAAATAAGGGAAATTTCTGGAATTTAGCCCCAAAATAAGTGGAATTACTGAGTTTTGATAAGGGGAATTTCTGACTTTTTGCCCTGAAATAAATTAAATTTCTAAAATTTTTCCCCAAAATAAGGGAAATGTCTGGTTTTGCCCCAAAATAAGCAGAATTTCTGACTCTTTGCCCCAAAATAAGAGGAATTTCAGCCTTTTTACCTCAAAATAAGGGAAATTTCTTCATTTTTGCCCCAAAATATGAGAAATTTCTGCCTTTTTGCCCCAAAATAAGAAAAATTTTTGCAATTTTGTACCAAAATGAAAGAAATTTCTGCTCTTTGCCCCAAAATAAGAAAATTTCTGCTTTTTTTTCCCTGAAATAAGTGAAATATCTGCAATTTTGCCCCAAAATAAGTGAAATTTCTGCAATTTTGCTTCAAAATGAAAAAAATTTCTGCGTTTTTGCCACAAAATAAGGGGAATTTCTGTCTTTTTGCCCTAAAATAAGGGAAATTTCTGCCTTTTTGCCACCAAATAAGGCGAATTTCAGCCTTTTTACCTCAAAATATTAGGAATTTCTGCCCTTTTTCCCCAAAATAAAGAAAATTTCTGCCTTTTTTCTCTGAAATAAGTGAAATTTCTGCAATTTTGCCCCAAAATAAGTGAAATTTCTGCAATTTTGCCCCAAAATAAGTGGAATTTCTGAGTTTTGCCCCAAAATAAGGAGAATTTCTGTCTTTTTGCCCCAACAAATAGGGAATTTCTCCCTTTTTGCCCCACAACTAGGGGAATTTCTGCAATTTTGCTCCAAAATACGGGGAATTTCTGCTTTTTTTCCCAAAAATAAGGGGAATGTATACCTTTTATCACAAAAAGGGAAATTTCTTCATTTTTGCCCCAAAATAAGAAGAATTTCTGCCTTTTTACCTCAAAATATGTGAAATTTCTGCCTTTTTACCCAAAAAGTAATGGAAGTTCTGTCTTTTGCCCCAAAATAAAAGCAATTTTTGAATTATGCTCTGAAATAATTGAAATTTCTGCAATTGTGCCCCCAGATAAGGGAAATTTCTGCCTTTTTGACACAAAATAAGGGGAATTTCTGCATTTTTGCCACAAACTATTAGGAATTTCTGCCTTTTTGCCTCAAATTAAGAAAAATTTCTGCCTTTTTTCCCTGAAATAAGTGAAATTTCTGCAATTTTGCCCCAAAATAAGTGATATTTCTGCAATTTTGTTCCAAAATAAAAGAAATTTCTGTTTTTTTGCCACAAAATAAGGGAAATTTCTATCTTTTTGCCCTAAAATAAGGGAAATTTCTGCCTTTTTGCCCCCAAATAAGGCGAATTTCAGCCTTTTTACTTCAAAATATTAGGAATTTCTGCCTTTTTGCCCCAAAATAATAAAAATTTCTGCCTTTTTTCTCTGACATAAGTGAAATTTCTGCAATTTTGCCCCAAAATAAGTGAAATTTCTGCAATTTTGCCCCAAAATAAGTGGAATTTCTGAGTTTTGCCCCAAAATAAGGAGAATTTCTGTCTTTTTGCCCCAACAAATAGGAAATTTCTCCCTTTTTGCCCCACAACTAGGGGAATTTCTGCAATTTTGCTCCAAAATACGGGGAATTTCTGCTTTTTTTCACAAAAATAAAGGGAATGTATACCTTTTCCCACAAAAAAGGGAAATTTTTTCATTTTTGCCCCAAAATAAGAAGAATTTCTGCCTTTTTACCTCAAAATAAGTGAAATTTCTGCCTTTTTACCCAAAAATAAACGGAATTTCTGTCTTTTTGCCCCAAAATAAAAGCAATTTTTTAATTATGCCCTGAAATAAGTGAAATTTCTGCAATTTTGCCCCCAGATAAGGGAAATTTCTGCCTTTTTGACAAAAATAAGGGGCATTTCTGCATTTTTGCCACAAAATATTAGGAATTTCTGACTTTTGCCCCAAAATAAGGAAAATTTCTGCCTTTTTCCCTGAAATAAGTGAAATTTCTGCAATTTTGCCCCAAAATAAGGGAAATTTCTGCCTTTTTGACACAAAATAAGGGGAATTTCTGTCTTTTTGCTCCAAAATAAGGGGAATTTCCGCCTTTTTACCTCATAATAAGGGGAATCTCTGCCTTTTTGCCCGAAAATATGGGGAAATTCTGTATTTTTGCCCCAAAATAGAGAAAATTTCTGCAATTTTGTAGCAAATTAAAAGTAATTTCTGCCTTTTTGCCCCAAAATAAGAGAAATTTTTGCGTTTTTTCCCTGAAATAAGTGAAATTTCTGTAATTTTTCCCCAAAATAAGGAAGATTTCTGCATTTTTGCCCCAAAATAATAAAAATTTTTGCCTTTTTGCCCCAAAATAAGAAAATTTCTGCTTTTTTCCCTGAAATAAAAGAAATTTCTGCAATTTTGCCCCAAAATAAGTTAAATTTCTGCAATTTTGCCCCAAAATAAAAGAAATTTCTGCCTTTTTGCCACAAAATAAGAGGAATTTCTGTTTTTTTGCCCCAAAATAAGTGAAATTTCTGCCTTTCTGCCCCCAAATGAGGCGAATTTCAGCCTTTTTACCTCAAAATAAGAGGAATTTCTCCATATTGAAACAAAATAAGGGGAATTTCTGCATTTTTTCCACAAAGTATTAGGAATTTCTGCATTTTTGCCCCAAAATAAGGAAAATTTCTGCCTTTTTTCCCTGAAATTATTGAAATTTTTGCAATTTTGCCCCAAAATAAGTGAAATTTCTGCAATTTTGTCCCAAAATAAGTGGAATTTCTGAGTTTTGCCCTAATATAAGGAGAATTTCTGTCTTTTTGCCCCAACAAATAGTGAATTTCTCCCTTTTTGCCCCACAACTAGGGGAATTTCTGCAATTTTGCTCCAAAATATGGGGTATTTCTGCTTTTTTCCCCAAAATAAGGGGAATGTATACCTTTTGCCACAAAAAATAGAAATTTCTTTATTTTTGCCCCAAAATAAGAGGAATTTCTGCCTTTTTACCTCAAAATAAGTGAAATTTCTGCCTTTTTACCAAAAAATAAACAGAATTTCCTTCTTTTTGCCCCAAAATAAAATGAATTTTTGAAATATGCCCTGAAATAAGTGAAATTTCTGCAATTTTGCCCCCAAATAAGGGAAATTTCTGCTTTTTCGACAGAAAATAAGGAAAATTTCTGCATTTTTGCCACAAAATATTAGCAATTTCTGCCTTTTTGCCCCAAAATAAGGAAAATTTCTGTCTTTTTTCCCTGAAATAAGTGAAATGTCTGCAATTTTGCCTCTAAATAAGTGAAATTTCTACAATTTTGCCCCAAAATAAAGGAAATTTCTGGAATTTTGCCCCAAAATATGTGGAATTCTGAGTTTTGCCCCAAAATAAGGAGAATTTCCGTGTTTTTGCCCCAACATATAAGGAATTTCTGACTTTTTGCCCCACAATTAGGGGATTTTCTGCAATTTTGCTCCAAAATATGGGGAATTTCTGCAATTTTGCCATAAATAAATGAAATGGATACTTTTTGCCACAAAGAAGGGAAATTTCTTCATTTTTGCCACAAAATAAGAGGAATTTCTGCCTTTTTACCTCAAAATAAGTGAAATTTCTGCCTTTTTACCCCAAAATAAACGGAATTTCTGTCTTTTTGCCCCAAAATAAAAGAAATTTTTGAATTATGCCCTGAAATAAGTGAAATTTCTGACTTTTTGACACAAAATAAGGGGAATTTCTGCATTTATGCCACAAAATATTAGGAATTTCTGCTTTTTTGCCCCAAAATAATGAAAATTTCTGCCCTTTTTCCTGAATTAAGTGAAATTTCTGCAATTTTGCCCCAAATAAGTGAAATTTCTGGAATTTTGCCCAAAATAAGGAAAATTTCTGGAATTTAGCCCCAAAATAAGTGGAATTTCTGAGTTTTGCCCCAAAATAAGGGGAATTTCTGACTTTTTGCCCTGAAATAAATTAAATTTCTAAAATTTTTCCCCAAAATAAAGGAAATGTCTGTTTTTGCCCCAAAATAAGCAGAATTTCTGACTTTTTGCCCCAAAATAAGAGGAATTTCAGCCTTTTTACCTCAAAATAAGGGAAATTTCTTCATTTTTGCCCCAAAATATGAGAAATTTCTGCCTTTTTGCCCCAAAATAAGAAAAATTTTTGCAATTTTGTACCAAAATGAAAGAAATTTCTGCTTTTTGCCACAAAATATTAAGAATTTCTGCCTTTTTGCCCCAAAATAAGAAAAATTTCTGCCTTTTTAACCTGAAATAAGTGAAATTTCTGCAATTTTGCCCATAAATAAGTGAAATTTCTGCAATTTTGCCCCAAAATAAAGAAATTTCTGCCTTTTTGCCACAAAATAAGAGGAATTTCTGTTTTTTTGCCCCAAAATAAGTGAAATTTCTGCCTTTCTGCCCCCAAATAAGGCGAATTTCAGCATTTTTACCTCAAATAAGAGGAATTTCTCCATTTTTGAAACAAAATAAGGGGAATTTCTGCATTTTTTTCCACAAAGTATTAGGAATTTCTGCCTTTTTGCCCCAAAATAAGGAAAATTTCTGCCTTTTTTCCCTGAAATTATTGAAATTTTTGCAATTTTGCCCCAAAATAAGTGAAATTTCTGCAATTTTGTCCCAAAATAAGTGGAATTTCTGAGTTTTGCCCCAATATAAGGAGAATTTCTGTATTTTGCCCCAACAAATAGTGAATTTCTTTCTTTTTGCCCCACAACTAGGGGAATTTCTGCAATTTTGCTCCAAAATATGGGGTATTTCTGCTTTTTTCCCCAAAAATAAGAGGAATATATACCTTTTGCCACAAAAAAATAGAAATTTCTTTATTTTTGCCCCAAAATAAGAGGAATTTCTGCCTTTTTACCTCAAAATAAGTGAAATTTCTGCCTTTTTACCAAAAAATAAACGGAGTTTCTGTCTTTTTGCCCCAAAATAAAATGAATTTTTGAAATATGCCCTGAAATAAGTGAAATTTCTGCAATTTTGCCTCAAAATAAGTGAAATTTCTACAATTTTGCCCCAAAATAAAGGAAATTTCTGGAATTTTTTCCCAAAATATGTGGAATTCTGAGTTTTGCCCCAAAATAAGGAGAATTTCCGTGTTTTTGCCCCAACATATAAGGAATTTCTGACTTTTTGCCCCACAATTAGGGGATTTTCTGCAATTTTGCTCCAAAATATGGGGAATTTCTGCAATTTTGCCATAAATAAATGAAATGGATACTTTTTGCCACAAAGAAGGGAAATTTCTTCATTTTTGCCACAAAATAAGAGGAATTTCTGCCTTTTTACCTCAACATAAGTGAAATTTCTGCCTTTTTACCCCAAAATAAACGGAATTTCTGTCTTTTTGCCCCAAAATAAAAGAAATTTTTGAATTAGGCCCTGAAATAAGTGAAATTTCTGCATTTTTGACACAAAATAAGGGGAATTTCTGCATTTATGCCTCAAAATATTAGAAATTTCTGCTTTTTTGTTCCAAAATAATGAAAATTTCTGCCTTTTTTCCTGAATTAAGTGAAATTTCTGCAATTTTGCCCCAAATAAGTGAAATTTCTGCAATTTTGCCCCAAAATAAGGGAAATTTCTGGAATTTAGCCCCAAAATAAGTGGAATTTCTGAGTTTTGCCCCAAAATAAGGGGAATTTCTGACTTTTTGCCCTGAAATAAATTAAATTTCTAAAATTTTTCCCCAAAATAAGGAAAATGTCTGTTTTTGCCCCAAAATAAGCGGAATTTCTGACTTTTTGCCCCAAAATAAGAGGAATTTCAGCCTTTTTACCTCAAAATAAGGGAAATTTCTTCATTTTTGCCCCAAAATATGAGAAATTTCTGCCTTTTTGCCCCAAAATAAGAAAAATTTTTGCAATTTTGTACCAAAATGAAAGAAATTTCTGCTTTTTGCCCCAAAATAAGAAAATTTCTGCTTTTTTTCCCAGAAATAAGTGAAATTTCTGCAATTTTGCCCCAAAATAAGTGAAATTTCTGCAATTTTGCTCCAAAATAAACGAAATTTCTGCCTTTTTGCCACAAAATAAGGGGAATTTCTGTCTTTTGCCCTAAAATAAGGGAAATTTCTGCCTTTTTGCCCCCAAATAAGGCGAATTTCAGCCTTTTTACCTCAAAATATTAGAAATTTCTGCCTTTTTGCCCAAAATAAAGAAAATTTCTTCCTTTTTTCTCTGAAATAAGTGAAATTTCTGCAATTTTGCCTCAAAATAAGTGAAATTTCTGCAATTTAGCCCCAAAATAAGTGGAATTTCTGAGTTTTGCCCCAAAATAAAAAGAATTTCTGTCTTTTTGCCCCAACCAATAGGGAATTTCTCCCTTTTTGCCCCACAACTAGGGGAATTTCTGCAATTTTGCTTCAAAATACGGGGAATTTCTGCTTTTTTTTCCAAAAATAAGAGGAATGTATACCTTTAGCCACAAAAAAGTGAAATTTTTCATTTTTGCCCCAAAATAAGAAGAATTTCTGCCTTTTTACCTCAAAATATGTGAAATTTCTGCCTTTTTACCAAAAAGAAATGGAAGTTCTGTCTTTTTGCCCCAAAATAAAAGCAATTTTTGAATTATGCTCTGAAATAATTGAAATTTCTGCAATTGTGCCCCCAGATAAGGGAAATTTCTGCCTTTTTGACACAAAATAAGGGGACTTTCTGCATTTTTGCCACAAAATATTAGGAATTTCTGCCTTTTTGCCCCAAAATAAGAAAAATTTCTGCCTTTTTTCCCTGAAATAAGTGAAATTTCTGCAATTTTGCTCCCAAATAAGTGATATTTCTGCAATTTTGCTCCAAAATAAAAGAAATTTCTGTTTTTTTGCCACAAAATAAGGGAAATTTCTGTCTTTTTGCCCTAAAATAAGGGAAATTTCTGCCTTTTTGCCCCCAAATAAGGCGAATTTCAGCCTTTTTACCTCAAAATATTAGGAATTTCTGCCTTTTTGCCCCAAAATAAAGAAAATTTCTGCCTTTTTTCTCTGACATAAGTGAAATTTCTGCAATTTTGCCCCAAAATAAGTGAAATTTCTGCAATTTTGCCCCAAAATAAGTGGAATTTCTGAGTTTTGCCCCAAAATAAGGAGAATTTCTGTCTTTTTGCCCCAACAAATAGGAAATTTCTCCCTTTTTGCCCCACAACTAGGGGAATTTCTGCATTTTTGCTCCAAAATACGGGGAATTTCTGCTTCTTTTCACAAAAATAAAGGGAATGTATACCTTTTTCCACAAAGAAGGGAAATTTCTTCATTTTTGCCCCAAAATAAGAAGAATTTCTGCCTTTTTACCAAAAAATAAGTGAAATTTCTGCCTTTTTACCCAAAAATAAACGGAATTTCTGTCTTTTTGCCCCAAAATAAAAGCAATTTTTGAATTATGCCTTGAAATAAGTGAAATTTCTGCAATTTTGCCCCCAGATAAGGGGAATTTCTGCCTTTTTGACACAAAATAAGGGGCATTTCTGCATTTTTGCCACATAATATTAGGAATTTCTGACTTTTGTCCCAAAATAAGAAAAATTTCTGCCTTTTTTCCCTGAAATAAGTGAAATTTCTGCAATTTTGCCCCAAAATAAGGGAAATTTCTGCCTTTTTGACACAAAATAAGGGGAATTTTTGTCTTTTTGCTCCAAAATAAGGGGAATTTCTGCCTTTTTACCTCATAATAAGGGGAATCTCTGCCTTTTTCCCCAAAATATGGGGAAATTCTGTATTTTTGCCCTAAAATAGAGAAAATTTCTGCAATTTTGTAGCAAATTAAAAGTAATTTCTGCCTTTTGCCCCAAAATAAGAGAAATTTTTGCGTTTTTTCTCTGAAATAAGTGAAATTTCTGTAATTTTTCCCCAAAAGAAGGAAGATTTCTGCAATTTTGCCCCAAAATAAAGGAAATTTCTGGAATTTTTTCCCAAAATAAGGGGAATTTCTGACTTTTTGCCCTGAATAAGGAGAATTTCTGTCTTTTTGCCCCAAAATAATGTGAATTTCTGCATTTTCCCTCAAAATTAGAAGAATATGTGCAATTGTGCTTCAAAATACAAAAAATTTCTGCCTTATTGCACCAAAATAATAGGAATTTCTGCATTTTTGCTCCAATATAAGGGGAATTTCTGAAATTTTTCTCCAAAATACGGTGAATTTCTGCCTTATTGCCCGAAATAAAGTGGAACTTCTGCATTTTTGCCCTGAAATATTTGAAATTTCCACAATTTTACCCCAAAATAAGGGGAATTTCTGTTTTTGACCCCAAAATTAGGAGAATTTCTACTTTTTGCCCCAAAATAAGGCAATTTTCTGACTTTTTGCCCAGAAATAAGTGAAATTTCTGCAATTTTGCCACAAAATAAGGGGAATTTCTGCCTTTTTGCCAAAATAAGGGGAATTTCATCATTTTACCTCCAAATAAGGAGAATTTCTGCCTTTTTGCCACAAAATATGGGGAATTTCTGCCTTATTGCCCCCAAATAAGGAAAAATTTTGCTTTTCTGCCCCAAATAACGGGAATTTCTGCCTTTTTGCCACAAAGTAAAGGGAATTTCTGCCTTTTTGCCCCAAAATAACGGGAATTTCAGCCTTTTTACCTCAAAATAAGGGGAATTTCTGCCTTTTGCCCAAAATATGGGGAATTTCTGACTTTTTGTTCCAAAATAAGAAAAATTTCTTCAATTTTGTACCAAAATAAAAGAAATTTCTGCTTTTTACCCCAAAATAAAAGTAATTTCTGACTTTTTGCCCTGAAATAAATGAAATTTCTGCAATTTGGCCCGAAAATAAGGGAAATTTGTGCATTTTGCCCCAAAATGAGGGGATTTTCTGCCTCTTTGCCCCAAAATATGGGGAATTTCAGCATTTTACCTGAAAATAAGAGGAATTTTAGCCTTTTTGCACCAAAATATGGAAAATTTCTGCCTTTTTGCCACGAAATAAGAAAAATTTCTGCAATTCTGTACCAAAATAAAAGAAATTTCTAAAATTTTGCCCCCAAATAAAAGAAATTTCTGATTTTTGCCCCGAAATAATGAGAATTTCTGTATTTTTGCCCCAAAATAAAGGGAATTTCTGCCTTTTGCCCCAAAATTAGGGGAGTTTCTGCAATTTTGCTTTGAAATACAGGGAATTTCTGCCTCTTTTCCCGAAAATAAGGGGAACTACTGCCGATTTGCCCCAAATAAAGGGAATTTCTGCATTTTTGCCCCAATATTAGGGGAATTTCTGCAATTTTGCTCTAAAATATGTAAAATTTCTGCCTTTTTGCCTGAAATCAAGGGGATTTTCTGCCTTTTTGCCCCCAAACAAGGGAAATTTCTGCAATTTTATCCCAAAATAAGGGGATTTTCTGCCTTTTTGCCCCCAAATAAAGGAAATTTCTGCCTTTTTACCCTGAAATATGTGAAATGTCTGCAATTTTACCCCAAAATAAGGTGAATTTCTGCCTTTTTGCCCCAAAATAATGGGAATTTCTGCATTTTGCCCTAAAATAAGAAAAATTTTTGCTTTTTTTCTCTGAAATAAGTGAAATTTCTGCAATTTTGCCTTAAAATAAAAAAAAAATTCTGCAATTTTTCCCCAAAATAAAGGAATTTTCCGCAATTTTGCCCCCAAAATAAAGGGAATTTCTGTTTTTTGTCCCCAAATAAGGGAAATTTCTGCAATTTTGCCCTAAAACATGAGGAATTTCTGCCTTTTGCCCCAAAGAAAGGGGAATTTCTGCCTTTTTTCCCCAAATATAAAATATTACTGCATGTTTTACCCCAAAATTAGGTGAATTTCTGCAATTTTGCTCCAAAATACGGAGATTTTCTTCCTTTTTCGCCGAAAATAAAGGGAATTTCTGCCATTTTGCCACGAAATAAGTGAAATTTCTGCAGTTTTACCCCAAAATAAGGGGAAGTTCTGCGTTTTTGCCCCAAAATTAGGGGAATTTCTGCAATTTTGCTCCAAAATACGGGGAATTTCTGCCTTTTTGCCCGAAAATAAGGGGAATGTACAACTTTTTGCCATAAAAAAGGAAAATTTCTTCATTTTTACCCCAAAATAAGGGGATTTTCCGCCTTTTTGACTCAAAATAAGTGCAATTTCTGACTTTTCCCCAAAAATAAACGGAATTTCTGTCTTTTTGCCCCAAAATAAGACTAATTTCTGACTTTTTGCCCTGAAATAAGTTAAATTTCTCAAACTATTTCCAAAATAAAAGAAATGTCTGCTTTTTGCCCCAAAATAAGTGGAATTTCTGCTTTTTTGCCCCAAAATAAAGGTAATTTCAGCTTTTTTACCTCAAAATAAAAGGAATTTCTGCATTTTTGCACCAAAATATGGGAAATTTCTGCCTTTTTACCCAAAATAAGAAAAATTTCTGCAATTTTGTACCAAATAAAAGAAATTTCTGCCTTTTTGCCCCAAAATAAGAAAGTTTCTGCTTTTTTTCCCTGAAATAAGTGATATTTCTGCAATTTTGCCCCAAAATAAGTGAAATTTCTGCAATTTTGTACCAAATAAAAGAAATTTCTGCCTTTTTGCCCCAAAATCAGAAAATTTCTGCTTTTTTTCCATAAAATAAGTGAAATTTCTGCAATTTTGCCCCAAAATAAGTGAAATTTCTGCAATTTTGTTCCAAAATAAGGGAAATTTCTGGAATTTTGCCCCAAATTAAGTGGAATTTTTGAGTTTTGCCCCAAAATAAGGAGAATTTCTGTTTTTTTGCCCCAACCTATAGGGAATTTTTGCCTTTTTGCCCCACAATTAGGGGAATTTCTGCAATTTTGCTCCAAAATACAGGGAATTTCTGCTTTTTTGCCCGAAAATAAAAAGAATGCATACCTTTTTGCCATAAAAAAGAGAAATTTCTTAATTTTTGCTCCAAGATAAGGGGAATTTCTGCTTTTTTGCCTCTAAATAAGTGAAATTTTTGTCTTTTTCCCCCAAAACAAAGGGAATTTCTGTCTTTTTTGCCCCAAAATAAGGAAAATTTCTGACTTTTTACCCTGAAGTATGTGAAATTTCTGCAATTTTGCCCCAAAATAAAGAAAATTTCTGCCTCTTTGGCCCCAAATATGGGGAATTTCAGCCTTTTTACCTAAAAGTAAAGGGAATTTCTTCATTTTTGCCCCAAAATATGGGAAATTTCTGCCTTTTTGCCCCAAAATAAGAAAAATTTTTGAAATTTTGTATCAAAATAAAAGAAATTTCTGACTTTTTGCTTCAAAATATGAAAATTTCTGCTTTTTTTCTGAAATAAGTGAAATTTCTGCAATTTTGCCCCAAATAAGTGAAATTTCTGCAAATTTGCCCCAAAATAAGGGAAATTTCTGGAATTTTGCCGCAAATTAAGTGGAATTTCTGAGTTTTGCCCCAAAATAAGGAGAATTTCTGTTTTTTTGCCCGAAAATAATGTGAATTTCTGCATTTTCCCTCAAAATTAGGGGAATATGTGGAATTTTGCTTCAAAATACGGGGAATTTCTGCCTTATTGAACCAAAATAAAGGGAATTCCTGCATTTTTGCACCAATATAAGGGAAATTTCTGAAATTTTGCTCCAAAATACAGGGAATTTCTGCCTTATTGCCCGAAATAAAGTGGAATTTCTGCCTTTTTGCCCTGAAATATTTGAAATTTCCACAATTTTACCCCAAAATTAGGGGAATTTCTGTTTTTGGCCCCTAAATTAGGAGAATTTTTGCTTTTTGCCCCAAAATAAGGCAATTTTCTGACTTTTTGTACTGAAATAAGTGAAATTTCTGCAATTTTGCCCCAAAATAAGGGAAATTTCTGCCTTTTTGCCAAAATAAGGGGAATTTCATCATTTTAGCTCCAAATAAGAAGAATTTCTGCCTTTTTGCCACAAAATATGGGGAATTTCTGCCTTATTGCCCCACAATTATAGGAATTTCTGCAATTTTGCTCCAAAATAAGGGGAATTTCTTTTTTTGCCTCTAAATAAGTGGAATTTCTGTCTTTTTCCCCCAAAACAAAGGGGATTTCTGTCTTTTTTGCCCCAAAATAAGGAAAATTTCTGACTTATTACCCTGAAATAAGTGAAATTTCTGCAATTGTGCCCCAAAATAAGGTAAAATTCTGCATTTTTGCCTGCAAATAAGGAGAATTTCAGCCTTTTTACCTCAAAATAAGGGAAATTTCTGCATTTTTGCCACAAAATATTAGGAATTTCTGCCTTTTTGCCACAAAATAAGGAAAATTTGTGCCTTTTTTCCCTGAAATATGTGAAAGTTCTGCATTTTTACCCCAAAATAAGGGAAAATTCTGCCTTTTTGCCCCCAAATAAGGGGAATTTCAGCCTTTTTCCCTCAAAAGAAAGGGAATTTCTGCATTTTTGCCCCCAAATATGAGAATTTCTGCCTTTTGCCCCAAAATAATAAAAATTTCTGCAATTTTGTACCACAATAAAAGAAATTTCGGCCTTGTTGCCTCCAATTAAGAAAATTTCTGCTTTTTTTTCTGAAATAAGTGAAATTTCTGCAATTTTGCCCCAAAATAAGGAAAATTTCTGGAATTTTGCCACAAAATAAGTGGAGTTTATGAATTTTGCCCCAAAATAAGGAGAATTTCTGTCTTTTTGCCCCAACATATAGGGAATTTCTGCCTTTTTGCCACACAATTAGGGGAATTTCTGCAATTTTGCTCTAAAATACGGGGAATTTCTGCTTTTTAGCCCGAAAATAAGGGGAATGTATAACTTTTGCCACAAAAAAGAAAAATTTCTTCATTTTTGACCCAAAATAAGAGGAATTTCTGCCTTTTTACCTCAAAATAAGTAAAATTTCTGCCTTTTTACCCAAAAATAAACAGAATTTCTGTCTTTTTGCCCCAAAATAAAAGGAATTTTTGAATTATGCTATGAAATAAGTGAAATTTCTGCAATTTTGCCCCGAAATAAAAGAAATTTCTGCCTTTTGCCACAAAATAAGTGGAATTTCTGTCTTTTTGCCCCAAAATAAGGAAAATTTCTGCCTTTTTCGCCCAAATAAGGGGAATTTCAGCCTTTTTACCTCAAAATAATGAAAATTTCTGCATTTTTGCCAAAAAATATTAAGAATTTCTGACATTGTGCTCCAAAATTATGAAAATTTCTGCCTTTTTTTGGAATAAGTGAAATTTCTGCAATTTTGCCCCAAAATAAGTGAAATTTCTGCAATTTTGCCCCAAAATAAGGGAAATTTCTGGGATTTTGCCCCAAATTAAGTGGAATTTCTGAGTTTTGCCTTAAAATAAGGAGAATTTCTGTCTTTTTGCCACAACATATAGGGAATTTCTTCCTTTTTGCCCCACAATTAGGGAAATTTCTGCAATTTTGCTCCAAAATACGAGAAATTTCTGCCTTTTTGCCCGAAAATAAGAAGAATGCATAACTTTTTGCCATAAAAAAGGGAAATTTCTTCATTTTTGCTCCAAAATAAGGGGAATTTCTTCTTTTTTGCCTCTAAATATGTGGAATATCTGTCTTTTTCCCCCAAAACAAAGGGAATTTCTGTCTTTTTGGCCCAAAAATAAGGAAAATTTCTGACTTATTACCCTGAAATAAGTGAAATTTCTGCAATTTTGCCCCAAAATAAGAGAAATTTATGCCTTTTTGCTCCCAAATAAGTGGAATTTCAGCCTTTTTACCTCAAAATAAGGGGAATTTCTGCATTTTTGCCCCAAAATATGGGAAATTTCTGCCTTTTTGCCCCAAAATAAGAAAAATTTCTGCAATTTTGTACCAAAATAAAAGAAATTTCTGCCTTTTGCCCCAAAATAAGAAAATTTCTGCTTTTTTTTTAATAAGTGAAATTTCTCCAATTTTGAACCAAAATAAGTGAAATTTCTGAAATTTTGCCCCAAAATAAGGGAAATTTCTTGAATTTTGCCCCAAAATAAGTGGAATTTCTGAGTTTTACCCCAAAATAAGGAGAATTTCTGTCTTTTTGGCCCAACATATAGGGAATTTCTTCCTTTTTGCCCCACAATTAGGGGAATTTCTGCAATTTTGCTCCAAAATACGTGGATTTTCTGCCTTTTTGCCCGAAAATAAGAAGAATGCATACCTTTTTGCCATAAAAAAGGGAAATTTCTTAGTTTTTGCTCCAAAATAAGGGGAATTTCTGATTTTTTGCCCCTAATAAGTGGAATTCCCGTCTTTTTCCCCCAAAACAAAGGGAATTTCTGTCTTTTTTGCCCCAAAATAAGGAAAATTTCTGACTTATTACCCTGAAGTATGTGAAATTTCTGCAATTTTGCCCCAAAATAAAGAAAATTTCTGCCTTTTTGCCCCCAAATATGGGGAATTTCAGCCTTTTTACCTCAAAGTAAGGGGAATTTCTGCATTTCTGCCCCAAAATATGGGAAATTTCTGCCTTTTTGCCCCAAAATAAGAAAAATTTTTGAAATTTTGTATCAAAATAAAAGAAATTTCTGACTTTTTGCTTCAAAATAAGAAAATTTCTGCTTTTTTTTCTGAAATAAGTGAAATTTCTGCAATTTTGCCCCAAAATAAGTGAAATTTCTGCTAATTTGCCCCAAAATAAGGGAAATTTCTGGAATTTTGCCCCAAAATAAGTGGAATTTTTGAGTTTTGCCCCAAAATAAGGAGAATTTCTGTTTTTTTGCCCCAACCTATAGGGAATTTTTGCCTTTTTGCCCCACAATTAGGGGAATTTCTGCAATTTTGCTCCAAAATACAGGGAATTTCTGCTTTTTTGCCCGAAAATAAAAAGAATGCATACCTTTTTGCCATAAAAAAGAGAAATTTCTTAATTTTTGCTCCAAGATAAGGGGAATTTCTGCTTTTTTGCCTCTAAATAAGTGAAATTTTTGTCTTTTTCCCCCAAAACAAAGGGAATTTCTGTCTTTTTTGCCCCAAAATAAGGAAAATTTCTGACTTTTTACCCTGAAGTATGTGAAATTTCTGCAATTTTGCCCCAAAATAAAGAAAATTTCTGCCTCTTTGGCCCCAAATATGGGGAATTTCAGCCTTTTTACCTAAAAGTAAAGGGAATTTCTTCATTTTTGCCCCAAAATATGGGAAATTTCTGCCTTTTTGCCCCAAAATAAGAAAAATTTTTGAAATTTTGTATCAAAATAAAAGAAATTTCTGACTTTTTGCTTCAAAATATGAAAATTTCTGCTTTTTTTCTGAAATAAGTGAAATTTCTGCAATTTTGCCCCAAATAAGTGAAATTTCTGCAAATTTGCCCCAAAATAAGGGAAATTTCTGGAATTTTGCCGCAAATTAAGTGGAATTTCTGAGTTTTGCCCCAAAATAAGGAGAATTTCTGTTTTTTTGCCCGAAAATAATGTGAATTTCTGCATTTTCCCTCAAAATTAGGGGAATATGTGGAATTTTGCTTCAAAATACGGGGAATTTCTGCCTTATTGAACCAAAATAAAGGGAATTCCTGCATTTTTGCACCAATATAAGGGAAATTTCTGAAATTTTGCTCCAAAATACAGGGAATTTCTGCCTTATTGCCCGAAATAAAGTGGAATTTCTGCCTTTTTGCCCTGAAATATTTGAAATTTCCACAATTTTACCCCAAAATTAGGGGAATTTCTGTTTTTGGCCCCTAAATTAGGAGAATTTTTGCTTTTTGCCCCAAAATAAGGCAATTTTCTGACTTTTTGTACTGAAATAAGTGAAATTTCTGCAATTTTGCCCCAAAATAAGGGAAATTTCTGCCTTTTTGCCAAAATAAGGGGAATTTCATCATTTTACCTCCAAATAAGAAGAATTTCTGCCTTTTTGCCACAAAATATGGGGAATTTCTGCCTTATTGCCCCACAATTATAGGAATTTCTGCAATTTTGCTCCAAAATAAGGGGAATTTCTTTTTTTGCCTCTAAATAAGTGGAATTTCTGTCTTTTTCCCCCAAAACAAAGGGGATTTCTGTCTTTTTTGCCCCAAAATAAGGAAAATTTCTGACTTATTACCCTGAAATAAGTGAAATTTCTGCAATTGTGCCCCAAAATAAGGTAAAATTCTGCATTTTTGCCTGCAAATAAGGAGAATTTCAGCCTTTTTACCTCAAAATAAGGGAAATTTCTGCATTTTTGCCACAAAATATTAGGAATTTCTGCCTTTTTGCCACAAAATAAGGAAAATTTGTGCCTTTTTTCCCTGAAATATGTGAAAGTTCTGCATTTTTACCCCAAAATAAGGGAAAATTCTGCCTTTTTGCCCCCAAATAAGGGGAATTTCAGCCTTTTTCCCTCAAAAGAAAGGGAATTTCTGCATTTTTGCCCCCAAATATGAGAATTTCTGCCTTTTGCCCCAAAATAATAAAAATTTCTGCAATTTTGTACCACAATAAAAGAAATTTCGGCCTTGTTGCCTCCAATTAAGAAAATTTCTGCTTTTTTTTCTGAAATAAGTGAAATTTCTGCAATTTTGCCCCAAAATAAGGAAAATTTCTGGAATTTTGCCACAAAATAAGTGGAGTTTATGAATTTTGCCCCAAAATAAGGAGAATTTCTGTCTTTTTGCCCCAACATATAGGGAATTTCTGCCTTTTTGCCACACAATTAGGGGAATTTCTGCAATTTTGCTCTAAAATACGGGGAATTTCTGCTTTTTAGCCCGAAAATAAGGGGAATGTATAACTTTTGCCACAAAAAAGAAAAATTTCTTCATTTTTGACCCAAAATAAGAGGAATTTCTGCCTTTTTACCTCAAAATAAGTAAAATTTCTGCCTTTTTACCCAAAAATAAACAGAATTTCTGTCTTTTTGCCCCAAAATAAAAGGAATTTTTGAATTATGCTATGAAATAAGTGAAATTTCTGCAATTTTGCCCCGAAATAAAAGAAATTTCTGCCTTTTGCCACAAAATAAGTGGAATTTCTGTCTTTTTGCCCCAAAATAAGGAAAATTTCTGCCTTTTTCGCCCAAATAAGGGGAATTTCAGCCTTTTTACCTCAAAATAATGAAAATTTCTGCATTTTTGCCAAAAAATATTAAGAATTTCTGACATTGTGCTCCAAAATTATGAAAATTTCTGCCTTTTTTTGGAATAAGTGAAATTTCTGCAATTTTGCCCCAAAATAAGTGAAATTTCTGCAATTTTGCCCCAAAATAAGGGAAATTTCTGGGATTTTGCCCCAAATTAAGTGGAATTTCTGAGTTTTGCCTTAAAATAAGGAGAATTTCTGTCTTTTTGCCACAACATATAGGGAATTTCTTCCTTTTTGCCCCACAATTAGGGAAATTTCTGCAATTTTGCTCCAAAATACGAGAAATTTCTGCCTTTTTGCCCGAAAATAAGAAGAATGCATAACTTTTTGCCATAAAAAAGGGAAATTTCTTCATTTTTGCTCCAAAATAAGGGGAATTTCTTCTTTTTTGCCTCTAAATATGTGGAATATCTGTCTTTTTCCCCCAAAACAAAGGGAATTTCTGTCTTTTTGGCCCAAAAATAAGGAAAATTTCTGACTTATTACCCTGAAATAAGTGAAATTTCTGCAATTTTGCCCCAAAATAAGAGAAATTTATGCCTTTTTGCTCCCAAATAAGTGGAATTTCAGCCTTTTTACCTCAAAATAAGGGGAATTTCTGCATTTTTGCCCCAAAATATGGGAAATTTCTGCCTTTTTGCCCCAAAATAAGAAAAATTTCTGCAATTTTGTACCAAAATAAAAGAAATTTCTGCCTTTTGCCCCAAAATAAGAAAATTTCTGCTTTTTTTTTAATAAGTGAAATTTCTCCAATTTTGAACCAAAATAAGTGAAATTTCTGAAATTTTGCCCCAAAATAAGGGAAATTTCTTGAATTTTGCCCCAAAATAAGTGGAATTTCTGAGTTTTACCCCAAAATAAGGAGAATTTCTGTCTTTTTGGCCCAACATATAGGGAATTTCTTCCTTTTTGCCCCACAATTAGGGGAATTTCTGCAATTTTGCTCCAAAATACGTGGATTTTCTGCCTTTTTGCCCGAAAATAAGAAGAATGCATACCTTTTTGCCATAAAAAAGGGAAATTTCTTAGTTTTTGCTCCAAAATAAGGGGAATTTCTGATTTTTTGCCCCTAATAAGTGGAATTCCCGTCTTTTTCCCCCAAAACAAAGGGAATTTCTGTCTTTTTTGCCCCAAAATAAGGAAAATTTCTGACTTATTACCCTGAAGTATGTGAAATTTCTGCAATTTTGCCCCAAAATAAAGAAAATTTCTGCCTTTTTGCCCCCAAATATGGGGAATTTCAGCCTTTTTACCTCAAAGTAAGGGGAATTTCTGCATTTCTGCCCCAAAATATGGGAAATTTCTGCCTTTTTGCCCCAAAATAAGAAAAATTTTTGAAATTTTGTATCAAAATAAAAGAAATTTCTGACTTTTTGCTTCAAAATAAGAAAATTTCTGCTTTTTTTTCTGAAATAAGTGAAATTTCTGCAATTTTGCCCCAAAATAAGTGAAATTTCTGCTAATTTGCCCCAAAATAAGGGAAATTTCTGGAATTTTGCCCCAAAATAAGTGGAATTTCTGAGTTTTGCCCCAAAATAAGGACAATTTCTGTCTTATTGCCCAAAAATAATGTGAATTTCTGCATTTTCCCTTAAAATTAGGGGAATATGTGCAATTTTGCTTCAAAATACGGGGAATTTCTGCCTTATTGAACCAAAATAAAGGGAATTAATGCATTTTTGCACCCATATAAGGAGAATTTCTGAAATTTTGCTCCAAAATACAGGGAACTTCTGCCTTATTGCCTGAAATAATGTGGAATTTCTGCCTTTTTGCCCTGAAATATTTGAAATTTCAACAATTTTACCCCAAAATAAATGGAATTTCTGTTTTTGGCCCAAAATTAGGAGAATTTATGCTTTTTTCCCCAAAATAAGGCAACTTTCTGACTTTTTGCCCAGAAATAAGTGAAATTTCTCCAATTTTGCCCCAAAATAAGGGAAATTTCTGCCTTTTTGCCAAATTAAGGGGAATTTCAGCATTTTACCTCCAAATATGGGGAATTTCTGCCTTTTTGCCACAAAATATTAGAAAATTCTGCCTTTTTGCCCCAAAATAAGAAAAATTTCCGCCTATTTTCCCTGAAATAAGTGAAATTTCTGCAATTTTTCCCCAAAATAAGTTTAATTTCTGAGTTCTGCCCCAAAATAAGGAGAATTTCTGTCTTTATGCCCCAACATATAGGGATTTCTGCCTTTTTGCCCCACAATTAGGGGAATTTCTGGAATTTTGCTTCAAAATACGGGGAATATCTGATTTTTGCCTCAAAATAAGGAAAATTTCTGACTTTTTGCCCTGAAATATGTTAAATTTCTAAAATTTTTCCCAATATAAGGGAAATGTCTGCTTTTTGCCCCAAATTAAGGGAAATTTCTGCCTTTTTGCAACAAAATAAGGGGAATTTCTGTCTTTTTGCCACAAAATAAGGGAAATTTCTGCCTTTTTCCCCCATATAAGGGGAATTTCAGCCTTTTTACCTCAAAATAATAAAAATTTCTGCATTTTTGCAAAAAAAATATTAAGAATTTCTGACATTGTGCTCCAAATTTACGAAAATTTCTGCCTTTTTTTCTGAAATAAGTGAAATTTCTGCAATTTTGCCCCAAAATAAGGGAAATTTCTGGAATTTTGCCCCAAAATAAGTGGAATTTCTGAGTTTTGCCCGAAAATAAGGTGAATTTCTGTCTTTTTGCCACAACATATAGGGAATTTCTGCCTTTTTCCCAACAATTAGGGGAATTTCTGCAATTTTGCTCCAAAATACAGGGAATTTCTGCCTTTTTGCACGAAAATAAGAAGAATGCATACCTTTTTGCCATAAAAAAGGGAAATTTCTTCATTTTTGCTCCAAAATAATAGGAATTTCTTCTTTTTTGCCTCTAAATAAGTGGAATTTCTGTCTTTTTCCCCCAAAACAAAGGGAATTTCTGTCTTTTTTGCCCCAAAATAAGGAAAATTTCTGACTTATTATCCTGAAATAAGTGAAATTTCTGCAATTTTGCCCCAAAATAAGGGAAATTTCTGCCTTTTTGACCCCAAATAAGGGGAATTTCAGCCTTTTTACCTCAAAATAATGGGAATTTCTGCATTTTTGCCTCAAAATATGGGAAATTTCCTTTTTTTTCCCCAAAATAAGAAAAATTTTTGCAATTTTGTAGCAAAATAAAAGAAATTTCTGCCTTTTTGCCCCAAAATAAGAAAATTTCTGCTTTTTTCTCTGAAATAAGTGAAATTTCTGCAATTTTGAATGAAAATAAGTGAAATTTCTGCAATTTTGCCCACAAATAAGAGAAATTTCTGGAATTTTGCCCCAAAATATGTGGAATTTCTGAGTTTTACCCCAAAATAAGGAGAATTTCTGTCTTTTTGCCCCAACATATAGGGAATTTCTGCCTTTTTGCCCCACAATTAGAGGAATTTCTGCAATTTTCCTCCAAAATACGGGGAATTTCTGCCTTTTTGCCCGAAAATAAGAAGAATGCATACCTTTTTGCCATAAAAATAGAAATTTCTTCATTTTTGCTCCAAAATAAGGGGAATTTCTGATTTTTGGCTCTAAATAAGTGTAATTTCTGTTTTTTCCCCCAAAACAGAGAGAATTTCTGTCTGTTTGCCCCAAAATAAGAAAAATTTCTGACTTATTACCCTTAAATAAGTGAAATTTCTGCAATTTTGCCCCAAAATAAGAGAAATTTCTGCCTTTTTGCTCCCAAATAAGGGGAATTTCAGCCTTTTTACCTCAAAATACAGGGAATTTCTGCATTTTTGCCCCAAAATATGGGAAATTTTCACCTTTTTGCCCAAAAATAAGAAAAATTTCTGCAATTTTGTACCAAAATAAAAGAAATTCCTGCCTTTTTGCCTCAAAATAAGAAAATTTCTGCTATTCTTTCTGAAATAAGTGAAATTTCTGCAATTTTGCCCCAAAATAAGAGAAATTTCTGCAATTTTGCCCCAAAATAAGGGAAATTTCTGCTATTTTGCCCCCAAATAATGGGAATTTTAACATTTTTTCCTCAAAATATGGGGAATTTCTGCTTTTTTGGTACAAAATATTAGGAATTTCTGCTTTTTTGCCCCAAAATAAGAAAATTTCTGCTTTTTTCTCTGAAATAAGTGAAATTTCTGCAATTTTGCCCCAAAATAAGTGGAATTTCTGAGGTTTGCCACAAAATAAGGAGAATTTCTGTGTTTTTACCCCAACATATAGGGAATTTCTGCATTTTTGCCCCACAATTAGGGGAATTTCTGCAATTTTGCTCCAAAATACATGGAATTTCTGCCTTTTTGCCCGAAAATAAGAAGAATGCATACCTTTTTGCCATAAAAAAGGGAAATTTCTTCATTTTTGCTCCAAAATAAGGGGAATTTCTGCTCTTTTGCCTCTAAATAAGTGGAATTTCTGTTTTCCCCCAAAACAAAGAGAATTTCTGTCTTTTTTGCCCCAAAATAAGGAAAATTTCTGACTTATTACCCTGAAATAAGTGAAATTTCTGCAATTCTGTCCCAAAATAAGGGAAATTTCTGCCTTTTTGCTCCCAAATAAAGGGATTTCAGCCTTTTTACCTCAAAATAAGGGGAATTTCTGCATTTTTGCCCCAAAATATGAAAAATTTCCGCCTTTTTGCCCAAAATTAAGAAAAATTTCTTCAATTTTGTACCAAAATAAATGAAATTTCTGCTTTTTGCCCCAAAATAAAAGTAATTTCTGACTTTTTGCCCTGAAATAAATGAAATTTCTGCAATTTTGCCCGAAAATAAGGGAAATTTGTGCCTTTTTTATTCAAAATGAGGGGAATTTCTGCCTTTTTGCCCCAAATTATGAGGAATTTCAGCATTTTTCCTCAAAATAAGGGGAATTTCAGCCTTTTTGCACCAAAATATGGACAATTTCTGCCTTTTTGCAACAAAATAAGAAAAATTTCTGCAATTCTGTACCAAAATAAAAAATTTCTAAAATTTTGCCCCAAAATAAGGGAAATTTCTGATTTTTTCCCCAAAATAAGGAGAATTTCTCTATTTTTGCCCCAAAATAAAGGGAATTTCTGCCTTTTGGCCCCAAAATTAGGGGAGTTTCTGCAATTTTGCTTCAAAATACAGGGAATTTCTGTCTCTTTTTCCAAAATTAAGGGGAACTTCTGCCGATTTGCGCCAAATAAAGGGAATTTCTGAAATTTTGTTCCAAAATACTGGGAATTTCTGCCTTTTTGCCCAAAATTAAGGGGATTTTCTGCCTTTTTGCCCCCAAAAAAGGGAAATTTCTGCAATTTTATCCCAAAATAAGGGGAATTTCTGCCTTTTTGCCCCCAAAAAAGGGAAATTTCTGCAATTTTATCCCAAAATAAGGGGAATTTCTACCTTTTTGCCCCCAAATAAGGGAAATTTATGCCTTTTTGCCCTGAAATATGTGAAATGTCTGCAATTTTACCCCAAAATAAGGTGAATTTCTGCCGTTTTGCCCCAAAATAATGGGAATTTCTGCATTTTGCCCCCTAAAATAAGAAAAATTTTTGCATTTTTTCTCTGAAATAAGTGAAATTTCTGCAATTTTGCCTTAAAATAAAAGAAATTTCTGCAATTTTCCCCCATAATAAAGGAATTTTCTGCAATTTTGCCCTAAAATAAGGTGAATTTCTGCTTTTTGCCCCAAAATAAGAGGAATTTCTACCTTTTTGCCCCAAAATAAAGAAAATTACTGCATGTTTTACCCCAAAATTAGGTGAATTTCTGAAATTTTGCTCCAAAATTACGGGGATTTTCTGCCTTTATCGCTGAAAATAAAGGGAATTTCTGCCATTTTGCCACGAAATAAGTGAAATTTCTGCAATTTTACCCCAAAATAAAGGGAAGTTCTGAGTTTTTGCCCCAAAATTAGGGGAATTTCTGCAATTTTGCTCCAAAATACGGGGAATTTCTGCCTTTTTGCCCGAAAATAAAGGGAATGTATACCTTTTTGCCATAAAAAAGGGAAATTTCTTCATTTTTACACCAAAATAAGGGATTTTCCGCCTTATTGACTCAAAATAAGTGCAATTTCTGACTTTTCCCCAAAAATAAACGGAATTTCTGTCTTTTTGCCCCAAAATAAGACTAATTTCTGACTTTTTGCCCTTAAATAAGTTAAATTTCTAAAATTTTTCCCCAAAATAAGGGAAATGTCTGCTTTTTGCCCCAAAATAAGGGGAATTTCAGAATTTTTGCCCCAAAATAAGGGGAATTTCAGCCTTTTTACCTCAAAATAAAAGGAATTTCTGCATTTTTGCCCCAAAATATGGGAAATTTCTGCCTTTTTGCCCAAAATAAGAAAAATCTCTGCAATTTTGTACCAAAATAAAACAAATTTCTGCATTTTTGCCCCAAAATAAGAAAATTTCTCCTTTTTTTCCATGAAATAAGTAAAATTTCTGCAATTTTGCCCCAAAATAAGTGAAAATTCTGCAATTTTGCCCCAAAATAAGGGAAATTTCTGGAATTTTGGCCAAAAATAAGTGGAATTTCTGAGTTTTGCCCCAAAATAAGGAGAATTTCTGTCTTTTTGCCCCAACATATAGGGAATTTCTGCCTTTTTGCCCCACAATTAGGGGAATTTCTGCAATTTTGCTCCAAAATACGGGGAATTTCTGCCTTTTTGCTGAAAAATAAGAAGAATGCATACCTTTTTGCCATAAAAAAGAGAAAGTTCTTCATTTTTGCTCCAAAATAAGGGGAATTTCTGCTTTTTTGCCTCTAAATAAGTGGAATTTCTGCCTTTCTCTCCCCAAACAAAGGGAATTTCTGTCTTTTTTGCCCCAAAATAAGGAAAATTTCTGACTTATTACCCTGAAATAAGTGAAATTTCTGCAATTTTGCCCCAAAATTAGGGAAATTTCTGCTTTTTTGCCCCCAAATAAAGGGAATTTCAGCCTTTTTAACTCAAAAAAAGGGGAATTTCTGAATTTTGGCACAAAATATTATGAATTTCTGCTTTTTTGTCCCAAAATAAGGAAAATTTCTGCCTTTTTTCCCTGAAATATGTGAAATTTCTGCAATTTTTCCCCAAAATAAGTGAAATTTCTGCAATTTTGCCCCAAAATAAAAGAAATTTCTGGAATTTTGCCCCAAAATAAGTGGAATTTCTCAGTTTTGCCCCAAAATAAAGAGAATTTCTGCCTTCTTGCCCTACAATTATTAAAATTTCTGCAATTTTGCGCTAAAATAAGGGAAATTTCTGCAATTTTTCCCCATAATAAGGGAAATTTCTGCAACATTGCCCCAAAATAAGTGGAATATCTGTTTTTTGCCCCACAATTAGGGAAATATCTGTTTTTTGCCCCACAATTAGGGAAATTTCTGCAATTTTGCCCTAAATAAGGGGAATTTCTGCCTTTTGCCCCAAAATATGTGGAATTTCTGCCTTTTTGTCCGAAAATAAGAAGAATGCCTACCTTTTTGCCATAAAAAAGGGAAATTTCTTAATTTTTGCTCCAGAATAAGGGGAATTTCTGCTTTTTTGCCTCTAAATAAGTGGAATTTCTTTTTCCCCCAAAACAAAGGGAATTTCTGTTTTTTTGCCCCAAAATAGGAAAAATTTCTGACTTATTACCCTGAAATAAGTGAAATTTCTGCAAATTGCCCCAAAATAAGGGAAATTTCTGCATTTTTGCCCCCAAATAAGGGGAATTTCAGCCTTTTTACCTCAAAATAAAAGAAATTTCTGCATTTTTGCCACAAAATATTAGGAATTTCTGCATTTTTGCCACAAAATATTAGGAATTTCTGCCTTTTTGTCCGAAAATAAGAATGCCTACCTTTTTGCCATAAAGAAGGGAAATTTCTTCATTTTTGCTCCAAAATAAGTGGAATTTCTGCTTTTTTGCCTCTAAATAAGTGTAATTTCTGTCTTTTTCCCCCCAAAAAAAGGGAATTCCTGTTTTTTGCCCCAAAATAAGGAAAATTTCTGACTTATTACCCTGAAATAAGTGAAATTTCTGCAATTTTGCTCCAAAATAAGGAAAATTTCTGCCTTTTTGCCCCCAAATAAGGGGAATTTCAGCCTTTTTACCTCAAAATAAGGGGAATTTCTGCATTTTTGCCACAAAATATTAGGAATTTCTGCCTTTTTGCCCTAAAATAAGTCAAATTTCTGCCTTTTTTCCCTGAAATGAGTGAAATTTCTGCAATTTTGCCCCAAAATAAGTGAAATTTCTTGCTTTTTGCCCCCAAATAAGGGGAATTTCAGCATTTTTACCTCAAAATAAGGGGAATTTCTGCATTTTTGCCTGAAAATATGGGAAATTTCTGCCTTTTTTCCTCAAAATAAGAAAAATTTGTGCAATTTTGTACCAAAATAATACAAATTTCTGCCTTTTTGCACGCAAATAAGAAAATTTCTGCTTTTGTTCTGAAATAAGTGAAATTTCTGCAATTTTGTTCCAAAATAATTGAAATTTCTGCAATTTTGCCCCAAAATAAGTGAAATTTCTGGAATTTTGACCCAAAATAAGTGGAATTTCTGAGTTTTGCCCCCAAAATAAGGAGAATTTCTGTTATTTTGTCCCAACATATAGGGAATTTCTGCCTTTTTGCCCCACAATTAGGGGAATTTCTGAAATTTTGCTCCAAAATAAGGGGAATTTCTACTTTTGCCTCTAAATAAGTGGAATTTCTGCCTTTTTCTCCCAAAACAAAGGGAATTTCTGTCTTTTTTGCCCCAAAATAAGGAAAATTTCTGACTTATTACCCTGAAATAAGTGAAATTTCTGCAATTTTGCCCCAAAATAAAGGAAATTTCTGCCTTTTTGCCCCCAAATAAAGGGAATTTCAGCCTTTTTACCTCAAAATATGGGGAATTTCTGAATTTTGGCACAAAATATTATGAATTTCTTTCTTTTTGCCCCAAAATAATGAAAATTTCTGCCTTTTTTCCCTGAAATAAGTGAAATTTCTGCAATTTTGCCCCAAAATATAAGAAATTTCTGGAATTTTGCCCCAAAATAAGTGGAATTTCTCAGTTTTGCCCCAAAATAAAGGGAATTTCTGCCTTTTTGCCCTACAATTATTAAAATTTCTGCAATTTTGCGCTAAAATAAGGGAAATTTCTGCAATTTTTCCCCATAATAAGGGAAATTTCTGCAACTTTGCCCGAAAATAAGGGGAATATCTGTTTTTTGCCCCACAATTAGGGAAATTTCTGCAAATTGCCCCAAAATAAGGGAAATTTCTGCATTTTTGCCCCCAAATAAGGGGAATTTCAGCCTTTTTACCTCAAAATAAAAGAAATTTCTTCATTTTTGCCACAAAATATTAGGAATTTCTTCATTTTTGCCACAAAATATTAGGAATTTCTGCATTTTTGCCACAAAATATTAGGAATTTCTGCCTTTTTGCCCTAAAATAAGTCAAATTTCTGCCTTTTTTCCCTGAAATGAGTGAAATTTCTGCAATTTTGCCCCAAAATAAGTGAAATTTCTTGCTTTTTGCCCCCAAATAAGGGGAATTTCAGCATTTTTACCTCAAAATAAGGGGAATTTCTGCATTTTTGCCCCAAAATATGGGAAATTTCTGCCTTTTTTCCTCAAAATAAGAAAAATTTGTGCAATTTTGTACCAAAATAATACAAATTTCTGCCTTTTTGCACGCAAATAAGAAAATTTCTGCTTTTGTTCTGAAATAAGTGAAATTTCTGCAATTTTGCCCCAAAATAATTGAAATTTCTGCAATTTTGCCCCAAAATAAGTGAAATTTCTGGAATTTTGACCCAAAATAAGTGGAATTTCTGAGTTTTGCCCCCAAAATAAGGAGAATTTCTGTTATTTTGTCCCAACATATAGGGAATTTCTGCCTTTTTGCCCCACAATTAGGGGAATTTCTGAAATTTTGCTCCAAAATAAGGGGAATTTCTACTTTTGCCTCTAAATAAGTGGAATTTCTGCCTTTTTCTCCCAAAACAAAGGGAATTTCTGTCTTTTTTGCCCCAAAATAAGGAAAATTTCTGACTTATTAACCTGAAATAAGTGAAATTTCTGCAATTTTGCCCCAAAATAAAGGAAATTTCTGCCTTTTTGCCCCCAAATAAAGGGAATTTCAGCCTTTTTACCTCAAAATATGGGGAATTTCTGAATTTTGGCACAAAATATTATGAATTTCTTTCTTTTTGCCCCAAAATAATGAAAATTTCTGCCTTTTTTCCCTGAAATAAGTGAAATTTCTGCAATTTTGCCCCAAAATATAAGAAATTTCTGGCATTTTGCCCCAAAATAAGTGGAATTTCTCAGTTTTGCCCCAAAATAAAGGGAATTTCTGCCTTTTTGCCCTACAATTATTAAAATTTCTGCAATTTTGCGCTAAAATAAGGGAAATTTCTGCAATTTTTCCCCATAATAAGGGAAATTTCTGCAACTTTGCCCGAAAATAAGGGGAATATCTGTTTTTTGCCCCACAATTAGGGAAATTTCTGCAAATTGCCCCAAAATAAGGGAAATTTCTGCATTTTTGCCCCCAAATAAGGGGAATTTCAGCCTTTTTACCTCAAAATAAAAGAAATTTCTGCATTTTTGCCACAAAATATTAGGAATTTCTTCATTTTTGCCACAAAATATTAGGAATTTCTGCATTTTTGCCACAAAATATTAGGAATTTCTGCCTTTTTGCCCTAAAATAAGTCAAATTTCTGCCTTTTTTCCCTGAAATGAGTGAAATTTCTGCAATTTTGCCCCAAAATAAGTGAAATTTCTTGCTTTTTGCCCCCAAATAAGGGGAATTTCAGCATTTTTACCTCAAAATAAGGGGAATTTCTGCATTTTTGCCCCAAAATATGGGAAATTTCTGCCTTTTTTCCTCAAAATAAGAAAAATTTGTGCAATTTTGTACCAAAATAATACAAATTTCTGCCTTTTTGCACGCAAATAAGAAAATTTCTGCTTTTGTTCTGAAATAAGTGAAATTTCTGCAATTTTGCCCCAAAATAATTGAAATTTCTGCAATTTTGCCCCAAAATAAGTGAAATTTCTGGAATTTTGACCCAAAATAAGTGGAATTTCTGAGTTTTGCCCCCAAAATAAGGAGAATTTCTGTTATTTTGTCCCAACATATAGGGAATTTCTGCCTTTTTGCCCCACAATTAGGGGAATTTCTGAAATTTTGCTCCAAAATAAGGGGAATTTCTACTTTTGCCTCTAAATAAGTGGAATTTCTGCCTTTTTCTCCCAAAACAAAGGGAATTTCTGTCTTTTTTGCCCCAAAATAAGGAAAATTTCTGACTTATTAACCTGAAATAAGTGAAATTTCTGCAATTTTGCCCCAAAATAAAGGAAATTTCTGCCTTTTTGCCCCCAAATAAAGGGAATTTCAGCCTTTTTACCTCAAAATATGGGGAATTTCTGAATTTTGGCACAAAATATTATGAATTTCTTTCTTTTTGCCCCAAAATAATGAAAATTTCTGCCTTTTTTCCCTGAAATAAGTGAAATTTCTGCAATTTTGCCCCAAAATATAAGAAATTTCTGGCATTTTGCCCCAAAATAAGTGGAATTTCTCAGTTTTGCCCCAAAATAAAGGGAATTTCTGCCTTTTTGCCCTACAATTATTAAAATTTCTGCAATTTTGCGCTAAAATAAGGGAAATTTCTGCAATTTTTCCCCATAATAAGGGAAATTTCTGCAACTTTGCCCCAAAATAAGGGGAATATCTGTTTTTTGCCCCACAATTAGGGAAATTTCTGCAAATTGCCCCAAAATAAGGGAAATTTCTGCATTTTTGCCCCCAAATAAGGGGAATTTCAGCCTTTTTACCTCAAAATAAAAGAAATTTCTGCATTTTTGCCACAAAATATTAGGAATTTCTTCATTTTTGCCACAAAATATTAGGAATTTCTGCCTTTTTGTCCGAATATAAGAAGAATGCCTACCTTTTTGCCGTAAAGAAGGGAAATTTCTTCATTTTTGCTCCAAAATAAGTGGAATTTCTGCTTTTTTGCCTCTAAATGAGTGTAATTTCTGTCTTTTTCCCCCAAAACAAAGGGAATTCCTGTTTTTTGCCACAAAATAAGGAAAATTTCTGACTTATTACCCTGAAATAAGTGAAATTTCTGCAATTTTGCTCCAAAATAAGGAAAATTTCTGCCTTTTTGCTCCCAAATAAGGGGAATTTCAGCCTTTTTACCTCAAAATAAGGGAAATTTCTGCATTTTTGCCACAAAATATTAGGAATTTCTGCCTTTTTGCCCTAAAATAAGTCAAATTTCTGCCTTTTTTCCCTGAAATGAGTGATATTTCTGCAATTTTGCCCCAAAATAAGTGAAATTTCTTGCTTTTTGCCCCCAAATAAGGGGAATTTCAGCATTTTTACCTCAAAATAAGGGGAATTTCTGCATTTTTGTCCCAAAATATGGGAAATTTCTGCCTTTTTTCCTCAAAATAAGAAAAATTTGTGCAATTTTGTACCAAAATAATACAAATTTCTGCCTTTTTGCACGCAAATAAGAAAATTTCTGCTTTTGTTCTGAAATAAGTGAAATTTTTGCAATTTTGCCCCAAAATAATTGAAATTTCTGCAATTTTGCCCCAAAATAAGTGAAATTTCTGGAATTTTGACCCAAAATAAGTGGAATTTCTGAGTTTTGCCCCCAAAATAAGGAGAATTTCTGTTATTTTGTCCCAACATATAGGGAATTTCTGCCTTTTTGCCCCACAATTAGGGGAATTTCTGAAATTTTGCTCCAAAATAAGGGGAATTTCTACTTTTGCCTCTAAATAAGTGGAATTTCTGCCTTTTTCTCCCAAAACAAAGGGAATTTCTGTCTTTTTTGCCCCAAAATAAGGAAAATTTCTGACTTATTACCCTGAAATAAGTGAAATTTCTGCAATTTTGCCCCAAAATAAAGGAAATTTCTGCCTTTTTGCCCCCAAATAAAGGGAATTTCAGCCTTTTTACCTCAAAATATGGGGAATTTCTGAATTTTGGCACAAAATATTATGAATTTCTTTCTTTTTGCCCCAAAATAAGGAAAATTTCTGCCTTTTTTCCCTGAAATAAGTAAAATTTCTGCAATTTTGCCCCAAAATATAAGAAATTTCTGGAATTTTGCCCCAAAATAAGTGGAATTTCTCATTTTTGCCCCAAAATAAAGAGAATTTCTGCCTTTTTGCTCCACATTTATTAAAATTTCTGCAATTTGCCCTAAAATAAGAAATTTCTGCAATTTTTCTCCATAATAAGAGAAATTTCTGCAACTTTGCCCCAAAATAAGGGGAATTTCTGTTTTTTGCCCCACAATTAGGAAAATTTCTGTTTTTTGACCCACAATTAGGGAAATTTCTGCAATATTGCCCTAAATAAGGGGAATTTCTGCCTTTTGCCCCAAAATATGGGGAATTTCTGCCTTTTTGTCCGAAAATAAGAAGAATGCCTACCTTTTTGCCATAAAAAAGGGAAATTTCTTCATTTTTGCTCCAAAATATGGGGAATTTCTGCTTTTTTGCCTCTAAATAAGTGGAATTTCTGTCTTTTTCCCCCAAAACAAAGGGAATTTCTGTCTTTTTTGCTTCAAATTAAGGAAAATTTCTGACTTATTACCCTGAAATAAGTGAAATTTCTGCAATTTTGCCCCAAAAATAAGGGAAATTTCTGCCATTTTTGAACCTAAATAAGGGAAATTTCAGCCTTTTTACCTCAAAATAAAAGAAATTTCTGCATTTTTGCAACAAAATATTAGGAATTTCTGCATTTTTGCCACAAAATATTAGGAATTGCTGCCTTTTTGTCCGAAAATAAGAAGAATGCCTACCTTTTTGCCATAAAGAAGGGAAATTTCCTCATTTTTGCTCCAAAATAAAGGGAATTTCTGCTTTTTTGCCTCTAAATAAGTGTAATTTCTGTCTTTTTCTCCCAAAACAAAGGGAATTCCTGTTTTTTGCCCCAAAATAAGGAAAATTTCTGACTTATTACCCTGAAATAAGTGAAATTTCTGCAATTTTGCTCCAAAATAAGGAAAATTTCTGCCTTTTTGCCCCCAAATAAGGGGAATTTCAGCCTTTTTACCTCAAAATAAGGGAAATTTCTGCATTTTTGCCACAAAATATTAGGAATTTCTGCCTTTTTGCCCCAAAAGAAGAAAAATTTCTGCCTATTTTCCCTGAAATAAGTGAAATTTCTGCAATTTTGCCCCAAAATAAGTGAAATTTCTGCAATTTTGCCCCAAAATAAGGGAAATTTCTGCATTTTTGCCCCCAAATAAGGGGAATTTCAGCCTTTTTACTTCAAAATAAAAGAAATTTCTGCATTTTTGCAACAAAATATTAGGAATTTCTGCATTTTTGCCACAAAATATTAGGAATTTCTGCCTTTTTGTCCGAAAATAAGAAGACTGCCTACATTTTTGCCATAAAGATGGGAAATTTCTTCATTTTTGCTCCAAAATAAGGGGAATTTCTGCTTTTTTGCCTCTAAATAAGTGGAATTTCTGTCTTTTTCCCCCAAAACAAAGGGAATTTCTGTTTTTTGCCCCAAAATAAAGAAAATTTCTGACTTAGTACCCTGAAATAATTGAAATTTCTGCAATTTTGCTCCAAAATAAGGGAAATTTCTGCCTTTTTGCCCCCAAATAAGGGGAATTTTAGCCTTTTTACCTCAAAATTAGTGAAATTTCTGCATTTTTGCCACAAAATATTAGGAATTTCTGCCTTTTTGCCCCAAAATAAGAAAAATTTCTGCCTATTTTCCCTAAAATAAGTGAAATTTCTGCAATTTTGCCCCAAAATAAGTGAAATTTCTGCAATTTTGCCCCAAAATAAGGGAAATTTCTGGAATTTTGCCCAAAAATAAGTGGAATTTCTGAGTTTTGCCCCAAAATAAAGAGAATTTCTGTCTTTATGCCCCAACATATAGGGAATTTCTGCCTTTTTGCTTCACAATGAAAGGAATTTCTGCAATTTTGCTCCAAAATACGGGGAATTTCTGCCTTTCTGCCCGAAAATAAGAAGAATGCATAACTTTTTGCCATAAAAAAGAGAAATTTCTTAATTTTTGCTCCAAAATAAGGGGAATTTCTGCTTTTTTGCCTCTAAATAAGTGGAATTTCTGTCTTTTTCCCCCAAAAACAAAGGGAATTTCTGTCTTTTTTGACCCAAAATAAGGAAAATTACTGACTTAATACCGTGAAATAAGTGAATTTTCAGTAATTTTGCCCCAAAATAAAAGAAATTTCTGCCTTTTTGCCCCTAAATAAGGGGAATTTCAGCCTTTTTACCTCAAAATAAGGGGAATTTCTGCATTTTTGCCACAAAATATTAGGAATTTCTGCCTTTTTGCCCCAAAATAAGAAAAATTTCTGCCTATTTTCCCTGAAATAAGTGAAATTTCTGCAATTTTGCAACAAAATAAGTGAAATTTCTTTTTTTTGCCCCTAAATAAGGGGAATTTCAGCCTTTTACCTCAAAATAAGGGGAATTTCTGCATTTTTGCCCCAAAATATGGGAAATTTCTGCCTTTTTTCCCCAAAATAGGAAAAATTTCTGCAATTTTGTACCAAAATAATACAAATTTCTGCCTTTTTGCCTCCAAATAAGAAAATTTCTGCTTTTTTTCTAAAATAAGTGAAATTTGGGCAATTTTGCCCCAAAATAATTGAAATTTCTGCAATTTTGCCTCAAAATAAGTGAAATTTCTGGAATTTTGCCCCAAAATAAATGGAATTTCTGAGTTTTGCCCCCAAAAAAGGAGAATTTCTGTTATTTTGCTCCAACAGATAGGGAATTTCTGCCTTTTTGCCCCACAATTAGGTGAATTTCTGAAATTTTGATCCAAAATAAGGGGAATTTCTGCTTTTTTGCCTCTAAATAAGTGGAATTTCTGCTTTTCTCTCCCCAAACAAAGGGAATTTCTGTCTTTTTTGCCCCAAAATAAGGAAAATTTCTGACTTATTACCCTGAAATAAGTGAAATTTCTGCAATTTTGCCCCAAAATTAGGGAAATTTCTGCTTTTTTGCCCCCAAATAAAGGGAATTTCAGCCTTTTTAACTCAAAAAAAGGGGAATTTCTGAATTTTGGCACAAAATATTATGAATTTCTGCCTTTTTGTCCCAAAATAAGGAAAATTTCTGCCTTTTTTCCCTGAACTAAGTGAAATTTCTGCAATTTTTCCCCAAAATAAGTGAAATTTCTGCAATTTTGCCCCAAAATAAAAGAAATTTCTGGAATTTTGCCCCAAAATAAGTGGAATTTCTCAGTTTTGCCCCAAAATAAAGAAAATTTCTGACTTAGTACCCTGAAATAATTGAAATTTCTGCAATTTTGCTCCAAAATAAGGGAAATTTCTGCCTTTTTGCCCCCAAATAAGGGGAATTTTAGCCTTTTTACCTCAAAATTAGTGAAATTTCTGCATTTTTGCCACAAAATATTAGGAATTTCTGCCTTTTTGCCCCAAAATAAGAAAAATTTCTGCCTATTTTCCCTAAAATAAGTGAAATTTCTGCAATTTTGCCCCAAAATAAGTGAAATTTCTGCAATTTTGCCCCAAAATAAGGGAAATTTCTGGAATTTTGCCCAAAAATAAGTGGAATTTCTGAGTTTTGCCCCAAAATAAAGAGAATTTCTGTCTTTATGCCCCAACATATAGGGAATTTCTGCCTTTTTGCTTCACAATGAAAGGAATTTCTGCAATTTTGCTCCAAAATACGGGGAATTTCTGCCTTTCTGCCCGAAAATAAGAAGAATGCATAACTTTTTGCCATAAAAAAGAGAAATTTCTTAATTTTTGCTCCAAAATAAGGGGAATTTCTGCTTTTCTGCCTCTAAATAAGTGGAATTTCTGTCTTTTTCCCCCAAAAACAAAGGGAATTTCTGTCTTTTTTGACCCAAAATAAGGAAAATTACTGACTTATTACCGTGAAATAAGTGAATTTTCAGCAATTTTGCCCCAAAATAAAAGAAATTTCTGCCTTTTTGCCCCTAAATAAGGGGAATTTCAGCCTTTTTACCTCAAAATAAGGGGAATTTCTGCATTTTTGCCACAAAATATTAGGAATTTCTGCCTTTTTGCCCCAAAATAAGAAAAATTTCTGCCTATTTTCCCTGAAATAAGTGAAATTTCTGCAATTTTGCAACAAAATAAGTGAAATTTCTTTTTTTTGCCCCTAAATAAGGGGAATTTCAGCCTTTTACCTCAAAATAAGGGGAATTTCTGCATTTTTGCCCCAAAATATGGGAAATTTCTGCCTTTTTTCCCCAAAATAGGAAAAATTTCTGCAATTTTGTACCAAAATAATACAAATTTCTGCCTTTTTGCCTCCAAATAAGAAAATTTCTGCTTTTTTGCTAAAATAAGTGAAATTTGGGCAATTTTGCCCCAAAATAATTGAAATTTCTGCAATTTTGCCCCAAAATAAGTGAAATTTCTGGAATTTTGCCCCAAAATAAATGGAATTTCTGAGTTTTGCCCCCAAAAAAGGAGAATTTCTGTTATTTTGCTCCAACAGATAGGGAATTTCTGCCTTTTTGCCCCACAATTAGGTGAATTTCTGAAATTTTGATCCAAAATAAGGGGAATTTCTGCTTTTTTGCCTCTAAATAAGTGGAATTTCTGCCTTTCTCTCCCCAAACAAAGGGAATTTCTGTCTTTTTTGCCCCAAAATAAGGAAAATTTCTGACTTATTACCCTGAAATAAGTGAAATTTCTGCAATTTTGCCCCAAATTAGGGAAATTTCTGCTTTTTTGCCCCCAAATAAAGGGAATTTCAGCCTTTTTAACTCAAAAAAAGGGGAATTTCTGAATTTTGGCACAAAATATTATGAATTTCTGCCTTTTTGTCCCAAAATAAGGATAATTTCTGCCTTTTTTCCCTGAACTAAGTGAAATTTCTGCAATTTTTCCCCAAAATAAGTGAAATTTCTGCAATTTTGCCCCAAAATAAAAGAAATTTCTGGAATTTTGCCCCAAAATAAGTGGAATTTCTCAGTTTTGCCCCAAAATAAAGAGAATTTCTGCCTTCTTGCCCTACAATTATTAAAATTTCTGCAATTTTGCGCTAAAATAAGGGAAATTTCTGCAATTTTTCCCCATAATAAGGGAAATTTCTGCAACTTATCCCAAAATAAGGGGAATATCTGTTTTTTGCCCCACAATTAGGGAAATTTCTGTTTTTTGCCCCACAATTAGGGAAATTTCTGCAATTTTGCCCTAAATAAGGGAAATTTCTGCCTTTTGCCCCAAAATATGTGGAATTTCTGCCTTTTTGTCCGAAAATAAGGAGAATGCCAACTTTTTTGCCATAAAAAAGGGAAATTTCTTCATTTTTGCTCCAGAATAAGGGGAATTTCTGCTTTTTTGCCTCTAAATAAGTGGAATTTCTGTCTTTTTCCCCCAAAACAAAGGGAATTTCTGTTTTTTTGCCCCAAAATAGGAAAAATTTCTGACTTATTACCCTGAAATAAGTGAAATTTCTGCAAATTGCCCCAAAATAAGGGAAATTTCTGCATTTTTGCCCCCAAATAAGGGGAATTTCAGCCTTTTTACCTCAAAATAAAAGAAATTTCTGCATTTTTGCCACAAAATATTAGGAATTTCTGCATTTTTGCCACAAAATATTAGGAATTTCTGCCTTTTTGTCCGAAAATAAGAAGAATGCCTACCTTTTTGCCGTAAAGAAGAGAAATTTCTTCATTTTTGCTCCAAAATAAGTGGAATTTCTGCTTTTTTGCCTCTAAATAAGTGTAATTTCTGTCTTTTTCCCCCAAAACAAAGGGAATTCCTGTTTTTTGCCCCAAAATAAGGAAAATTTCTGACTTATTACCCTGAAATAAGTGAAATTTCTGCAATTTTGCTCCAAAATAAGGAAAATTTCTGCTTTTTTGCCCCCAAATAAGGGGAATTTCAGCCTTTTTACCTCAAAATAAGGGAAATTTCTGCATTTTTGCCACAAAATATTAGGAATTTCTGCCTTTTTGCCCCAAAAGAAGAAAAATTTCTGCCTATTTTCCCTGAAATAAGTGAAATTTCTGCAATTTTGCCCAAAAATAAGTGAAATTTCTGCAATTTTGCCCCAAAATAAGGGAAATTTCTGCATTTTTGCCCCCAAATAAGGGGAATTTCAGCCTTTTTACTTCAAAATAAAAGAAATTTCTGCATTTTTGCAACAAAATATTAGGAATTTCTGCATTTTTGCCACAAAATATTAGGAATTTCTGCCTTTTTGTCCGAAAATAAGAAGACTGCCTACATTTTTGCCATAAAGATGGGAAATTTCTTCATTTTTGCTCCAAAATAAGGGGAATTTCTGCTTTTTTGCCTCTAAATAAGTGGAATTTCTGTCTTTTTCCCCCAAAACAAAGGGAATTTCTGTTTTTTGCCCCAAAATAAAGAAAATTTCTGACTTAGTACCCTGAAATAATTGAAATTTCTGCAATTTTGCTCCAAAATAAGGGAAATTTCTGCCTTTTTGCCCCCAAATAAGGGGAATTTTAGCATTTTACCTCAAAATTAGTGAAATTTCTGCATTTTTGCCACAAAATATTAGGAATTTCTGCCTTTTTGCCCCAAAATAAGAAAAATTTCTGCCTATTTTCCCTAAAATAAGTGAAATTTCTGCAATTTTGCCCCAAAATAAGTGAAATTTCTGCAATTTTGCCCCAAAATAAGGGAAATTTCTGGAATTTTGCCCAAAAATAAGTGGAATTTCTGAGTTTTGCCCCAAAATAAAGAGAATTTCTGTCTTTATGCCCCAACATATAGGGAATTTCTGCCTTTTTGCTTCACAATGAAAGGAATTTCTGCAATTTTGCTCCAAAATACGGGGAATTTCTGCCTTTCTGCCCGATAATAAGAAGAATGCATAACTTTTTGCCATAAAAAAGAGAAATTTCTTAATTTTTGCTCCAAAATAAGGGGAATTTCTGCTTTTTTGCCTCTAAATAAGTGGAATTTCTGTCTTTTTCCCCCAAAAACAAAGGGAATTTCTGTCTTTTTTGACCCAAAATAAGGAAAATTACTGACTTATTACCGTGAAATAAGTGAATTTTCAGCAATTTTGCCCCAAAATAAAAGAAATTTCTGCCTTTTTGCCCCTAAATAAGGGGAATTTCAGCCTTTTTACCTCAAAATAAGGGGAATTTCTGCATTTTTGCGACAAAATATTAGGAATTTCTGCCTTTTTGCCCCAAAATAAGAAAAATTTCTGCCTCTTTTCCCTGAAATAAGTGAAATTTCTGCAATTTTGCAACAAAATAAGTGAAATTTCTTTTTTTTGCCCCTAAATAAGGGGAATTTCAGCATTTTACCTCAAAATAAGGGGAATTTCTGCATTTTTGCCCCAAAATATGGGAAATTTCTGCCTTTTTTCCCCAAAATAGGAAAAATTTCTGCAATTTTGTACCAAAATAATACAAATTTCTGCCTTTTTGCCTCCAAATAAGAAAATTTCTGCTTTTTTTCTAAAATAAGTGAAATTTGGGCAATTTTGCCCCAAAATAATTGAAATTTCTGCAATTTTGCCCCAAAATAAGTGAAATTTCTGGAATTTTGCCCCAAAATAAATGGAATTTCTGAGTTTTGCCCCCAAAAAAGGAGAATTTCTGTTATTTTGCTCCAACAGATAGGGAATTTCTGCCTTTTTGCCCCACAATTAGGTGAATTTCTGAAATTTTGATCCAAAATAAGGGGAATTTCTGCTTTTTTGCCTCTAAATAAGTGGAATTTCTGCCTTTCTCTCCCCAAACAAAGGGAATTTCTGTCTTTTTTGCCCCAAAATAAGGAAAATTTCTGACTTATTACCCTGAAATAAGTGAAATTTCTGCAATTTTGCCCCAAAATTAGGGAAATTTCTGCTTTTTTGCCCCCAAATAAAGGGAATTTCAGCCTTTTTAACTCAAAAAAAGGGGAATTTCTGAATTTTGGCACAAAATATTATGAATTTCTGCCTTTTTGTCCCAAAATAAGGATAATTTCTGCCTTTTTTCCCTGAACTAAGTGAAATTTCTGCAATTTTTCCCCAAAATAAGTGAAATTTCTGCAATTTTGCCCCAAAATAAAAGAAATTTCTGGAATTTTGCCCCAAAATAAAGAGAATTTCTGCCTTCTTGCCCTACAATTATTAAAATTTCTGCAATTTTGCGCTAAAATAAGGGAAATTTCTGCAATTTTTCCCCATAATAAGGGAAATTTCTGCAACTTATCCCAAAATAAGGGGAATATCTGTTTTTTGCCCCACAATTAGGGAAATTTCTGTTTTTTGCCCCACAATTAGGGAAATTTCTGCAATTTTGCCCTAAATAAGGGAAATTTCTGCCTTTTGCCCCAAAATATGTGGAATTTCTGCCTTTTTGTCCGAAAATAAGGAGAATGCCAACTTTTTTGCCATAAAAAAGGGAAATTTCTTCATTTTTGCTCCAGAATAAGGGGAATTTCTGCTTTTTTGCCTCTAAATAAGTGGAATTTCTGTCTTTTTCCCCCAAAACAAAGGGAATTTCTGTTTTTTTGCCCCAAAATAGGAAAAATTTCTGACTTATTACCCTGAAATAAGTGAAATTTCTGCAAATTGCCCCAAAATAAGGGAAATTTCTGCATTTTTGCCCCCAAATAAGGGGAATTTCAGCCTTTTTACCTCAAAATAAAAGAAATTTCTGCATTTTTGCCACAAAATATTAGGAATTTCTGCATTTTTGCCACAAAATATTAGGAATTTCTGCCTTTTTGTCCGAAAATAAGAAGAATGCCTACCTTTTTGCCGTAAAGAAGAGAAATTTCTTCATTTTTGCTCCAAAATAAGTGGAATTTCTGCTTTTTTGCCTCTAAATAAGTGTAATTTCTGTCTTTTCCCCCAAAACAAAGGGAATTCCATTTTTTTGCCCCAAAATAAGGAAAATTTCTGACTTATTACCCTGAAATAAGTGAAATTTCTGCAATTTTGCTCCAAAATAAGGAAAATTTCTGCCTTTTTGCTCCCAAATAAGGGGAATTTCAGCCTTTTTACCTCAAAATAAGGGAAATTTCTGCATTTTTGCCACAAAATATTAGGAATTTCTGCCTTTTTGCCCTAAAATAAGTCAAATTTCTGCCTTTTTTCCCTGAAATGAGTGAAATTTCTGCAATTTTGCCCCAAAATAAGTGAAATTTTTTGCTTTTTGCCCCCAAATAAGGGGAATTTCAGCATTTTTACCTCAAAATAAGGGGAATTTCTGCATTTTTGTCCCAAAATATGGGAAATTTCTGCCTTTTTTCCTCAAAATAAGAAAAATTTGTGCAATTTTGTACCAAAATAATACAAATTTCTGCCTTTTTGCACGCAAATAAGAAAATTTCTGCTTTTTTTCTGAAATAAGTGAAATTTCTGCAATTTTGCCCCATAAAAATTGAAATTTCTGCAATTTTGCCCCAAAATAAGTGAAATTTCTGGAATTTTGACCCAAAATAAGTGGAATTTCTGAGTTTTGCCCCCAAAATAAGGAGAATTTCTGTTATTTTGTCCCAACATATAGGGAATTTCTGCCTTTTTGCCCCACAATTAGGGGAATTTCTGAAATTTTGCTCCAAAATAAGGGGAATTTCTACTTTTGCCTCTAAATAAGTGGAATTTCTGCATTTTTCTCCCAAAACAAAGGGAATTTCTGTCTTTTTTGCCCCAAAATAAGGAAAATTTCTGACTTATTACCCTGAAATAAGTGAAATTTCTGCAATTTTGCCCCAAAATAAAGGAAATTTCTGCCTTTTTGCCCCCAAATAAAGGGAATTTCAGCCTTTTTACCTCAAAATATGGGGAATTTCTGAATTTTGGCACAAAATATTATGAATTTCTTTCTTTTTGCCCCAAAATAAGGAAAATTTCTGCCTTTTTTCCCTGAAATAAGTGAAATTTCTGCAATTTTGCCCCAAAATATAAGAAATTTCTGGAATTTTGCCCCAAAATAAGTGGAATTTCTCATTTTTGCCCCAAAATAAAGAGAATTTCTGCCTTTTTGCTCCACATTTATTAAAATTTCTGCAATTTTGCCCTAAAATAAGAAATTTCTGCAATTTTTCTCCATAATAAGAGAAATTTCTGCAACTTTGCCCCAAAATAAGGGGAATTTCTGTTTTTTGCCCCACAATTAGGAAAATTTCTGTTTTTTGCCCCACAATTAGGGAAATTTCTGCAATATTGCCCTAAATAAGGGGAATTTCTGCCTTTTGCCCCAAAATATGGGGAATTTCTGCCTTTTTTCCGAAAATAAGAAGAATGTCTACCTTTTTGCCATAAAAAAGGGAAATTTCTTCATTTTTGCTCCAAAATAAGGGGAATTTCTGCTTTTTTGCCTCTAAATAAGTGGAATTTCTGTCTTTTTCCCCCAAAACAAAGGGAATTTCTGTCTTTTTTGCTTCAAATTAAGGAAAATTTCTGACTTATTACCCTGAAATAAGTGAAATTTCTGCAATTTTGCCCCGAAAATAAGGGAAATTTCTGCCATTTTTGAACCTAAATAAGGGAAATTTCAGCCTTTTTACCTCAAAATAAAAGAAATTTCTGCATTTTTGCAACAAAATATTAGGAATTTCTGCATTTTTGCCACAAAATATTAGGAATTGCTGCCTTTTTGTCCGAAAATAAGAAGAATGCCTACCTTTTTGCCATAAAGAAGGGAAATTTCCTCATTTTTGCTCCAAAATAAAGGGAATTTCTGCTTTTTTGCCTCTAAATAAGTGTAATTTCTGTCTTTTTCACCCATAACAAAGGGAATTCCTGTTTTTTGCCTTAAAATAAGGAAAATTTCTGACTTATTACCCTGAAATAAGGGAAATTTCTGCAATTTTGCTCCAAAATAAGGAAAATTTCTGCCTTTTTGCCCCCAAATAAGGGGAATTTCAGCCTTTTTACCTCAAAATAAGGGAAATTTTTGCATTTTTGCCACAAAATATTAGGAATTTCTGCCTTTTTGCCCCAAAAGAAGAAAAATTTCTGCCTATTTTCCCTGAAATAAGTGAAATTTCTGCAATTTTGCCCCAAAATAAGTGAAATTTCTGCAATTTTGCCCCAAAATAAGGGAAATTTCTGCATTTTTGCCCCCAAATAAGGGGAATTTCAGCCTTTTTACTTCAAAATAAAAGAAATTTCTGCATTTTTGCAACAAAATATTAGGAATTTCTGCATTTTTGCCACAAAATATTAGGAATTTCTGCCTTTTTGTCCAAAAATAAGAAGACTGCCTACATTTTTGCCATAAAGATGGGAAATTTCTTCATTTTTGCTCCAAAATAAGGGGAATTTCTGCTTTTTTGCCTCTAAATAAGTGGAATTTCTGTCTTTTTCCCCCAAAACAAAGGGAATTTCTGTTTTTTGCCCCAAAATAAAGAAAATTTCTGACTTAGTACCCTGAAATAATTGAAATTTCTGCAATTTTGCTCCAAAATAAGGGAAATTTCTGCCTTTTTGCCCCCAAATAAGGGGAATTTTAGCCTTTTTACCTCAAAATTAGTGAAATTTCTGCATTTTTGCCACAAAATATTAGGAATTTCTGCCTTTTTGCCCCAAAATAAGAAAAATTTCTGCCTATTTTCCCTAAAATAAGTGAAATTTCTGCAATTTTGCCCCAAAATAAGTGAAATTTCTGCAATTTTGCCCCAAAATAAGGGAAATTTCTGGAATTTTGCCCAAAAATAAGTGGAATTTCTGAGTTTTGCCCCAAAATAAAGAGAATTTCTGTCTTTATGCCCCAACATATAGGGAATTTCTGCCTTTTTGCTTCACAATGAAAGGAATTTCTGCAATTTTGCTCCAAAATACGGGGAATTTCTGCCTTTCTGCCCGAAAATAAGAAGAATGCATAACTTTTTGCCATAAAAAAGAGAAATTTCTTAATTTTTGCTCCAAAATAAGGGGAATTTCTGCTTTTTTGCCTCTAAATAAGTGGAATTTCTGTCTTTTTCCCCCAAAAACAAAGGGAATTTCTGTCTTTTTTGACCCAAAATAAGGAAAATTACTGACTTAATACCGTGAAATAAGTGAATTTTCAGTAATTTTGCCCCAAAATAAAAGAAATTTCTGCCTTTTTGCCCCTAAATAAGGGGAATTTCAGCCTTTTTACCTCAAAATAAGGGGAATTTCTGCATTTTTGCCACAAAATATTAGGAATTTCTGCCTTTTTGCCCCAAAATAAGAAAAATTTCTGCCTATTTTCCCTGAAATAAGTGAAATTTCTGCAATTTTGCAACAAAATAAGTGAAATTTCTTTTTTTTGCCCCTAAATAAGGGGAATTTCAGCCTTTTACCTCAAAATAAGGGGAATTTCTGCATTTTTGCCCCAAAATATGGGAAATTTCTGCCTTTTTTCCCCAAAATAGGAAAAATTTCTGCAATTTTGTACCAAAATAATACAAATTTCTGCCTTTTTGCCTCCAAATAAGAAAATTTCTGCTTTTTTTCTAAAATAAGTGAAATTTGGGCAATTTTGCCCCAAAATAATTGAAATTTCTGCAATTTTGCCTCAAAATAAGTGAAATTTCTGGAATTTTGCCCCAAAATAAATGGAATTTCTGAGTTTTGCCCCCAAAAAAGGAGAATTTCTGTTATTTTGCTCCAACAGATAGGGAATTTCTGCCTTTTTGCCCCACAATTAGGTGAATTTCTGAAATTTTGATCCAAAATAAGGGGAATTTCTGCTTTTTTGCCTCTAAATAAGTGGAATTTCTGCTTTTCTCTCCCCAAACAAAGGGAATTTCTGTCTTTTTTGCCCCAAAATAAGGAAAATTTCTGACTTATTACCCTGAAATAAGTGAAATTTCTGCAATTTTGCCCCAAAATTAGGGAAATTTCTGCTTTTTTGCCCCCAAATAAAGGGAATTTCAGCCTTTTTAACTCAAAAAAAGGGGAATTTCTGAATTTTGGCACAAAATATTATGAATTTCTGCCTTTTTGTCCCAAAATAAGGAAAATTTCTGCCTTTTTTCCCTGAACTAAGTGAAATTTCTGCAATTTTTCCCCAAAATAAGTGAAATTTCTGCAATTTTGCCCCAAAATAAAAGAAATTTCTGGAATTTTGCCCCAAAATAAGTGGAATTTCTCAGTTTTGCCCCAAAATAAAGAAAATTTCTGACTTAGTACCCTGAAATAATTGAAATTTCTGCAATTTTGCTCCAAAATAAGGGAAATTTCTGCCTTTTTGCCCCCAAATAAGGGGAATTTTAGCCTTTTTACCTCAAAATTAGTGAAATTTCTGCATTTTTGCCACAAAATATTAGGAATTTCTGCCTTTTTGCCCCAAAATAAGAAAAATTTCTGCCTATTTTCCCTAAAATAAGTGAAATTTCTGCAATTTTGCCCCAAAATAAGTGAAATTTCTGCAATTTTGCCCCAAAATAAGGGAAATTTCTGGAATTTTGCCCAAAAATAAGTGGAATTTCTGAGTTTTGCCCCAAAATAAAGAGAATTTCTGTCTTTATGCCCCAACATATAGGGAATTTCTGCCTTTTTGCTTCACAATGAAAGGAATTTCTGCAATTTTGCTCCAAAATACGGGGAATTTCTGCCTTTCTGCCCGAAAATAAGAAGAATGCATAACTTTTTGCCATAAAAAAGAGAAATTTCTTAATTTTTGCTCCAAAATAAGGGGAATTTCTGCTTTTCTGCCTCTAAATAAGTGGAATTTCTGTCTTTTTCCCCCAAAAACAAAGGGAATTTCTGTCTTTTTTGACCCAAAATAAGGAAAATTACTGACTTATTACCGTGAAATAAGTGAATTTTCAGCAATTTTGCCCCAAAATAAAAGAAATTTCTGCCTTTTTGCCCCTAAATAAGGGGAATTTCAGCCTTTTTACCTCAAAATAAGGGGAATTTCTGCATTTTTGCCACAAAATATTAGGAATTTCTGCCTTTTTGCCCCAAAATAAGAAAAATTTCTGCCTATTTTCCCTGAAATAAGTGAAATTTCTGCAATTTTGCAACAAAATAAGTGAAATTTCTTTTTTTTGCCCCTAAATAAGGGGAATTTCAGCCTTTTACCTCAAAATAAGGGGAATTTCTGCATTTTTGCCCCAAAATATGGGAAATTTCTGCCTTTTTTCCCCAAAATAGGAAAAATTTCTGCAATTTTGTACCAAAATAATACAAATTTCTGCCTTTTTGCCTCCAAATAAGAAAATTTCTGCTTTTTTTCTGAAATAAGTGAAATTTGGGCAATTTTGCCCCAAAATAATTGAAATTTCTGCAATTTTGCCCCAAAATAAGTGAAATTTCTGGAATTTTGCTCCAAAATAAATGGAATTTCTGAGTTTTGCCCCCCAAAAAGGAGAATTTCTGTTATTTTGCTCCAACAGATAGGGAATTTCTGCTTTTTTGCCCCACAATTAGGTGAATTTCTGAAATTTTGATCCAAAATAAGGGGAATTTCTGCTTTTTTGCCTCTAAATAAGTGGAATTTCTGCCTTTCTCTCCCCAAACAAAGGGAATTTCTGTCATTTTTGCCCCAAAATAAGGAAAATTTCTGACTTATTACCCTGAAATAAGTGAAATTTCTGCAATTTTGCCCCAAAATTAGGGAAATTTCTGCTTTTTTGCCCCCAAATAAAGGGAATTTCAGCCTTTTTAACTCAAAAAAAGGGGAATTTCTGAATTTTGGCACAAAATATTATGAATTTCTGCCTTTTTGTCCCAAAATAAGGAAAATTTCTGCATTTTTTCCCTGAACTAAGTGAAATTTCTGCAATTTTTCCCCAAAATAAGTGAAATTTCTGCAATTTTGCCCCAAAATAAAAGAAATTTCTGGAATTTTGCCCCAAAATAAGTGGAATTTCTCAGTTTTGCCCCAAAATAAAGAGAATTTCTGCCTTCTTGCCCTGCAATTATTAAAATTTCTGCAATTTTGCGCTAAAATAAGGGAAATTTCTGAAATTTTTCCCCATAATAAGGGAAATTTCTGCAACTTTGCCCCAAAATAAGGGGAATATCTGTTTTTTGCCCCACAATTAGGGAAATTTCTGTTTTTTGCCCCACAATTAGGGAAATTTCTGCAATTTTGCCCTAAATGAGGGGAATTTCTGCCTTGTGCCCCAAAATATGTGGAATTTCTGCCTTTTTGTCCGAAAATAAGGGGAATGCCTACCTTTTTGCCATAAAAAAGGGAAATTTCTTCATTTTTGCTCCAGAATAAGGGGAATTTCTGCTTTTTTGCCTCTAAATAAGTAGAATTTCTGTCTTTTTCCCCCAAAACAAAGGGAATTTCTGTTTTTTTGCCCCAAAATAGGAAAAATTTCTGACTTATTACCCTGAAATAAGTGAAATTTCTGCAAATTGCCCCAAAATAAGGGAAATTTCTGCATTTTTGCCCCCAAATAAGGGGAATTTCAGCCTTTTTACCTCAAAATAAAAGAAATTTCTGCATTTTTGCCACAAAATATTAGGAATTTCTGCATTTTTGCCACAAAATATTAGGAATTTCTGCCTTTTTGTCCGAAAATAAGAAGAATGCCTATCTTTTTGCCATAAAGAAGGGAAATTTCTTCATTTTTGCTCCAAAATAAGTGGAATTTCTGCTTTTTTGCCTCTAAATAAGTGTAATTTCTGTCTTTTTCCCCCAAAACAAAGGGAATTCCTGTTTTTTGCCCCAAAAGAAGGAAAATTTCTGACTTATTAACCTGAAATAAGTGAAATTTCTGCAATTTTGCTCCAAAATAAGGAAAATTTCTGCCTTTTTGCCCCCAAATAAGGGGAATTTCAGCCTTTTTACCTGAAAATAAGGGAAATTTCTGCATTTTTGCCACAAAATATTAAGAATTTCTGCCTTTTTGCCCTAAAATAAGTCAAATTTCTGCCTTTTTTCCCTGAAATGAGTGAAATTTCTGCAATTTTGCCACAAAATAAGTGAAATTTCTTGCTTTTTGCCCCCAAATAAGGGGAATTTCAGCATTTTTACCTCAAAATAAGGGGAATTTCTGCATTTTTGCCCCAAAATATGGGAAATTTCTGCCTTTTTTCCTCAAAATAAGAAAAATTTGTGCAATTTTGTACCAAAATAATACAAATTTCTGCCTTTTTGCACGCAAATAAGAAAATTTCTGCTTTTGTTCTGAAATAAGTGAAATTTCTGCAATTTTGCCCCAAAATAAGGGGAATTTCTGTTTTTTGCCCCACAATTAGGAAAATTTCTGTTTTTTGCCCCACAATTAGGGAAATTTCTGCAATTTTGCCCTAAATAAGGGGAATTTCTGCCTTTTGCCCCAAAATATGGGAAATTTCTGCCTTTTTGTCCGAAAATAAGAAGAATGCATACCTTTTTGCCATAAAAAAGGGAAATTTCTTCATTTATGCTCCATAATAAGGGGAATTTCTGCTTTTTTGCCTCTAAATAAGTGGAATTTCTGTCTTTTTCCCCCAAAACAAAGGGAATTTCTGTCTTTTTTGCTTCAAATTAAGGAAAATTTCTGACTTATTACCCTGAAATAACTGAAATTTCTGCAATTTTGCCCCAAAAATAAGGGAAATTTCTGCCATTTTTGTCCCCAAATAAGGGAAATTTCAGCCTTTTTACCTCAAAATAAAAGAAATTTCTGCATTTTTGCAACAAAATATTAGGAATTTCTGCATTTTTGCCACAAAATATTAGGAATTTCTTCCTTTTTGTCCGAAAATAAGAAGAATGCCTACCTTTTTGCCATAAAGAAGGGAAATTTCCTCATTTTTGCTCCAAAATAAAGGGAATTTCTGCTTTTTTGCCTCTAAATAAGTGTAATTTCTGTCTTTTTCTCCCAAAACAAAGGGAATTCCTGTTTTTTGCCCCAAAATAAGGAAAATTTCTGACTTATTACCCTGAAATAAGTGAAATTTCTGCAATTTTGCTCCAAAATAAGGAAAATTTCTGCCTTTTTGCCCCCAAATAAGGGGAATTTCAGCCTTTTTACCTCAAAATAAGGGAAATTTCTGCATTTTTGCCACAAAATATTAGGAATTTCTGCCTTTTTGCCCCAAAATAAGAAAAATTTCTGCCTATTTTCCCTGAAATAAGTGAAATTTCTGCAATTTTGCCCCAAAATAAGTGAAATTTCTGCAATTTTGCCCCACAATAAGAGAAATTTCTGGAATTTTGCCCAAAAATAAGTGGAATTTCTGAGTTTTGCCCCAAAATAAAGAGAATTTCTGTCTTTATGCCCCAACATTTAGGGAATTTCTGCCTTTTTGTTTCACAATTAGGGGAATTTCTGCAATTTTGCTCCAAAATACGGGGAATTTATGCCTTTTTGCCCGAAAATATGAAGAATGCATACCTTTTTGCCATAAAAAAGGGAAATTTCTTCATTTTTGCTCCAAAATAAGGGGAATTTTAGCCTTTTTACCACTAAATAAGTGGAATTTCTGTCTTTTCCCCCCAATTAAAGAGAATTTCTGTCTTTCTTGCCCCAAAATAAAGAAAATTTCTGACTTCTTTCCTTGAAATAAGTGAAATTTCTTCAATTTTGCCTCAAAATAAGGGAAATTTCTGCCTTTTTGCCCCCAAATAAAGGGAATTTCAGCTTTTTACCTCAAAAAAAGGGGAATTTCTGAATTTTGGCACAAAATATGAATTTCTCCCTTTTTTTTTCAAAATAAGGAAAATTTCTGCCTTTTTTCCCTGAAATAAGTGAAATTTCTGCAATTTTGCCCGAAAATAAGTGAAATTTCTGCAATTTTGCCCCAAAATAAAAGAAATTTCTGGAATTTTGCCCCAAAATAAGTGGAATTTCTGAGTTTGGCCCCAAAATAAAGAGAATTTCTGACTTTTTGCCCCACAATTAGTAAAATTTCTGCAATTTTACCCTAAAATAAGGGAAATTTCTGCAATTTTTCCCCATTATAAGGTAAATTTCTGCAACTTTGCCCCAAAATAAGAGGAATTTCTGTTTTTTGCCCCACAATTAGGGAAATTTCTGTTTTTTGATCCACAATTAGGGAAATTTCTGCAATTTTGCCCTAAATAAGGGAAATTTCTGCCTTTTGCCCAAAATATGGGGAATTTCTGCCTTTTTGTCCGAAAATAAGAAGAATGCCTACCTTTTTGCCATAAAAAAAGGGAAATTTCTTCATTTTTGCTCCAAAATAAGGGGAACTTTTGCCTTTTTGCCTCTAAATAAGTGGAATTTCTGTCTTTTTCCCCCAAAACAAAGGGAATTTCTGTATTTTTGCCCCAAAATAAGAAAAATTTCTGACTTTTTACCCTGAATTAAGTGAAATTTCTGCCAATTGCCCCAAAATAAGGGAAATTTCTGCATTTTTGCCCCCAAATAAGGGGAATTTCAGCCTTTTTACTTCAAAATAAAAGAAATTTCTGCATTTTTGCAACAAAATATTAGGAATTTCTGCATTTTTGCCACAAAATATTAGGAATTTCTGCCTTTTTGTCCGAAAATAAGAAGACTGCCTACCTTTTTGCCATAAAGAAGGGAAATTTCTTCATTTTTGCTCCAAAATAAGGGGAATTTCTGCTTTTTTGCCTCTAAATAAGTGGAATTTATGTCTTTTTCCCCCAAAACAAAGGGAATTTCTGTTTTTTGCCCCAAAATAAAGAAAATTTCTGACTTAGTACCCTGAAATAATTGAAATTTCTGCAATTTTGCTCCAAAATAAGGGAAATTTCTGCCTTTTTGCCCCCAAATAAGGGGAATTTTAGCCTTTTTACCTCAAAATTAGTGAAATTTCTGCATTTTTGCCACAAAATATTAGGAATTTCTGCCTTTTTGCCCCAAAATAAGAAGAATTTCTCCCTATTTTCCCTGAAATAAGTGAAATTTCTGCAATTTTGCCCCAAAATACGTGAAATTTCTGCAATTTTGCCCCAAAATAAGGGAAATTTCTGGAATTTTGCCCAAAAATAAGTGGAATTTCTGAGTTTTGCCCCAAAATAAAGAGAATTTCTGTCTTTATGCCCCAACATATAGGGAATTTCTGCCTTTTTACTTCACAATGAAAGGAATTTCTGCAATTTTGCTCCAAAATACGGGGAATTTCTGCCTTTCTGCCCGAAAATAAGAAGAATGCATACCTTTTTGCCATAAAAAAGAGAAATTTCTTAATTTTTGCTCCAAAATAAGGTGAATTTCTGCTTTTTTGCCTCTAAATAAGTGGAATTTCTGTCTTTTTCCCCCAAAAACAAAGGGAATTTCTGTCTTTTTTGACCCAAAATAAGGAAAATTTCTGACTTATTACCGTGAAATAAGTGAATTTTCATCAATTTTGCCCCAAAATAAAAGAAATTTCTGCCTTTTTGCCCCTAAATAAGGGGAATTTCAGCCTTTTTACCTCAAAATAAGGGGAATTTCTGCATTTTTGCCACAAAATATTAGAAATTTCTGCCTTTTTGCCCCAAAATAAGAAAAATTTCTGCCTATTTTCCCTGAAATAAGTGAAATTTCTGCAATTTTGCAACAAAATAAGTGAAATTTCTTTTTTTTTGCCCCTAAATAAGGGGAATTACAGCCTTTTACCTCAAAATAAGGGGAATTTCTGCATTTTTGCCCCAAAATATGGGAAATTTCTGCCTTTTTTCCCCAAAATAGGAAAAATTTCTGCAATTTTGTACCAAAATAATACAAATTTCTGCCTTTTTGCCTCAAATAAGAAAATTTCTGCTTTTTTTCTGAAATAAGTGGAATTTGGGCAATTTTGCTCCAAAATAATTGAAATTTCTGCAATTTTGCCCCAAAATAAGTGAAATTTCTGGAATTTTGCCCCAAAATAAATGGAATTTCTGAGTTTTGCCCCCAAAAAAGGAGAATTTCTGTTATTTTGCTCCAACAGATAGGGAATTTCTGCCTTTTTGCCCCACAATTAGGTGAATTTCTGAAATTTTGATCCAAAATAAGGGGAATTTCTGCTTTTTTGCCTCTAAATAAGTGGAATTTCTTCCTTTCTCTTTCCAAACAAAGGGAATTTCTGTCTTTTTTGCCCCAAAATAAGGAAAATTTCTGACTTATTACCCTGAAATAAGTGAAATTTCTGCAATTTTGCCCCAAAATTAGGGAAATTTCTGCTTTTTTGCCCCCAAATAAAGGGAATTTCAGCCTTTTTATCTCAAAAAAAGGGGAATTTCTGAATTTTGGCACAAAATATTATGAATTTCTGCCTTTTTGTCCCAAAATAAGGAAAATTTCTGCTTTTTTTCCCTAAAATAAGTGAAATTTCTGCAATTTTTCCCCAAAATAAGTGAAATTTCTGCAATTTTGCCCCAAAATAAAAGAAATTTCTGGAATTTTGCCCCAAAATAAGTGGAATTTCTCAGTTTTGCCCCAAAATAAAGAGAATTTCTGCCTTCTTGCCCTACAATTATTAAAATTTCAGCAATTTTGCGCTAAAATAAGGGAAATTTCTGCAATTTTTCCCCATAATAAGGGAAATTTCTGCAACTTTGCCCCAAAATAAGGGGAATATCTGTTTTTTGCCCCACAATTAGGGAAATTTCTGTTTTTTGCCCCACAATTAGGGAAATTTCTGCAATTTTGCCCTAAATAAGGGGAATTTCTGCCTTTTGCCCCAAAATATGTGGAATTTCTGCCTTTTTGTCCAAAAATAAGAAGAATGCCTACCTTTTTGCCATAAAAAAGGGAAATTTCTTAATTTTTGCTCCAGAATAAGGGGAATTTCTGCTTTTTTGCCTCTAAATAAGTGGAATTTCTGTCTTTTTCCCCCAAAACAAAGAGAATTTCTGTTTTTTTGCCCCAAAATAGGAAAAATTTCTGACTTATTACCCTGAAATAAGTGAAATTTCTGCAAATTGCCCCAAAATAAGGGAAATTTCTGCATTTTTGCCCCCAAATAAGGGGAATTTCAGCCTTTTTACCTCAAAATAAAAGAAATTTCTGCATTTTTGCCACAAAATATTAGGAATTTCTGCATTTTTGCCACAAAATATTAGGAATTTCTGCCTTTTTGCCCTAAAATAAGTCAAATTTCTGCCTTTTTTCCCTGAAATGAGTGAAATTTCTGCAATTTTGCCCCAAAATAAGTGAAATTTCTTGCTTTTTGCCCCCAAATAAGGGGAATTTCAGCATTTTTACCTCAAAATAAGGGGAATTTCTGCATTTTTGCCCCAAAATATGGGAAATTTCTGCCTTTTTTCCTCAAAATAAGAAAAATTTGTGCAATTTTGTACCAAAATAATACAAATTTCTGCCTTTTTGCACGCAAATAAGAAAATTTCTGCTTTTGTTCTGAAATAAGTGAAATTTCTGCAATTTTGCCCCAAAATAATTGAAATTTCTGCAATTTTGCCCCAAAATAAGTGAAATTTCTGGAATTTTGACCCAAAATAAGTGGAATTTCTGAGTTTTGCCCCCAAAATAAGGAGAATTTCTGTTATTTTGTCCCAACATATAGGGAATTTCTGCCTTTTTGCCCCACAATTAGGGGAATTTCTGAAATTTTGCTCCAAAATAAGGGGAATTTCTACTTTTGCCTCTAAATAAGTGGAATTTCTGCCTTTTTCTCCCAATACAAAGGGAATTTCTGTCTTTTTTGCCCCAAAATAAGGAAAATTTCTGACTTATTACCCTGAAATAAGTGAAATTTCTGCAATTTTGCCCCAAAATAAAGGAAATTTCTGCCTTTTTGCCCCCAAATAAAGGGAATTTCAGCCTTTTTACCTCAAAATATGGGGAATTTCTGAATTTTGGCACAAAATATTATGAATTTCTTTCTTTTTGCCCCAAAATAATGAAAATTTCTGCCTTTTTTCCCTGAAATAAGTGAAATTTCTGCAATTTTGCCCCAAAATATAAGAAATTTCTGGAATTTTGCCCCAAAATAAGTGGAATTTCTCAGTTTTGCCCCAAAATAAAGGGAATTTCTGCCTTTTTGCCCTACAATTATTAAAATTTCTGCAATTTTGCGCTAAAATAAGGGAAATTTCTGCAATTTTTCCCCATAATAAGGGAAATTTCTGCAACTTTGCCCGAAAATAAGGGGATTATCTGTTTTTTGCCCCACAATTAGGGAAATTTCTGCAAATTGCCCCAAAATAAGGGAAATTTCTGCATTTTTGCCCCCAAATAAGGGGAATTTCAGCCTTTTTACCTCAAAATAAAAGAAATTTCTGCATTTTTGCCACAAAATATTAGGAATTTCTTCATTTTTGCCACAAAATATTAGGAATTTCTGCATTTTTGCCACAAAATATTAGGAATTTCTGCCTTTTTGCCCTAAAATAAGTCAAATTTCTGCCTTTTTTCCCTGAAATGAGTGAAATTTCTGCAATTTTGCCCCAAAATAAGTGAAATTTCTTGCTTTTTGCCCCCAAATAAGGGGAATTTCAGCATTTTTACCTCAAAATAAGGGGAATTTCTGCATTTTTGCCCCAAAATATGGGAAATTTCTGCCTTTTTTCCTCAAAATAAGAAAAATTTGTGCAATTTTGTACCAAAATAATACAAATTTCTGCCTTTTTGCACGCAAATAAGAAAATTTCTGCTTTTGTTCTGAAATAAGTGAAATTTCTGCAATTTTGCCCCAAAATAATTGAAATTTCTGCAATTTTGCCCCAAAATAAGTGAAATTTCTGGAATTTTGACCCAAAATAAGTGGAATTTCTGAGTTTTGCCCCCAAAATAAGGAGAATTTCTGTTATTTTGTCCCAACATATAGGGAATTTCTGCCTTTTTGCCCCACAATTAGGGGAATTTCTGAAATTTTGCTCCAAAATAAGGGGAATTTCTACTTTTGCCTCTAAATAAGTGGAATTTCTGCCTTTTTCTCCCAAAACAAAGGGAATTTCTGTCTTTTTTGCCCCAAAATAAGGAAAATTTCTGACTTATTAACCTGAAATAAGTGAAATTTCTGCAATTTTGCCCCAAAATAAAGGAAATTTCTGCCTTTTTGCCCCCAAATAAAGGGAATTTCAGCCTTTTTACCTCAAAATATGGGGAATTTCTGAATTTTGGCACAAAATATTATGAATTTCTTTCTTTTTGCCCCAAAATAATGAAAATTTCTGCCTTTTTTCCCTGAAATAAGTGAAATTTCTGCAATTTTGCCCCAAAATAAGTGAAATTTCTGCAATTTTGCCCCAAAATAAGGGAAATTTCTGGAATTTTGCCCAAAAATAAGTGGAATTTCTGAGTATTGCCCCAAAATAAAGAGAATTTCTGTCTTTATGCCCCAACATATAGGGAATTTCTGCCTTTTTACTTCACAATGAAAGGAATTTCTGCAATTTTGCTCCAAAATACGGGGAATTTCTGCCTTTCTGCCCGAAAATAAGAAGAATGCATACCTTTTTGCCATAAAAAAGAGAAATTTCTTAATTTTTGCTCCAAAATAAGGTGAATTTCTGCTTTTTTGCCTCTAAATAAGTGGAATTTCTGTCTTTTTCCCCCAAAAACAAAGGGAATTTCTGTCTTTTTTGACCCAAAATAAGGAAAATTTCTGACTTATTACCGTGAAATAAGTGAATTTTCATCAATTTTGCCCCAAAATAAAAGAAATTTCTGCCTTTTTGCCCCTAAATAAGGGGAATTTCAGCCTTTTTACCTCAAAATAAGGGGAATTTCTGCATTTTTGCCACAAAATATTAGAAATTTCTGCCTTTTTGCCCCAAAATAAGAAAAATTTCTGCCTATTTTCCCTGAAATAAGTGAAATTTCTGCAATTTTGCAACAAAATAAGTGAAATTTCTTTTTTTTTTGCCCCTAAATAAGGGGAATTACAGCCTTTTACCTCAAAATAAGGGGAATTTCTGCATTTTTGCCCCAAAATATGGGAAATTTCTGCCTTTTTTCCCCAAAATAGGAAAAATTTCTGCAATTTTGTACCAAAATAATACAAATTTCTGCCTTTTTGCCTCAAATAAGAAAATTTCTGCTTTTTTTCTGAAATAAGTGGAATTTGGGCAATTTTGCTCCAAAATAATTGAAATTTCTGCAATTTTGCCCCAAAATAAGTGAAATTTCTGGAATTTTGCCCCAAAATAAATGGAATTTCTGAGTTTTGCCCCCAAAAAAGGAGAATTTCTGTTATTTTGCTCCAACAGATAGGGAATTTCTGCCTTTTTGCCCCACAATTAGGTGAATTTCTGAAATTTTGATCCAAAATAAGGGGAATTTCTGCTTTTTTGCCTCTAAATAAGTGGAATTTCTTCCTTTCTCTTTCCAAACAAAGGGAATTTCTGTCTTTTTTGCCCCAAAATAAGGAAAATTTCTGACTTATTACCCTGAAATAAGTGAAATTTCTGCAATTTTGCCCCAAAATTAGGGAAATTTCTGCTTTTTTGCCCCCAAATAAAGGGAATTTCAGCCTTTTTATCTCAAAAAAAGGGGAATTTCTGAATTTTGGCACAAAATATTATGAATTTCTGCCTTTTTGTCCCAAAATAAGGAAAATTTCTGCTTTTTTTCCCTAAAATAAGTGAAATTTCTGCAATTTTTCCCCAAAATAAGTGAAATTTCTGCAATTTTGCCCCAAAATAAAAGAAATTTCTGGAATTTTGCCCCAAAATAAGTGGAATTTCTCAGTTTTGCCCCAAAATAAAGAGAATTTCTGCCTTCTTGCCCTACAATTATTAAAATTTCAGCAATTTTGCGCTAAAATAAGGGAAATTTCTGCAATTTTTCCCCATAATAAGGGAAATTTCTGCAACTTTGCCCCAAAATAAGGGGAATATCTGTTTTTTGCCCCACAATTAGGGAAATTTCTGTTTTTTGCCCCACAATTAGGGAAATTTCTGCAATTTTGCCCTAAATAAGGGGAATTTCTGCCTTTTGCCCCAAAATATGTGGAATTTCTGCCTTTTTGTCCAAAAATAAGAAGAATGCCTACCTTTTTGCCATAAAAAAGGGAAATTTCTTAATTTTTGCTCCAGAATAAGGGGAATTTCTGCTTTTTTGCCTCTAAATAAGTGGAATTTCTGTCTTTTTCCCCCAAAACAAAGGGAATTTCTGTTTTTTTGCCCCAAAATAGGAAAAATTTCTGACTTATTACCCTGAAATAAGTGAAATTTCTGCAAATTGCCCCAAAATAAGGGAAATTTCTGCATTTTTGCCCCCAAATAAGGGGAATTTCAGCCTTTTTACCTCAAAATAAAAGAAATTTCTGCATTTTTGCCACAAAATATTAGGAATTTCTGCATTTTTGCCACAAAATATTAGGAATTTCTGCCTTTTTGCCCTAAAATAAGTCAAATTTCTGCCTTTTTTCCCTGAAATGAGTGAAATTTCTGCAATTTTGCCCCAAAATAAGTGAAATTTCTTGCTTTTTGCCCCCAAATAAGGGGAATTTCAGCATTTTTACCTCAAAATAAGGGGAATTTCTGCATTTTTGCCCCAAAATATGGGAAATTTCTGCCTTTTTTCCTCAAAATAAGAAAAATTTGTGCAATTTTGTACCAAAATAATACAAATTTCTGCCTTTTTGCACGCAAATAAGAAAATTTCTGCTTTTGTTCTGAAATAAGTGAAATTTCTGCAATTTTGCCCCAAAATAATTGAAATTTCTGCAATTTTGCCCCAAAATAAGTGAAATTTCTGGAATTTTGACCCAAAATAAGTGGAATTTCTGAGTTTTGCCCCCAAAATAAGGAGAATTTCTGTTATTTTGTCCCAACATATAGGGAATTTCTGCCTTTTTGCCCCACAATTAGGGGAATTTCTGAAATTTTGCTCCAAAATAAGGGGAATTTCTACTTTTGCCTCTAAATAAGTGGAATTTCTGCCTTTTTCTCCCAAAACAAAGGGAATTTCTGTCTTTTTTGCCCCAAAATAAGGAAAATTTCTGACTTATTACCCTGAAATAAGTGAAATTTCTGCAATTTTGCCCCAAAATAAAGGAAATTTCTGCCTTTTTGCCCCCAAATAAAGGGAATTTCAGCCTTTTTACCTCAAAATATGGGGAATTTCTGAATTTTGGCACAAAATATTATGAATTTCTTTCTTTTTGCCCCAAAATAATGAAAATTTCTGCCTTTTTTCCCTGAAATAAGTGAAATTTCTGCAATTTTGCCCCAAAATATAAGAAATTTCTGGAATTTTGCCCCAAAATAAGTGGAATTTCTCAGTTTTGCCCCAAAATAAAGGGAATTTCTGCCTTTTTGCCCTACAATTATTAAAATTTCTGCAATTTTGCGCTAAAATAAGGGAAATTTCTGCAATTTTTCCCCATAATAAGGGAAATTTCTGCAACTTTGCCCGAAAATAAGGGGAATATCTGTTTTTTGCCCCACAATTAGGGAAATTTCTGCAAATTGCCCCAAAATAAGGGAAATTTCTGCATTTTTGCCCCCAAATAAGGGGAATTTCAGCCTTTTTACCTCAAAATAAAAGAAATTTCTGCATTTTTGCCACAAAATATTAGGAATTTCTTCATTTTTGCCACAAAATATTAGGAATTTCTGCATTTTTGCCACAAAATATTAGGAATTTCTGCCTTTTTGCCCTAAAATAAGTCAAATTTCTGCCTTTTTTCCCTGAAATGAGTGAAATTTCTGCAATTTTGCCCCAAAATAAGTGAAATTTCTTGCTTTTTGCCCCCAAATAAGGGGAATTTCAGCATTTTTACCTCAAAATAAGGGGAATTTCTGCATTTTTGCCCCAAAATATGGGAAATTTCTGCCTTTTTTCCTCAAAATAAGAAAAATTTGTGCAATTTTGTACCAAAATAATACAAATTTCTGCCTTTTTGCACGCAAATAAGAAAATTTCTGCTTTTGTTCTGAAATAAGTGAAATTTCTGCAATTTTGCCCCAAAATAATTGAAATTTCTGCAATTTTGCCCCAAAATAAGTGAAATTTCTGGAATTTTGACCCAAAATAAGTGGAATTTCTGAGTTTTGCCCCCAAAATAAGGAGAATTTCTGTTATTTTGTCCCAACATATAGGGAATTTCTGCCTTTTTGCCCCACAATTAGGGGAATTTCTGAAATTTTGCTCCAAAATAAGGGGAATTTCTACTTTTGCCTCTAAATAAGTGGAATTTCTGCCTTTTTCTCCCAAAACAAAGGGAATTTCTGTCTTTTTTGCCCCAAAATAAGGAAAATTTCTGACTTATTAACCTGAAATAAGTGAAATTTCTGCAATTTTGCCCCAAAATAAAGGAAATTTCTGCCTTTTTGCCCCCAAATAAAGGGAATTTCAGCCTTTTTACCTCAAAATATGGGGAATTTCTGAATTTTGGCACAAAATATTATGAATTTCTTTCTTTTTGCCCCAAAATAATGAAAATTTCTGCCTTTTTTCCCTGAAATAAGTGAAATTTCTGCAATTTTGCCCCAAAATATAAGAAATTTCTGGCATTTTGCCCCAAAATAAGTGGAATTTCTCAGTTTTGCCCCAAAATAAAGGGAATTTCTGCCTTTTTGCCCTACAATTATTAAAATTTCTGCAATTTTGCGCTAAAATAAGGGAAATTTCTGCAATTTTTCCCCATAATAAGGGAAATTTCTGCAACTTTGCCCCAAAATAAGGGGAATATCTGTTTTTTGCCCCACAATTAGGGAAATTTCTGCAAATTGCCCCAAAATAAGGGAAATTTCTGCATTTTTGCCCCCAAATAAGGGGAATTTCAGCCTTTTTACCTCAAAATAAAAGAAATTTCTGCATTTTTGCCACAAAATATTAGGAATTTCTTCATTTTTGCCACAAAATATTAGGAATTTCTGCCTTTTTGTCCGAATATAAGAAGAATGCCTACCTTTTTGCCGTAAAGAAGGGAAATTTCTTCATTTTTGCTCCAAAATAAGTGGAATTTCTGCTTTTTTGCCTCTAAATGATTGTAATTTCTGTCTTTTTCCCCCAAAACAAAGGGAATTCCTGTTTTTTGCCACAAAATAAGGAAAATTTCTGACTTATTACCCTGAAATAAGTGAAATTTCTGCAATTTTGCTCCAAAATAAGGAAAATTTCTGCCTTTTTGCTCCCAAATAAGGGGAATTTCAGCCTTTTTACCTCAAAATAAGGGAAATTTCTGCATTTTTGCCACAAAATATTAGGAATTTCTGCCTTTTTGCCCTAAAATAAGTCAAATTTCTGCCTTTTTTCCCTGAAATGAGTGAAATTTCTGCAATTTTGCCCCAAAATAAGTGAAATTTCTTGCTTTTTGCCCCCAAATAAGGGGAATTTCAGCATTTTTACCTCAAAATAAGGGGAATTTCTGCATTTTTGTCCCAAAATATGGGAAATTTCTGCCTTTTTTCCTCAAAATAAGAAAAATTTGTGCAATTTTGTACCAAAATAATACAAATTTCTGCCTTTTTGCACGCAAATAAGAAAATTTCTGCTTTTGTTCTGAAATAAGTGAAATTTTTGCAATTTTGCCCCAAAATAATTGAAATTTCTGCAATTTTGCCCCAAAATAAGTGAAATTTCTGGAATTTTGACCCAAAATAAGTGGAATTTCTGAGTTTTGCCCCCAAAATAAGGAGAATTTCTGTTATTTTGTCCCAACATATAGGGAATTTCTGCCTTTTTGCCCCACAATTAGGGGAATTTCTGAAATTTTGCTCCAAAATAAGGGGAATTTCTACTTTTGCCTCTAAATAAGTGGAATTTCTGCCTTTTTCTCCCAAAACAAAGGGAATTTCTGTCTTTTTTGCCCCAAAATAAGGAAAATTTCTGACTTATTACCCTGAAATAAGTGAAATTTCTGCAATTTTGCCCCAAAATAAAGGAAATTTCTGCCTTTTTGCCCCCAAATAAAGGGAATTTCAGCCTTTTTACCTCAAAATATGGGGAATTTCTGAATTTTGGCACAAAATATTATGAATTTCTTTCTTTTTGCCCCAAAATAAGGAAAATTTCTGCCTTTTTTCCCTGAAATAAGTAAAATTTCTGCAATTTTGCCCCAAAATATAAGAAATTTCTGGAATTTTGCCCCAAAATAAGTGGAATTTCTCATTTTTGCCCCAAAATAAAGAGAATTTCTGCCTTTTTGCTCCACATTTATTAAAATTTCTGCAATTTGCCCTAAAATAAGAAATTTCTGCAATTTTTCTCCATAATAAGAGAAATTTCTGCAACTTTGCCCCAAAATAAGGGGAATTTCTGTTTTTTGCCCCACAATTAGGAAAATTTCTGTTTTTTGACCCACAATTAGGGAAATTTCTGCAATATTGCCCTAAATAAGGGGAATTTCTGCCTTTTGCCCCAAAATATGGGGAATTTCTGCCTTTTTGTCCGAAAATAAGAAGAATGCCTACCTTTTTGCCATAAAAAAGGGAAATTTCTTCATTTTTGCTCCAAAATATGGGGAATTTCTGCTTTTTTGCCTCTAAATAAGTGGAATTTCTGTCTTTTTCCCCCAAAACAAAGGGAATTTCTGTCTTTTTTGCTTCAAATTAAGGAAAATTTCTGACTTATTACCCTGAAATAAGTGAAATTTCTGCAATTTTGCCCCAAAAATAAGGGAAATTTCTGCCATTTTTGAACCTAAATAAGGGAAATTTCAGCCTTTTTACCTCAAAATAAAAGAAATTTCTGCATTTTTGCAACAAAATATTAGGAATTTCTGCATTTTTGCCACAAAATATTAGGAATTGCTGCCTTTTTGTCCGAAAATAAGAAGAATGCCTACCTTTTTGCCATAAAGAAGGGAAATTTCCTCATTTTTGCTCCAAAATAAAGGGAATTTCTGCTTTTTTGCCTCTAAATAAGTGTAATTTCTGTCTTTTTCTCCCATAACAAAGGGAATTCCTGTTTTTTGCCTTAAAATAAGGAAAATTTCTGACTTATTACCCTGAAATAAGGGAAATTTCGGCAATTTTGCTCCAAAATAAGGAAAATTTCTGCCTTTTTGCCCCCAAATAAGGGGAATTTCAGCCTTTTTACCTCAAAATAAGGGAAATTTCTGCATTTTTGCCACAAAATATTAGGAATTTCTGCCTTTTTGCCCCAAAAGAAGAAAAATTTCTGCCTATTTTCCCTGAAATAAGTGAAATTTCTGCAATTTTGCCCCAAAATAAGTGAAATTTCTGCAATTTTGCCCCAAAATAAGGGAAATTTCTGCATTTTTGCCCCCAAATAAGGGGAATTTCAGCCTTTTTACTTCAAAATAAAAGAAATTTCTGCATTTTTGCAACAAAATATTAGGAATTTCTGCATTTTTGCCACAAAATATTAGGAATTTCTGCCTTTTTGTCCGAAAATAAGAAGACTGCCTACATTTTTGCCATAAAGAAGGGAAATTTCTTCATTTTTGCTCCAAAATAAGGGGAATTTCTGCTTTTTTGCCTCTAAATAAGTGGAATTTCTGTCTTTTTCCCCCAAAACAAAGGGAATTTCTGTTTTTTGCCCCAAAATAAAGAAAATTTCTGACTTAGTACCCTGAAATAATTGAAATTTCTGCAATTTTGCTCCAAAATAAGGGAAATTTCTGCCTTTTTGCCCCCAAATAAGGGGAATTTTAGCCTTTTTACCTCAAAATTAGTGAAATTTCTGCATTTTTGCCACAAAATATTAGGAATTTCTGCCTTTTTGCCCCAAAATAAGAAAAATTTCTGCCTATTTTCCCTAAAATAAGTGAAATTTCTGCAATTTTGCCCCAAAATAAGTGAAATTTCTGCAATTTTGCCCCAAAATAAGGGAAATTTCTGGAATTTTGCCCAAAAATAAGTGGAATTTCTGAGTTTTGCCCCAAAATAAAGAGAATTTCTGTCTTTATGCCCCAACATATAGGGAATTTCTGCCTTTTTGCTTCACAATGAAAGGAATTTCTGCAATTTTGCTCCAAAATACGGGGAATTTCTGCCTTTCTGCCCGAAAATAAGAAGAATGCATAACTTTTTGCCATAAAAAAGAGAAATTTCTTAATTTTTGCTCCAAAATAAGGGGAATTTCTGCTTTTTTGCCTCTAAATAAGTGGAATTTCTGTCTTTTTCCCCCAAAAACAAAGGGAATTTCTGTCTTTTTTGACCCAAAATAAGGAAAATTACTGACTTAATACCGTGAAATAAGTGAATTTTCAGTAATTTTGCCCCAAAATAAAAGAAATTTCTGCCTTTTTGCCCCTAAATAAGGGGAATTTCAGCCTTTTTACCTCAAAATAAGGGGAATTTCTGCATTTTTGCCACAAAATATTAGGAATTTCTGCCTTTTTGCCCCAAAATAAGAAAAATTTCTGCCTATTTTCCCTGAAATAAGTGAAATTTCTGCAATTTTGCAACAAAATAAGTGAAATTTCTTTTTTTTGCCCCTAAATAAGGGGAATTTCAGCCTTTTACCTCAAAATAAGGGGAATTTCTGCATTTTTGCCCCAAAATATGGGAAATTTCTGCCTTTTTTCCCCAAAATAGGAAAAATTTCTGCAATTTTGTACCAAAATAATACAAATTTCTGCCTTTTTGCCTCCAAATAAGAAAATTTCTGCTTTTTTTCTAAAATAAGTGAAATTTGGGCAATTTTGCCCCAAAATAATTGAAATTTCTGCAATTTTGCCTCAAAATAAGTGAAATTTCTGGAATTTTGCCCCAAAATAAATGGAATTTCTGAGTTTTGCCCCCAAAAAAGGAGAATTTCTGTTATTTTGCTCCAACAGATAGGGAATTTCTGCCTTTTTGCCCCACAATTAGGTGAATTTCTGAAATTTTGATCCAAAATAAGGGGAATTTCTGCTTTTTTGCCTCTAAATAAGTGGAATTTCTGCTTTTCTCTCCCCAAACAAAGGGAATTTCTGTCTTTTTTGCCCCAAAATAAGGAAAATTTCTGACTTATTACCCTGAAATAAGTGAAATTTCTGCAATTTTGCCCCAAAATTAGGGAAATTTCTGCTTTTTTGCCCCCAAATAAAGGGAATTTCAGCCTTTTTAACTCAAAAAAAGGGGAATTTCTGAATTTTGGCACAAAATATTATGAATTTCTGCCTTTTTGTCCCAAAATAAGGAAAATTTCTGCCTTTTTTCCCTGAACTAAGTGAAATTTCTGCAATTTTTCCCCAAAATAAGTGAAATTTCTGCAATTTTGCCCCAAAATAAAAGAAATTTCTGGAATTTTGCCCCAAAATAAGTGGAATTTCTCAGTTTTGCCCCAAAATAAAGAAAATTTCTGACTTAGTACCCTGAAATAATTGAAATTTCTGCAATTTTGCTCCAAAATAAGGGAAATTTCTGCCTTTTTGCCCCCAAATAAGGGGAATTTTAGCCTTTTTACCTCAAAATTAGTGAAATTTCTGCATTTTTGCCACAAAATATTAGGAATTTCTGCCTTTTTGCCCCAAAATAAGAAAAATTTCTGCCTATTTTCCCTAAAATAAGTGAAATTTCTGCAATTTTGCCCCAAAATAAGTGAAATTTCTGCAATTTTGCCCCAAAATAAGGGAAATTTCTGGAATTTTGCCCAAAAATAAGTGGAATTTCTGAGTTTTGCCCCAAAATAAAGAGAATTTCTGTCTTTATGCCCCAACATATAGGGAATTTCTGCCTTTTTGCTTCACAATGAAAGGAATTTCTGCAATTTTGCTCCAAAATACGGGGAATTTCTGCCTTTCTGCCCGAAAATAAGAAGAATGCATAACTTTTTGCCATAAAAAAGAGAAATTTCTTAATTTTTGCTCCAAAATAAGGGGAATTTCTGCTTTTCTGCCTCTAAATAAGTGGAATTTCTGTCTTTTTCCCCCAAAAACAAAGGGAATTTCTGTCTTTTTTGACCCAAAATAAGGAAAATTACTGACTTATTACCGTGAAATAAGTGAATTTTCAGCAATTTTGCCCCAAAATAAAAGAAATTTCTGCCTTTTTGCCCCTAAATAAGGGGAATTTCAGCCTTTTTACCTCAAAATAAGGGGAATTTCTGCATTTTTGCCACAAAATATTAGGAATTTCTGCCTTTTTGCCCCAAAATAAGAAAAATTTCTGCCTATTTTCCCTGAAATAAGTGAAATTTCTGCAATTTTGCAACAAAATAAGTGAAATTTCTTTTTTTTGCCCCTAAATAAGGGGAATTTCAGCCTTTTACCTCAAAATAAGGGGAATTTCTGCATTTTTGCCCCAAAATATGGGAAATTTCTGCCTTTTTTCCCCAAAATAGGAAAAATTTCTGCAATTTTGTACCAAAATAATACAAATTTCTGCCTTTTTGCCTCCAAATAAGAAAATTTCTGCTTTTTTGCTAAAATAAGTGAAATTTGGGCAATTTTGCCCCAAAATAATTGAAATTTCTGCAATTTTGCCCCAAAATAAGTGAAATTTCTGGAATTTTGCCCCAAAATAAATGGAATTTCTGAGTTTTGCCCCCAAAAAAGGAGAATTTCTGTTATTTTGCTCCAACAGATAGGGAATTTCTGCCTTTTTGCCCCACAATTAGGTGAATTTCTGAAATTTTGATCCAAAATAAGGGGAATTTCTGCTTTTTTGCCTCTAAATAAGTGGAATTTCTGCCTTTCTCTCCCCAAACAAAGGGAATTTCTGTCTTTTTTGCCCCAAAATAAGGAAAATTTCTGACTTATTACCCTGAAATAAGTGAAATTTCTGCAATTTTGCCCCAAAATTAGGGAAATTTCTGCTTTTTTGCCCCCAAATAAAGGGAATTTCAGCCTTTTTAACTCAAAAAAAGGGGAATTTCTGAATTTTGGCACAAAATATTATGAATTTCTGCCTTTTTGTCCCAAAATAAGGATAATTTCTGCCTTTTTTCCCTGAACTAAGTGAAATTTCTGCAATTTTTCCCCAAAATAAGTGAAATTTCTGCAATTTTGCCCCAAAATAAAAGAAATTTCTGGAATTTTGCCCCAAAATAAGTGGAATTTCTCAGTTTTGCCCCAAAATAAAGAGAATTTCTGCCTTCTTGCCCTACAATTATTAAAATTTCTGCAATTTTGCGCTAAAATAAGGGAAATTTCTGCAATTTTTCCCCATAATAAGGGAAATTTCTGCAACTTATCCCAAAATAAGGGGAATATCTGTTTTTTGCCCCACAATTAGGGAAATTTCTGTTTTTTGCCCCACAATTAGGGAAATTTCTGCAATTTTGCCCTAAATAAGGGAAATTTCTGCCTTTTGCCCCAAAATATGTGGAATTTCTGCCTTTTTGTCCGAAAATAAGGAGAATGCCAACTTTTTTGCCATAAAAAAGGGAAATTTCTTCATTTTTGCTCCAGAATAAGGGGAATTTCTGCTTTTTTGCCTCTAAATAAGTGGAATTTCTGTCTTTTTCCCCCAAAACAAAGGGAATTTCTGTTTTTTTGCCCCAAAATAGGAAAAATTTCTGACTTATTACCCTGAAATAAGTGAAATTTCTGCAAATTGCCCCAAAATAAGGGAAATTTCTGCATTTTTGCCCCCAAATAAGGGGAATTTCAGCCTTTTTACCTCAAAATAAAAGAAATTTCTGCATTTTTGCCACAAAATATTAGGAATTTCTGCATTTTTGCCACAAAATATTAGGAATTTCTGCCTTTTTGTCCGAAAATAAGAAGAATGCCTACCTTTTTGCCGTAAAGAAGAGAAATTTCTTCATTTTTGCTCCAAAATAAGTGGAATTTCTGCTTTTTTGCCTCTAAATAAGTGTAATTTCTGTCTTTTTCCCCCAAAACAAAGGGAATTCCTGTTTTTTGCCCCAAAATAAGGAAAATTTCTGACTTATTACCCTGAAATAAGTGAAATTTCTGCAATTTTGCTCCAAAATAAGGAAAATTTCTGCTTTTTTGCCCCCAAATAAGGGGAATTTCAGCCTTTTTACCTCAAAATAAGGGAAATTTCTGCATTTTTGCCACAAAATATTAGGAATTTCTGCCTTTTTGCCCCAAAAGAAGAAAAATTTCTGCCTATTTTCCCTGAAATAAGTGAAATTTCTGCAATTTTGCCCAAAAATAAGTGAAATTTCTGCAATTTTGCCCCAAAATAAGGGAAATTTCTGCATTTTTGCCCCCAAATAAGGGGAATTTCAGCCTTTTTACTTCAAAATAAAAGAAATTTCTGCATTTTTGCAACAAAATATTAGGAATTTCTGCATTTTTGCCACAAAATATTAGGAATTTCTGCCTTTTTGTCCGAAAATAAGAAGACTGCCTACATTTTTGCCATAAAGATGGGAAATTTCTTCATTTTTGCTCCAAAATAAGGGGAATTTCTGCTTTTTTGCCTCTAAATAAGTGGAATTTCTGTCTTTTTCCCCCAAAACAAAGGGAATTTCTGTTTTTTGCCCCAAAATAAAGAAAATTTCTGACTTAGTACCCTGAAATAATTGAAATTTCTGCAATTTTGCTCCAAAATAAGGGAAATTTCTGCCTTTTTGCCCCCAAATAAGGGGAATTTTAGCATTTTACCTCAAAATTAGTGAAATTTCTGCATTTTTGCCACAAAATATTAGGAATTTCTGCCTTTTTGCCCCAAAATAAGAAAAATTTCTGCCTATTTTCCCTAAAATAAGTGAAATTTCTGCAATTTTGCCCCAAAATAAGTGAAATTTCTGCAATTTTGCCCCAAAATAAGGGAAATTTCTGGAATTTTGCCCAAAAATAAGTGGAATTTCTGAGTTTTGCCCCAAAATAAAGAGAATTTCTGTCTTTATGCCCCAACATATAGGGAATTTCTGCCTTTTTGCTTCACAATGAAAGGAATTTCTGCAATTTTGCTCCAAAATACGGGGAATTTCTGCCTTTCTGCCCGATAATAAGAAGAATGCATAACTTTTTGCCATAAAAAAGAGAAATTTCTTAATTTTTGCTCCAAAATAAGGGGAATTTCTGCTTTTTTGCCTCTAAATAAGTGGAATTTCTGTCTTTTTCCCCCAAAAACAAAGGGAATTTCTGTCTTTTTTGACCCAAAATAAGGAAAATTACTGACTTATTACCGTGAAATAAGTGAATTTTCAGCAATTTTGCCCCAAAATAAAAGAAATTTCTGCCTTTTTGCCCCTAAATAAGGGGAATTTCAGCCTTTTTACCTCAAAATAAGGGGAATTTCTGCATTTTTGCGACAAAATATTAGGAATTTCTGCCTTTTTGCCCCAAAATAAGAAAAATTTCTGCCTCTTTTCCCTGAAATAAGTGAAATTTCTGCAATTTTGCAACAAAATAAGTGAAATTTCTTTTTTTTGCCCCTAAATAAGGGGAATTTCAGCATTTTACCTCAAAATAAGGGGAATTTCTGCATTTTTGCCCCAAAATATGGGAAATTTCTGCCTTTTTTCCCCAAAATAGGAAAAATTTCTGCAATTTTGTACCAAAATAATACAAATTTCTGCCTTTTTGCCTCCAAATAAGAAAATTTCTGCTTTTTTTCTAAAATAAGTGAAATTTGGGCAATTTTGCCCCAAAATAATTGAAATTTCTGCAATTTTGCCCCAAAATAAGTGAAATTTCTGGAATTTTGCCCCAAAATAAATGGAATTTCTGAGTTTTGCCCCCAAAAAAGGAGAATTTCTGTTATTTTGCTCCAACAGATAGGGAATTTCTGCCTTTTTGCCCCACAATTAGGTGAATTTCTGAAATTTTGATCCAAAATAAGGGGAATTTCTGCTTTTTTGCCTCTAAATAAGTGGAATTTCTGCCTTTCTCTCCCCAAACAAAGGGAATTTCTGTCTTTTTTGCCCCAAAATAAGGAAAATTTCTGACTTATTACCCTGAAATAAGTGAAATTTCTGCAATTTTGCCCCAAAATTAGGGAAATTTCTGCTTTTTTGCCCCCAAATAAAGGGAATTTCAGCCTTTTTAACTCAAAAAAAGGGGAATTTCTGAATTTTGGCACAAAATATTATGAATTTCTGCCTTTTTGTCCCAAAATAAGGATAATTTCTGCCTTTTTTCCCTGAACTAAGTGAAATTTCTGCAATTTTTCCCCAAAATAAGTGAAATTTCTGCAATTTTGCCCCAAAATAAAAGAAATTTCTGGAATTTTGCCCCAAAATAAAGAGAATTTCTGCCTTCTTGCCCTACAATTATTAAAATTTCTGCAATTTTGCGCTAAAATAAGGGAAATTTCTGCAATTTTTCCCCATAATAAGGGAAATTTCTGCAACTTATCCCAAAATAAGGGGAATATCTGTTTTTTGCCCCACAATTAGGGAAATTTCTGTTTTTTGCCCCACAATTAGGGAAATTTCTGCAATTTTGCCCTAAATAAGGGAAATTTCTGCCTTTTGCCCCAAAATATGTGGAATTTCTGCCTTTTTGTCCGAAAATAAGGAGAATGCCAACTTTTTTGCCATAAAAAAGGGAAATTTCTTCATTTTTGCTCCAGAATAAGGGGAATTTCTGCTTTTTTGCCTCTAAATAAGTGGAATTTCTGTCTTTTTCCCCCAAAACAAAGGGAATTTCTGTTTTTTTGCCCCAAAATAGGAAAAATTTCTGACTTATTACCCTGAAATAAGTGAAATTTCTGCAAATTGCCCCAAAATAAGGGAAATTTCTGCATTTTTGCCCCCAAATAAGGGGAATTTCAGCCTTTTTACCTCAAAATAAAAGAAATTTCTGCATTTTTGCCACAAAATATTAGGAATTTCTGCATTTTTGCCACAAAATATTAGGAATTTCTGCCTTTTTGTCCGAAAATAAGAAGAATGCCTACCTTTTTGCCGTAAAGAAGAGAAATTTCTTCATTTTTGCTCCAAAATAAGTGGAATTTCTGCTTTTTTGCCTCTAAATAAGTGTAATTTCTGTCTTTTTCCCCCAAAACAAAGGGAATTCCATTTTTTTGCCCCAAAATAAGGAAAATTTCTGACTTATTACCCTGAAATAAGTGAAATTTCTGCAATTTTGCTCCAAAATAAGGAAAATTTCTGCCTTTTTGCTCCCAAATAAGGGGAATTTCAGCCTTTTTACCTCAAAATAAGGGAAATTTCTGCATTTTTGCCACAAAATATTAGGAATTTCTGCCTTTTTGCCCTAAAATAAGTCAAATTTCTGCCTTTTTTCCCTGAAATGAGTGAAATTTCTGCAATTTTGCCCCAAAATAAGTGAAATTTCTTGCTTTTTGCCCCCAAATAAGGGGAATTTCAGCATTTTTACCTCAAAATAAGGGGAATTTCTGCATTTTTGTCCCAAAATATGGGAAATTTCTGCCTTTTTTCCTCAAAATAAGAAAAATTTGTGCAATTTTGTACCAAAATAATACAAATTTCTGCCTTTTTGCACGCAAATAAGAAAATTTCTGCTTTTTTTCTGAAATAAGTGAAATTTCTGCAATTTTGCCCCATAAAAATTGAAATTTCTGCAATTTTGCCCCAAAATAAGTGAAATTTCTGGAATTTTGACCCAAAATAAGTGGAATTTCTGAGTTTTGCCCCCAAAATAAGGAGAATTTCTGTTATTTTGTCCCAACATATAGGGAATTTCTGCCTTTTTGCCCCACAATTAGGGGAATTTCTGAAATTTTGCTCCAAAATAAGGGGAATTTCTACTTTTGCCTCTAAATAAGTGGAATTTCTGCATTTTTCTCCCAAAACAAAGGGAATTTCTGTCTTTTTTGCCCCAAAATAAGGAAAATTTCTGACTTATTACCCTGAAATAAGTGAAATTTCTGCAATTTTGCCCCAAAATAAAGGAAATTTCTGCCTTTTTGCCCCCAAATAAAGGGAATTTCAGCCTTTTTACCTCAAAATATGGGGAATTTCTGAATTTTGGCACAAAATATTATGAATTTCTTTCTTTTTGCCCCAAAATAAGGAAAATTTCTGCCTTTTTTCCCTGAAATAAGTGAAATTTCTGCAATTTTGCCCCAAAATATAAGAAATTTCTGGAATTTTGCCCCAAAATAAGTGGAATTTCTCATTTTTGCCCCAAAATAAAGAGAATTTCTGCCTTTTTGCTCCACATTTATTAAAATTTCTGCAATTTTGCCCTAAAATAAGAAATTTCTGCAATTTTTCTCCATAATAAGAGAAATTTCTGCAACTTTGCCCCAAAATAAGGGGAATTTCTGTTTTTTGCCCCACAATTAGGAAAATTTCTGTTTTTTGCCCCACAATTAGGGAAATTTCTGCAATATTGCCCTAAATAAGGGGAATTTCTGCCTTTTGCCCCAAAATATGGGGAATTTCTGCCTTTTTTCCGAAAATAAGAAGAATGTCTACCTTTTTGCCATAAAAAAGGGAAATTTCTTCATTTTTGCTCCAAAATAAGGGGAATTTCTGCTTTTTTGCCTCTAAATAAGTGGAATTTCTGTCTTTTTCCCCCAAAACAAAGGGAATTTCTGTCTTTTTTGCTTCAAATTAAGGAAAATTTCTGACTTATTACCCTGAAATAAGTGAAATTTCTGCAATTTTGCCCCGAAAATAAGGGAAATTTCTGCCATTTTTGAACCTAAATAAGGGAAATTTCAGCCTTTTTACCTCAAAATAAAAGAAATTTCTGCATTTTTGCAACAAAATATTAGGAATTTCTGCATTTTTGCCACAAAATATTAGGAATTGCTGCCTTTTTGTCCGAAAATAAGAAGAATGCCTACCTTTTTGCCATAAAGAAGGGAAATTTCCTCATTTTTGCTCCAAAATAAAGGGAATTTCTGCTTTTTTGCCTCTAAATAAGTGTAATTTCTGTCTTTTTCACCCATAACAAAGGGAATTCCTGTTTTTTGCCTTAAAATAAGGAAAATTTCTGACTTATTACCCTGAAATAAGGGAAATTTCTGCAATTTTGCTCCAAAATAAGGAAAATTTCTGCCTTTTTGCCCCCAAATAAGGGGAATTTCAGCCTTTTTACCTCAAAATAAGGGAAATTTTTGCATTTTTGCCACAAAATATTAGGAATTTCTGCCTTTTTGCCCCAAAAGAAGAAAAATTTCTGCCTATTTTCCCTGAAATAAGTGAAATTTCTGCAATTTTGCCCCAAAATAAGTGAAATTTCTGCAATTTTGCCCCAAAATAAGGGAAATTTCTGCATTTTTGCCCCCAAATAAGGGGAATTTCAGCCTTTTTACTTCAAAATAAAAGAAATTTCTGCATTTTTGCAACAAAATATTAGGAATTTCTGCATTTTTGCCACAAAATATTAGGAATTTCTGCCTTTTTGTCCAAAAATAAGAAGACTGCCTACATTTTTGCCATAAAGATGGGAAATTTCTTCATTTTTGCTCCAAAATAAGGGGAATTTCTGCTTTTTTGCCTCTAAATAAGTGGAATTTCTGTCTTTTTCCCCCAAAACAAAGGGAATTTCTGTTTTTTGCCCCAAAATAAAGAAAATTTCTGACTTAGTACCCTGAAATAATTGAAATTTCTGCAATTTTGCTCCAAAATAAGGGAAATTTCTGCCTTTTTGCCCCCAAATAAGGGGAATTTTAGCCTTTTTACCTCAAAATTAGTGAAATTTCTGCATTTTTGCCACAAAATATTAGGAATTTCTGCCTTTTTGCCCCAAAATAAGAAAAATTTCTGCCTATTTTCCCTAAAATAAGTGAAATTTCTGCAATTTTGCCCCAAAATAAGTGAAATTTCTGCAATTTTGCCCCAAAATAAGGGAAATTTCTGGAATTTTGCCCAAAAATAAGTGGAATTTCTGAGTTTTGCCCCAAAATAAAGAGAATTTCTGTCTTTATGCCCCAACATATAGGGAATTTCTGCCTTTTTGCTTCACAATGAAAGGAATTTCTGCAATTTTGCTCCAAAATACGGGGAATTTCTGCCTTTCTGCCCGAAAATAAGAAGAATGCATAACTTTTTGCCATAAAAAAGAGAAATTTCTTAATTTTTGCTCCAAAATAAGGGGAATTTCTGCTTTTTTGCCTCTAAATAAGTGGAATTTCTGTCTTTTTCCCCCAAAAACAAAGGGAATTTCTGTCTTTTTTGACCCAAAATAAGGAAAATTACTGACTTAATACCGTGAAATAAGTGAATTTTCAGTAATTTTGCCCCAAAATAAAAGAAATTTCTGCCTTTTTGCCCCTAAATAAGGGGAATTTCAGCCTTTTTACCTCAAAATAAGGGGAATTTCTGCATTTTTGCCACAAAATATTAGGAATTTCTGCCTTTTTGCCCCAAAATAAGAAAAATTTCTGCCTATTTTCCCTGAAATAAGTGAAATTTCTGCAATTTTGCAACAAAATAAGTGAAATTTCTTTTTTTTGCCCCTAAATAAGGGGAATTTCAGCCTTTTACCTCAAAATAAGGGGAATTTCTGCATTTTTGCCCCAAAATATGGGAAATTTCTGCCTTTTTTCCCCAAAATAGGAAAAATTTCTGCAATTTTGTACCAAAATAATACAAATTTCTGCCTTTTTGCCTCCAAATAAGAAAATTTCTGCTTTTTTTCTAAAATAAGTGAAATTTGGGCAATTTTGCCCCAAAATAATTGAAATTTCTGCAATTTTGCCTCAAAATAAGTGAAATTTCTGGAATTTTGCCCCAAAATAAATGGAATTTCTGAGTTTTGCCCCCAAAAAAGGAGAATTTCTGTTATTTTGCTCCAACAGATAGGGAATTTCTGCCTTTTTGCCCCACAATTAGGTGAATTTCTGAAATTTTGATCCAAAATAAGGGGAATTTCTGCTTTTTTGCCTCTAAATAAGTGGAATTTCTGCTTTTCTCTCCCCAAACAAAGGGAATTTCTGTCTTTTTTGCCCCAAAATAAGGAAAATTTCTGACTTATTACCCTGAAATAAGTGAAATTTCTGCAATTTTGCCCCAAAATTAGGGAAATTTCTGCTTTTTTGCCCCCAAATAAAGGGAATTTCAGCCTTTTTAACTCAAAAAAAGGGGAATTTCTGAATTTTGGCACAAAATATTATGAATTTCTGCCTTTTTGTCCCAAAATAAGGAAAATTTCTGCCTTTTTTCCCTGAACTAAGTGAAATTTCTGCAATTTTTCCCCAAAATAAGTGAAATTTCTGCAATTTTGCCCCAAAATAAAAGAAATTTCTGGAATTTTGCCCCAAAATAAGTGGAATTTCTCAGTTTTGCCCCAAAATAAAGAAAATTTCTGACTTAGTACCCTGAAATAATTGAAATTTCTGCAATTTTGCTCCAAAATAAGGGAAATTTCTGCCTTTTTGCCCCCAAATAAGGGGAATTTTAGCCTTTTTACCTCAAAATTAGTGAAATTTCTGCATTTTTGCCACAAAATATTAGGAATTTCTGCCTTTTTGCCCCAAAATAAGAAAAATTTCTGCCTATTTTCCCTAAAATAAGTGAAATTTCTGCAATTTTGCCCCAAAATAAGTGAAATTTCTGCAATTTTGCCCCAAAATAAGGGAAATTTCTGGAATTTTGCCCAAAAATAAGTGGAATTTCTGAGTTTTGCCCCAAAATAAAGAGAATTTCTGTCTTTATGCCCCAACATATAGGGAATTTCTGCCTTTTTGCTTCACAATGAAAGGAATTTCTGCAATTTTGCTCCAAAATACGGGGAATTTCTGCCTTTCTGCCCGAAAATAAGAAGAATGCATAACTTTTTGCCATAAAAAAGAGAAATTTCTTAATTTTTGCTCCAAAATAAGGGGAATTTCTGCTTTTCTGCCTCTAAATAAGTGGAATTTCTGTCTTTTTCCCCCAAAAACAAAGGGAATTTCTGTCTTTTTTGACCCAAAATAAGGAAAATTACTGACTTATTACCGTGAAATAAGTGAATTTTCAGCAATTTTGCCCCAAAATAAAAGAAATTTCTGCCTTTTTGCCCCTAAATAAGGGGAATTTCAGCCTTTTTACCTCAAAATAAGGGGAATTTCTGCATTTTTGCCACAAAATATTAGGAATTTCTGCCTTTTTGCCCCAAAATAAGAAAAATTTCTGCCTATTTTCCCTGAAATAAGTGAAATTTCTGCAATTTTGCAACAAAATAAGTGAAATTTCTTTTTTTTGCCCCTAAATAAGGGGAATTTCAGCCTTTTACCTCAAAATAAGGGGAATTTCTGCATTTTTGCCCCAAAATATGGGAAATTTCTGCCTTTTTTCCCCAAAATAGGAAAAATTTCTGCAATTTTGTACCAAAATAATACAAATTTCTGCCTTTTTGCCTCCAAATAAGAAAATTTCTGCTTTTTTGCTAAAATAAGTGAAATTTGGGCAATTTTGCCCCAAAATAATTGAAATTTCTGCAATTTTGCCCCAAAATAAGTGAAATTTCTGGAATTTTGCCCCAAAATAAATGGAATTTCTGAGTTTTGCCCCCAAAAAAGGAGAATTTCTGTTATTTTGCTCCAACAGATAGGGAATTTCTGCCTTTTTGCCCCACAATTAGGTGAATTTCTGAAATTTTGATCCAAAATAAGGGGAATTTCTGCTTTTTTGCCTCTAAATAAGTGGAATTTCTGCCTTTCTCTCCCCAAACAAAGGGAATTTCTGTCTTTTTTGCCCCAAAATAAGGAAAATTTCTGACTTATTACCCTGAAATAAGTGAAATTTCTGCAATTTTGCCCCAAAATTAGGGAAATTTCTGCTTTTTTGCCCCCAAATAAAGGGAATTTCAGCCTTTTTAACTCAAAAAAAGGGGAATTTCTGAATTTTGGCACAAAATATTATGAATTTCTGCCTTTTTGTCCCAAAATAAGGATAATTTCTGCCTTTTTTCCCTGAACTAAGTGAAATTTCTGCAATTTTTCCCCAAAATAAGTGAAATTTCTGCAATTTTGCCCCAAAATAAAAGAAATTTCTGGAATTTTGCCCCAAAATAAGTGGAATTTCTCAGTTTTGCCCCAAAATAAAGAGAATTTCTGCCTTCTTGCCCTACAATTATTAAAATTTCTGCAATTTTGCGCTAAAATAAGGGAAATTTCTGCAATTTTTCCCCATAATAAGGGAAATTTCTGCAACTTATCCCAAAATAAGGGGAATATCTGTTTTTTGCCCCACAATTAGGGAAATTTCTGTTTTTTGCCCCACAATTAGGGAAATTTCTGCAATTTTGCCCTAAATAAGGGAAATTTCTGCCTTTTGCCCCAAAATATGTGGAATTTCTGCCTTTTTGTCCGAAAATAAGGAGAATGCCAACTTTTTTGCCATAAAAAAGGGAAATTTCTTCATTTTTGCTCCAGAATAAGGGGAATTTCTGCTTTTTTGCCTCTAAATAAGTGGAATTTCTGTCTTTTTCCCCCAAAACAAAGGGAATTTCTGTTTTTTTGCCCCAAAATAGGAAAAATTTCTGACTTATTACCCTGAAATAAGTGAAATTTCTGCAAATTGCCCCAAAATAAGGGAAATTTCTGCATTTTTGCCCCCAAATAAGGGGAATTTCAGCCTTTTTACCTCAAAATAAAAGAAATTTCTGCATTTTTGCCACAAAATATTAGGAATTTCTGCATTTTTGCCACAAAATATTAGGAATTTCTGCCTTTTTGTCCGAAAATAAGAAGAATGCCTACCTTTTTGCCGTAAAGAAGAGAAATTTCTTCATTTTTGCTCCAAAATAAGTGGAATTTCTGCTTTTTTGCCTCTAAATAAGTGTAATTTCTGTCTTTTTCCCCCAAAACAAAGGGAATTCCTGTTTTTTGCCCCAAAATAAGGAAAATTTCTGACTTATTACCCTGAAATAAGTGAAATTTCTGCAATTTTGCTCCAAAATAAGGAAAATTTCTGCTTTTTTGCCCCCAAATAAGGGGAATTTCAGCCTTTTTACCTCAAAATAAGGGAAATTTCTGCATTTTTGCCACAAAATATTAGGAATTTCTGCCTTTTTGCCCCAAAAGAAGAAAAATTTCTGCCTATTTTCCCTGAAATAAGTGAAATTTCTGCAATTTTGCCCAAAAATAAGTGAAATTTCTGCAATTTTGCCCCAAAATAAGGGAAATTTCTGCATTTTTGCCCCCAAATAAGGGGAATTTCAGCCTTTTTACTTCAAAATAAAAGAAATTTCTGCATTTTTGCAACAAAATATTAGGAATTTCTGCATTTTTGCCACAAAATATTAGGAATTTCTGCCTTTTTGTCCGAAAATAAGAAGACTGCCTACATTTTTGCCATAAAGATGGGAAATTTCTTCATTTTTGCTCCAAAATAAGGGGAATTTCTGCTTTTTTGCCTCTAAATAAGTGGAATTTCTGTCTTTTTCCCCCAAAACAAAGGGAATTTCTGTTTTTTGCCCCAAAATAAAGAAAATTTCTGACTTAGTACCCTGAAATAATTGAAATTTCTGCAATTTTGCTCCAAAATAAGGGAAATTTCTGCCTTTTTGCCCCCAAATAAGGGGAATTTTAGCATTTTACCTCAAAATTAGTGAAATTTCTGCATTTTTGCCACAAAATATTAGGAATTTCTGCCTTTTTGCCCCAAAATAAGAAAAATTTCTGCCTATTTTCCCTAAAATAAGTGAAATTTCTGCAATTTTGCCCCAAAATAAGTGAAATTTCTGCAATTTTGCCCCAAAATAAGGGAAATTTCTGGAATTTTGCCCAAAAATAAGTGGAATTTCTGAGTTTTGCCCCAAAATAAAGAGAATTTCTGTCTTTATGCCCCAACATATAGGGAATTTCTGCCTTTTTGCTTCACAATGAAAGGAATTTCTGCAATTTTGCTCCAAAATACGGGGAATTTCTGCCTTTCTGCCCGATAATAAGAAGAATGCATAACTTTTTGCCATAAAAAAGAGAAATTTCTTAATTTTTGCTCCAAAATAAGGGGAATTTCTGCTTTTTTGCCTCTAAATAAGTGGAATTTCTGTCTTTTTCCCCCAAAAACAAAGGGAATTTCTGTCTTTTTTGACCCAAAATAAGGAAAATTACTGACTTATTACCGTGAAATAAGTGAATTTTCAGCAATTTTGCCCCAAAATAAAAGAAATTTCTGCCTTTTTGCCCCTAAATAAGGGGAATTTCAGCCTTTTTACCTCAAAATAAGGGGAATTTCTGCATTTTTGCGACAAAATATTAGGAATTTCTGCCTTTTTGCCCCAAAATAAGAAAAATTTCTGCCTCTTTTCCCTGAAATAAGTGAAATTTCTGCAATTTTGCAACAAAATAAGTGAAATTTCTTTTTTTTGCCCCTAAATAAGGGGAATTTCAGCATTTTACCTCAAAATAAGGGGAATTTCTGCATTTTTGCCCCAAAATATGGGAAATTTCTGCCTTTTTTCCCCAAAATAGGAAAAATTTCTGCAATTTTGTACCAAAATAATACAAATTTCTGCCTTTTTGCCTCCAAATAAGAAAATTTCTGCTTTTTTTCTAAAATAAGTGAAATTTGGGCAATTTTGCCCCAAAATAATTGAAATTTCTGCAATTTTGCCCCAAAATAAGTGAAATTTCTGGAATTTTGCCCCAAAATAAATGGAATTTCTGAGTTTTGCCCCCAAAAAAGGAGAATTTCTGTTATTTTGCTCCAACAGATAGGGAATTTCTGCCTTTTTGCCCCACAATTAGGTGAATTTCTGAAATTTTGATCCAAAATAAGGGGAATTTCTGCTTTTTTGCCTCTAAATAAGTGGAATTTCTGCCTTTCTCTCCCCAAACAAAGGGAATTTCTGTCTTTTTTGCCCCAAAATAAGGAAAATTTCTGACTTATTACCCTGAAATAAGTGAAATTTCTGCAATTTTGCCCCAAAATTAGGGAAATTTCTGCTTTTTTGCCCCCAAATAAAGGGAATTTCAGCCTTTTTAACTCAAAAAAAGGGGAATTTCTGAATTTTGGCACAAAATATTATGAATTTCTGCCTTTTTGTCCCAAAATAAGGATAATTTCTGCCTTTTTTCCCTGAACTAAGTGAAATTTCTGCAATTTTTCCCCAAAATAAGTGAAATTTCTGCAATTTTGCCCCAAAATAAAAGAAATTTCTGGAATTTTGCCCCAAAATAAAGAGAATTTCTGCCTTCTTGCCCTACAATTATTAAAATTTCTGCAATTTTGCGCTAAAATAAGGGAAATTTCTGCAATTTTTCCCCATAATAAGGGAAATTTCTGCAACTTATCCCAAAATAAGGGGAATATCTGTTTTTTGCCCCACAATTAGGGAAATTTCTGTTTTTTGCCCCACAATTAGGGAAATTTCTGCAATTTTGCCCTAAATAAGGGAAATTTCTGCCTTTTGCCCCAAAATATGTGGAATTTCTGCCTTTTTGTCCGAAAATAAGGAGAATGCCAACTTTTTTGCCATAAAAAAGGGAAATTTCTTCATTTTTGCTCCAGAATAAGGGGAATTTCTGCTTTTTTGCCTCTAAATAAGTGGAATTTCTGTCTTTTTCCCCCAAAACAAAGGGAATTTCTGTTTTTTTGCCCCAAAATAGGAAAAATTTCTGACTTATTACCCTGAAATAAGTGAAATTTCTGCAAATTGCCCCAAAATAAGGGAAATTTCTGCATTTTTGCCCCCAAATAAGGGGAATTTCAGCCTTTTTACCTCAAAATAAAAGAAATTTCTGCATTTTTGCCACAAAATATTAGGAATTTCTGCATTTTTGCCACAAAATATTAGGAATTTCTGCCTTTTTGTCCGAAAATAAGAAGAATGCCTACCTTTTTGCCGTAAAGAAGAGAAATTTCTTCATTTTTGCTCCAAAATAAGTGGAATTTCTGCTTTTTTGCCTCTAAATAAGTGTAATTTCTGTCTTTTTCCCCCAAAACAAAGGGAATTCCATTTTTTTGCCCCAAAATAAGGAAAATTTCTGACTTATTACCCTGAAATAAGTGAAATTTCTGCAATTTTGCTCCAAAATAAGGAAAATTTCTGCCTTTTTGCTCCCAAATAAGGGGAATTTCAGCCTTTTTACCTCAAAATAAGGGAAATTTCTGCATTTTTGCCACAAAATATTAGGAATTTCTGCCTTTTTGCCCTAAAATAAGTCAAATTTCTGCCTTTTTTCCCTGAAATGAGTGAAATTTCTGCAATTTTGCCCCAAAATAAGTGAAATTTCTTGCTTTTTGCCCCCAAATAAGGGGAATTTCAGCATTTTTACCTCAAAATAAGGGGAATTTCTGCATTTTTGTCCCAAAATATGGGAAATTTCTGCCTTTTTTCCTCAAAATAAGAAAAATTTGTGCAATTTTGTACCAAAATAATACAAATTTCTGCCTTTTTGCACGCAAATAAGAAAATTTCTGCTTTTTTTCTGAAATAAGTGAAATTTCTGCAATTTTGCCCCATAAAAATTGAAATTTCTGCAATTTTGCCCCAAAATAAGTGAAATTTCTGGAATTTTGACCCAAAATAAGTGGAATTTCTGAGTTTTGCCCCCAAAATAAGGAGAATTTCTGTTATTTTGTCCCAACATATAGGGAATTTCTGCCTTTTTGCCCCACAATTAGGGGAATTTCTGAAATTTTGCTCCAAAATAAGGGGAATTTCTACTTTTGCCTCTAAATAAGTGGAATTTCTGCATTTTTCTCCCAAAACAAAGGGAATTTCTGTCTTTTTTGCCCCAAAATAAGGAAAATTTCTGACTTATTACCCTGAAATAAGTGAAATTTCTGCAATTTTGCCCCAAAATAAAGGAAATTTCTGCCTTTTTGCCCCCAAATAAAGGGAATTTCAGCCTTTTTACCTCAAAATATGGGGAATTTCTGAATTTTGGCACAAAATATTATGAATTTCTTTCTTTTTGCCCCAAAATAAGGAAAATTTCTGCCTTTTTTCCCTGAAATAAGTGAAATTTCTGCAATTTTGCCCCAAAATATAAGAAATTTCTGGAATTTTGCCCCAAAATAAGTGGAATTTCTCATTTTTGCCCCAAAATAAAGAGAATTTCTGCCTTTTTGCTCCACATTTATTAAAATTTCTGCAATTTTGCCCTAAAATAAGAAATTTCTGCAATTTTTCTCCATAATAAGAGAAATTTCTGCAACTTTGCCCCAAAATAAGGGGAATTTCTGTTTTTTGCCCCACAATTAGGAAAATTTCTGTTTTTTGCCCCACAATTAGGGAAATTTCTGCAATATTGCCCTAAATAAGGGGAATTTCTGCCTTTTGCCCCAAAATATGGGGAATTTCTGCCTTTTTTCCGAAAATAAGAAGAATGTCTACCTTTTTGCCATAAAAAAGGGAAATTTCTTCATTTTTGCTCCAAAATAAGGGGAATTTCTGCTTTTTTGCCTCTAAATAAGTGGAATTTCTGTCTTTTTCCCCCAAAACAAAGGGAATTTCTGTCTTTTTTGCTTCAAATTAAGGAAAATTTCTGACTTATTACCCTGAAATAAGTGAAATTTCTGCAATTTTGCCCCGAAAATAAGGGAAATTTCTGCCATTTTTGAACCTAAATAAGGGAAATTTCAGCCTTTTTACCTCAAAATAAAAGAAATTTCTGCATTTTTGCAACAAAATATTAGGAATTTCTGCATTTTTGCCACAAAATATTAGGAATTGCTGCCTTTTTGTCCGAAAATAAGAAGAATGCCTACCTTTTTGCCATAAAGAAGGGAAATTTCCTCATTTTTGCTCCAAAATAAAGGGAATTTCTGCTTTTTTGCCTCTAAATAAGTGTAATTTCTGTCTTTTTCACCCATAACAAAGGGAATTCCTGTTTTTTGCCTTAAAATAAGGAAAATTTCTGACTTATTACCCTGAAATAAGGGAAATTTCTGCAATTTTGCTCCAAAATAAGGAAAATTTCTGCCTTTTTGCCCCCAAATAAGGGGAATTTCAGCCTTTTTACCTCAAAATAAGGGAAATTTTTGCATTTTTGCCACAAAATATTAGGAATTTCTGCCTTTTTGCCCCAAAAGAAGAAAAATTTCTGCCTATTTTCCCTGAAATAAGTGAAATTTCTGCAATTTTGCCCCAAAATAAGTGAAATTTCTGCAATTTTGCCCCAAAATAAGGGAAATTTCTGCATTTTTGCCCCCAAATAAGGGGAATTTCAGCCTTTTTACTTCAAAATAAAAGAAATTTCTGCATTTTTGCAACAAAATATTAGGAATTTCTGCATTTTTGCCACAAAATATTAGGAATTTCTGCCTTTTTGTCCAAAAATAAGAAGACTGCCTACATTTTTGCCATAAAGAAGGGAAATTTCTTCATTTTTGCTCCAAAATAAGGGGAATTTCTGCTTTTTTGCCTCTAAATAAGTGGAATTTCTGTCTTTTTCCCCCAAAACAAAGGGAATTTCTGGTTTTTGCCCCAAAATAAAGAAAATTTCTGACTTAGTACCCTGAAATAATTGAAATTTCTGCAATTTTGCCCCAAAATAAGTGAAATTTCTTGCTTTTTGCCCCCAAATAAGGGGAATTTCAGCATTTTTACCTCAAAATAAGGGGAATTTCTGCATTTTTGCCCCAAAATATGGGAAATTTCTGCCTTTTTTCCTCAAAATAAGAAAAATTTGTGCAATTTTGTACCAAAATAATACAAATTTCTGCCTTTTTGCACGCAAATAAGAAAATTTCTGCTTTTGTTCTGAAATAAGTGAAATTTCTGCAATTTTGCCCCAAAATAATTGAAATTTCTGCAATTTTGCCCCAAAATAAGTGAAATTTCTGGAATTTTGACCCAAAATAAGTGGAATTTCTGAGTTTTGCCCCCAAAATAAGGAGAATTTCTGTTATTTTGTCCCAACATATAGGGAATTTCTGCCTTTTTGCCCCACAATTAGGGGAATTTCTGAAATTTTGCTCCAAAATAAGGGGAATTTCTACTTTTGCATCTAAATAAGTGGAATTTCTGCATTTTCTCCCAAAACAAAGGGAATTTCTGTCTTTTTTGCCCCAAAATAAGGAAAATTTCTGACTTATTACCCTGAAATAAGTGAAATTTCTGCAATTTTGCCCCAAAATAAAGGAAATTTCTGCCTTTTTGCCCCCAAATAAAGGGAATTTCAGCCTTTTTACCTCAAAATATGGGGAATTTCTGAATTTTGGCACAAAATATTATGAATTTCTTTCTTTTTGCCCCAAAATAAGGAAAATTTCTGCCTTTTTTTCCCTGAAATAAGTGAAATTTCTGCAATTTTGCCCCAAAATATAAGAAATTTCTGGAATTTTGCCCCAAAATAAGTGGAATTTCTCATTTTTGCCCCAAAATAAAGAGAATTTCAGACTTTTTGCTCCACATTTATTAAAATTTCTGCAATTTTGCCCTAAAATAAGAAATTTCTGCAATTTTTCTCCATAATAAGAGAAATTTCTGCAACTTTGCCCCAAAATAAGGGGAATTTCTGTTTTTTGCCCCACAATTAGGAAAATTTCTGTTTTTTGCCCCACAATTAGGGAAATTTCTGCAATATTGCCCTAAATAAGGGGAATTTCTGCCTTTTGCCCCAAAATATGGGGAATTTCTGCCTTTTTTCCGAAAATAAGAAGAATGCCTACCTTTTTGCCATAAAAAAGGGAAATTTCTTCATTTTTGCTCCAAAATAAGGGGAATTTCTGCTTTTTTGCCTCTAAATAAGTGGAATTTCTGTCTTTTTCCCCCAAAACAAAGGGAATTTCTGTCTTTTTTGCTTCAAATTAAGGAAAATTTCTGACTTATTACCCTGAAATAAGTGAAATTTCTGCAATTTTGCCCCAAAAATAAGGGAAATTTCTGCCATTTTTGAACCTAAATAAGGGAAATTTCAGCCTTTTTACCTCAAAATAAAAAATTTCTGCATTTTTGCAACAAAATATTAGGAATTTCTGCATTTTTGCCACAAAATATTAGGAATTGCTGCCTTTTTGTCCGAAAATAAGAAGAATGCCTACCTTTTTGCCATAAAGAAGGGAAATTTCCTCATTTTTGCTCCAAAATAAAGGGAATTTCTGCTTTTTTGCCTCTAAATAAGTGTAATTTCTGTCTTTTTCTCCCATAACAAAGGGAATTCCTGTTTTTTGCCTTAAAATAAGGAAAATTTCTGACTTATTACCCTGAAATAAGGGAAATTTCGGCAATTTTGCTCCAAAATAAGGAAAATTTCTGCCTTTTTGCCCCCAAATAAGGGGAATTTCAGCCTTTTTACCTCAAAATAAGGGAAATTTCTGCATTTTTGCCACAAAATATTAGGAATTTCTGCCTTTTTGCCCCAAAAGAAGAAAAATTTCTGCCTATTTTCCCTGAAATAAGTGAAATTTCTGCAATTTTGCCCCAAAATAAGTGAAATTTCTGCAATTTTGCCCCAAAATAAGGGAAATTTCTGCATTTTTGCCCCCAAATAAGGGGAATTTCAGCCTTTTTACTTCAAAATAAAAGAAATTTCTGCATTTTTGCAACAAAATATTAGGAATTTCTGCATTTTTGCCACAAAATATTAGGAATTTCTGCCTTTTTGTCCGAAAATAAGAAGACTGCCTACATTTTTGCCATAAAGAAGGGAAATTTCTTCATTTTTGCTCCAAAATAAGGGGAATTTCTGCTTTTTTGCCTCTAAATAAGTGGAATTTCTGTCTTTTTCCCCCAAAACAAAGGGAATTTCTGGTTTTTGCCCCAAAATAAAGAAAATTTCTGACTTAGTACCCTGAAATAATTGAAATTTCTGCAATTTTGCTCCAAAATAAGGGAAATTTCTGCCTTTTTGCCCCCAAATAAGGGGAATTTTAGCCTTTTTACCTCAAAATAAGGGGAATTTCTGCATTTTTGCCACAAAATATTAGGAATTTCTGCCTTTTTGCCCCAAAATAAGAAAAATTTCTGCCTATTTTCCCTGAAATAAGTGAAATTTCTGCAATTTTGCCCCAAAATAAGTGAAATTTCTGCAATTTTGCCCCAAAATAAGGGAAATTTCTGGAATTTTGCCCAAAAATAAGTGGAATTTCTGAGTTTTGCCCCAAAATAAAGAGAATTTCTGTCTTTATGCCCCAACATATAGGGAATTTCTGCCTTTTTACTTCACAATGAAAGGAATTTCTGCAATATTGCTCCAAAATACGGGGAATTTCTGCCTTTCTGCCCGAAAATAAGAAGAATGCATACCTTTTTGCCATAAAAAAGAGAAATTTCTTAATTTTTGCTCCAAAATAAGGTGAATTTCTGCTTTTTTGCCTCTAAATAAGTGGAATTTCTGTCTTTTTCCCCCAAAAACAAAGGGAATTTCTGTCTTTTTTGACCCAAAATAAGGAAAATTACTGACTTATTACCGTGAAATAAGTGAATTTTCAGCAATTTTGCCCCAAAATAAAAGAAATTTCTGCCTTTTTGCCCCTAAATAAGGGGAATTTCAGCCTTTTTACCTCAAAATAAGGGGAATTTCTGCATTTTTGCCACAAAATATTAGGAATTTCTGCCTTTTTGCCCCAAAATAAGAAAAATTTCTGCCTATTTTTCCTGAAATAAGTGAAATTTCTGCAATTTTGCAACAAAATAAGTGAAATTTCTTTTTTTTGCCCCTAAATAAGGGGAATTTCAGCCTTTTACCTCAAAATAAGGGGAATTTCTGCATTTGTGCCCCAAAATATGGGAAATTTCTGCCTTTTTTCCCCAAAATAGGAAAAATTTCTGCAATTTTGTACCAAAATAATACAAATTTCTGCCTTTTTGCCTCCAAATAAGAAAATTTCTGCTTTTTTTCTGAAATAAGTGAAATTTGGGCAATTTTGCCCCAAAATAATTGAAATTTCTGCAATTTTGCCCCAAAATAAGTGAAATTTCTGGAATTTTGCCCCAAAATAAATGGAATTTCTGAGTTTTGCCCCCAAAAAAGGAGAATTTCTGTTATTTTGCTCCAACAGATAGGGAATTTCTACCTTTTTGCCCCACAATTAGGTGAATTTCTGAAATTTTGATCCAAAATAAGGGGAATTTCTGCTTTTTTGCCTCTAAATAAGTGGAATTTCTGCCTTTCTCTCCCCAAACAAAGGGAATTTCTGTCTTTTTTGCCCCAAAATAAGGAAAATTTCTGACTTATTACCCTGAAATAAGTGAAATTTCTGCAATTTTGCCCCAAAATTAGGGAAATTTCTGCTTTTTTGCCCCCAAATAAAGGGAATTTCAGCCTTTTTAACTCAAAAAAAGGGGAATTTCTGAATTTTGGCACAAAATATTATGAATTTCTGCCTTTTTGTCCCAAAATAAGGATAATTTCTGCCTTTTTTCCCTGAACTAAGTGAAATTTCTGCAATTTTTCCCCAAAATAAGTGAAATTTCTGCAATTTTGCCCCAAAATAAAAGAAATTTCTGGAATTTTGCCCCAAAATAAAGAGAATTTCTGCCTTCTTGCCCTACAATTATTAAAATTTCTGCAATTTTGCGCTAAAATAAGGGAAATTTCTGCAATTTTTCCCCATAATAAGGGAAATTTCTGCAACTTATCCCAAAATAAGGGGAATATCTGTTTTTTGCCCCACAATTAGGGAAATTTCTGTTTTTTGCCCCACAATTAGGGAAATTTCTGCAATTTTGCCCTAAATAAGGGAAATTTCTGCCTTTTGCCCCAAAATATGTGGAATTTCTGCCTTTTTGTCCGAAAATAAGGAGAATGCCAACTTTTTTGCCATAAAAAAGGGAAATTTCTTCATTTTTGCTCCAGAATAAGGGGAATTTCTGCTTTTTTGCCTCTAAATAAGTGGAATTTCTGTCTTTTTCCCCCAAAACAAAGGGAATTTCTGTTTTTTTGCCCCAAAATAGGAAAAATTTCTGACTTATTACCCTGAAATAAGTGAAATTTCTGCAAATTGCCCCAAAATAAGGGAAATTTCTGCATTTTTGCCCCCAAATAAGGGGAATTTCAGCCTTTTTACCTCAAAATAAAAGAAATTTCTGCATTTTTGCCACAAAATATTAGGAATTTCTGCATTTTTGCCACAAAATATTAGGAATTTCTGCCTTTTTGTCCGAAAATAAGAAGAATGCCTACCTTTTTGCCGTAAAGAAGAGAAATTTCTTCATTTTTGCTCCAAAATAAGTGGAATTTCTGCTTTTTTGCCTCTAAATAAGTGTAATTTCTGTCTTTTTCCCCCAAAACAAAGGGAATTCCATTTTTTTGCCCCAAAATAAGGAAAATTTCTGACTTATTACCCTGAAATAAATGAAATTTCTGCAATTTTGCTCCAAAATAAGGAAAATTTCTGCCTTTTTGCTCCCAAATAAGGGGAATTTCAGCCTTTTTACCTCAAAATAAGGGAAATTTCTGCATTTTTGCCACAAAATATTAGGAATTTCTGCCTTTTTGCCCTAAAATAAGTCAAATTTCTGCCTTTTTTCCCTGAAATGAGTGAAATTTCTGCAATTTTGCCCCAAAATAAGTGAAATTTCTTGCTTTTTGCCCCCAAATAAGGGGAATTTCAGCATTTTTACCTCAAAATAAGGGGAATTTCTGCATTTTTGTCCCAAAATATGGGAAATTTCTGCCTTTTTTCCTCAAAATAAGAAAAATTTGTGCAATTTTGTACCAAAATAATACAAATTTCTGCCTTTTTGCACGCAAATAAGAAAATTTCTGCTTTTTTTCTGAAATAAGTGAAATTTCTGCAATTTTGCCCCATAAAAATTGAAATTTCTGCAATTTTGCCCCAAAATAAGTGAAATTTCTGGAATTTTGACCCAAAATAAGTGGAATTTCTGAGTTTTGCCCCCAAAATAAGGAGAATTTCTGTTATTTTGTCCCAACATATAGGGAATTTCTGCCTTTTTGCCCCACAATTAGGGGAATTTCTGAAATTTTGCTCCAAAATAAGGGGAATTTCTACTTTTGCCTCTAAATAAGTGGAATTTCTGCATTTTTCTCCCAAAACAAAGGGAATTTCTGTCTTTTTTGCCCCAAAATAAGGAAAATTTCTGACTTATTACCCTGAAATAAGTGAAATTTCTGCAATTTTGCCCCAAAATAAAGGAAATTTCTGCCTTTTTGCCCCCAAATAAAGGGAATTTCAGCCTTTTTACCTCAAAATATGGGGAATTTCTGAATTTTGGCACAAAATATTATGAATTTCTTTCTTTTTGCCCCAAAATAAGGAAAATTTCTGCCTTTTTTCCCTGAAATAAGTGAAATTTCTGCAATTTTGCCCCAAAATATAAGAAATTTCTGGAATTTTGCCCCAAAATAAGTGGAATTTCTCATTTTTGCCCCAAAATAAAGAGAATTTCTGCCTTTTTGCTCCACATTTATTAAAATTTCTGCAATTTTGCCCTAAAATAAGAAATTTCTGCAATTTTTCTCCATAATAAGAGAAATTTCTGCAACTTTGCCCCAAAATAAGGGGAATTTCTGTTTTTTGCCCCACAATTAGGAAAATTTCTGTTTTTTGCCCCACAATTAGGGAAATTTCTGCAATATTGCCCTAAATAAGGGGAATTTCTGCCTTTTGCCCCAAAATATGGGGAATTTCTGCCTTTTTTCCGAAAATAAGAAGAATGTCTACCTTTTTGCCATAAAAAAGGGAAATTTCTTCATTTTTGCTCCAAAATAAGGGGAATTTCTGCTTTTTTGCCTCTAAATAAGTGGAATTTCTGTCTTTTTCCCCCAAAACAAAGGGAATTTCTGTCTTTTTTGCTTCAAATTAAGGAAAATTTCTGACTTATTACCCTGAAATAAGTGAAATTTCTGCAATTTTGCCCCGAAAATAAGGGAAATTTCTGCCATTTTTGAACCTAAATAAGGGAAATTTCAGCCTTTTTACCTCAAAATAAAAGAAATTTCTGCATTTTTGCAACAAAATATTAGGAATTTCTGCATTTTTGCCACAAAATATTAGGAATTGCTGCCTTTTTGTCCGAAAATAAGAAGAATGCCTACCTTTTTGCCATAAAGAAGGGAAATTTCCTCATTTTTGCTCCAAAATAAAGGGAATTTCTGCTTTTTTGCCTCTAAATAAGTGTAATTTCTGTCTTTTTCACCCATAACAAAGGGAATTCCTGTTTTTTGCCTTAAAATAAGGAAAATTTCTGACTTATTACCCTGAAATAAGGGAAATTTCTGCAATTTTGCTCCAAAATAAGGAAAATTTCTGCCTTTTTGCCCCCAAATAAGGGGAATTTCAGCCTTTTTACCTCAAAATAAGGGAAATTTTTGCATTTTTGCCACAAAATATTAGGAATTTCTGCCTTTTTGCCCCAAAAGAAGAAAAATTTCTGCCTATTTTCCCTGAAATAAGTGAAATTTCTGCAATTTTGCCCCAAAATAAGTGAAATTTCTGCAATTTTGCCCCAAAATAAGGGAAATTTCTGCATTTTTGCCCCCAAATAAGGGGAATTTCAGCCTTTTTACTTCAAAATAAAAGAAATTTCTGCATTTTTGCAACAAAATATTAGGAATTTCTGCATTTTTGCCACAAAATATTAGGAATTTCTGCCTTTTTGTCCAAAAATAAGAAGACTGCCTACATTTTTGCCATAAAGAAGGGAAATTTCTTCATTTTTGCTCCAAAATAAGGGGAATTTCTGCTTTTTTGCCTCTAAATAAGTGGAATTTCTGTCTTTTTCCCCCAAAACAAAGGGAATTTCTGGTTTTTGCCCCAAAATAAAGAAAATTTCTGACTTAGTACCCTGAAATAATTGAAATTTCTGCAATTTTGCCCCAAAATAAGTGAAATTTCTTGCTTTTTGCCCCCAAATAAGGGGAATTTCAGCATTTTTACCTCAAAATAAGGGGAATTTCTGCATTTTTGCCCCAAAATATGGGAAATTTCTGCCTTTTTTCCTCAAAATAAGAAAAATTTGTGCAATTTTGTACCAAAATAATACAAATTTCTGCCTTTTTGCACGCAAATAAGAAAATTTCTGCTTTTGTTCTGAAATAAGTGAAATTTCTGCAATTTTGCCCCAAAATAATTGAAATTTCTGCAATTTTGCCCCAAAATAAGTGAAATTTCTGGAATTTTGACCCAAAATAAGTGGAATTTCTGAGTTTTGCCCCCAAAATAAGGAGAATTTCTGTTATTTTGTCCCAACATATAGGGAATTTCTGCCTTTTTGCCCCACAATTAGGGGAATTTCTGAAATTTTGCTCCAAAATAAGGGGAATTTCTACTTTTGCATCTAAATAAGTGGAATTTCTGCATTTTCTCCCAAAACAAAGGGAATTTCTGTCTTTTTTGCCCCAAAATAAGGAAAATTTCTGACTTATTACCCTGAAATAAGTGAAATTTCTGCAATTTTGCCCCAAAATAAAGGAAATTTCTGCCTTTTTGCCCCCAAATAAAGGGAATTTCAGCCTTTTTACCTCAAAATATGGGGAATTTCTGAATTTTGGCACAAAATATTATGAATTTCTTTCTTTTTGCCCCAAAATAAGGAAAATTTCTGCCTTTTTTTCCCTGAAATAAGTGAAATTTCTGCAATTTTGCCCCAAAATATAAGAAATTTCTGGAATTTTGCCCCAAAATAAGTGGAATTTCTCATTTTTGCCCCAAAATAAAGAGAATTTCAGACTTTTTGCTCCACATTTATTAAAATTTCTGCAATTTTGCCCTAAAATAAGAAATTTCTGCAATTTTTCTCCATAATAAGAGAAATTTCTGCAACTTTGCCCCAAAATAAGGGGAATTTCTGTTTTTTGCCCCACAATTAGGAAAATTTCTGTTTTTTGCCCCACAATTAGGGAAATTTCTGCAATATTGCCCTAAATAAGGGGAATTTCTGCCTTTTGCCCCAAAATATGGGGAATTTCTGCCTTTTTTCCGAAAATAAGAAGAATGCCTACCTTTTTGCCATAAAAAAGGGAAATTTCTTCATTTTTGCTCCAAAATAAGGGGAATTTCTGCTTTTTTGCCTCTAAATAAGTGGAATTTCTGTCTTTTTCCCCCAAAACAAAGGGAATTTCTGTCTTTTTTGCTTCAAATTAAGGAAAATTTCTGACTTATTACCCTGAAATAAGTGAAATTTCTGCAATTTTGCCCCAAAAATAAGGGAAATTTCTGCCATTTTTGAACCTAAATAAGGGAAATTTCAGCCTTTTTACCTCAAAATAAAAAATTTCTGCATTTTTGCAACAAAATATTAGGAATTTCTGCATTTTTGCCACAAAATATTAGGAATTGCTGCCTTTTTGTCCGAAAATAAGAAGAATGCCTACCTTTTTGCCATAAAGAAGGGAAATTTCCTCATTTTTGCTCCAAAATAAAGGGAATTTCTGCTTTTTTGCCTCTAAATAAGTGTAATTTCTGTCTTTTTCTCCCATAACAAAGGGAATTCCTGTTTTTTGCCTTAAAATAAGGAAAATTTCTGACTTATTACCCTGAAATAAGGGAAATTTCGGCAATTTTGCTCCAAAATAAGGAAAATTTCTGCCTTTTTGCCCCCAAATAAGGGGAATTTCAGCCTTTTTACCTCAAAATAAGGGAAATTTCTGCATTTTTGCCACAAAATATTAGGAATTTCTGCCTTTTTGCCCCAAAAGAAGAAAAATTTCTGCCTATTTTCCCTGAAATAAGTGAAATTTCTGCAATTTTGCCCCAAAATAAGTGAAATTTCTGCAATTTTGCCCCAAAATAAGGGAAATTTCTGCATTTTTGCCCCCAAATAAGGGGAATTTCAGCCTTTTTACTTCAAAATAAAAGAAATTTCTGCATTTTTGCAACAAAATATTAGGAATTTCTGCATTTTTGCCACAAAATATTAGGAATTTCTGCCTTTTTGTCCGAAAATAAGAAGACTGCCTACATTTTTGCCATAAAGAAGGGAAATTTCTTCATTTTTGCTCCAAAATAAGGGGAATTTCTGCTTTTTTGCCTCTAAATAAGTGGAATTTCTGTCTTTTTCCCCCAAAACAAAGGGAATTTCTGGTTTTTGCCCCAAAATAAAGAAAATTTCTGACTTAGTACCCTGAAATAATTGAAATTTCTGCAATTTTGCTCCAAAATAAGGGAAATTTCTGCCTTTTTGCCCCCAAATAAGGGGAATTTTAGCCTTTTTACCTCAAAATAAGGGGAATTTCTGCATTTTTGCCACAAAATATTAGGAATTTCTGCCTTTTTGCCCCAAAATAAGAAAAATTTCTGCCTATTTTCCCTGAAATAAGTGAAATTTCTGCAATTTTGCCCCAAAATAAGTGAAATTTCTGCAATTTTGCCCCAAAATAAGGGAAATTTCTGGAATTTTGCCCAAAAATAAGTGGAATTTCTGAGTTTTGCCCCAAAATAAAGAGAATTTCTGTCTTTATGCCCCAACATATAGGGAATTTCTGCCTTTTTACTTCACAATGAAAGGAATTTCTGCAATATTGCTCCAAAATACGGGGAATTTCTGCCTTTCTGCCCGAAAATAAGAAGAATGCATACCTTTTTGCCATAAAAAAGAGAAATTTCTTAATTTTTGCTCCAAAATAAGGTGAATTTCTGCTTTTTTGCCTCTAAATAAGTGGAATTTCTGTCTTTTTCCCCCAAAAACAAAGGGAATTTCTGTCTTTTTTGACCCAAAATAAGGAAAATTACTGACTTATTACCGTGAAATAAGTGAATTTTCAGCAATTTTGCCCCAAAATAAAAGAAATTTCTGCCTTTTTGCCCCTAAATAAGGGGAATTTCAGCCTTTTTACCTCAAAATAAGGGGAATTTCTGCATTTTTGCCACAAAATATTAGGAATTTCTGCCTTTTTGCCCCAAAATAAGAAAAATTTCTGCCTATTTTTCCTGAAATAAGTGAAATTTCTGCAATTTTGCAACAAAATAAGTGAAATTTCTTTTTTTTGCCCCTAAATAAGGGGAATTTCAGCCTTTTACCTCAAAATAAGGGGAATTTCTGCATTTGTGCCCCAAAATATGGGAAATTTCTGCCTTTTTTCCCCAAAATAGGAAAAATTTCTGCAATTTTGTACCAAAATAATACAAATTTCTGCCTTTTTGCCTCCAAATAAGAAAATTTCTGCTTTTTTTCTGAAATAAGTGAAATTTGGGCAATTTTGCCCCAAAATAATTGAAATTTCTGCAATTTTGCCCCAAAATAAGTGAAATTTCTGGAATTTTGCCCCAAAATAAATGGAATTTCTGAGTTTTGCCCCCAAAAAAGGAGAATTTCTGTTATTTTGCTCCAACAGATAGGGAATTTCTACCTTTTTGCCCCACAATTAGGTGAATTTCTGAAATTTTGATCCAAAATAAGGGGAATTTCTGCTTTTTTGCCTCTAAATAAGTGGAATTTCTGCCTTTCTCTCCCCAAACAAAGGGAATTTCTGTCTTTTTTGCCCCAAAATAAGGAAAATTTCTGACTTATTACCCTGAAATAAGTGAAATTTCTGCAATTTTGCCCCAAAATTAGGGAAATTTCTGCTTTTTTGCCCCCAAATAAAGGGAATTTCAGCCTTTTTAACTCAAAAAAAGGGGAATTTCTGAATTTTGGCACAAAATATTATGAATTTCTGCCTTTTTGTCCCAAAATAAGAAAAATTTCTGCCTTTTTTCCCTGAACTAAGTGAAATTTCTGCAATTTTTCCCCAAAATAAGTGAAATTTCTGCAATTTTGCCCCAAAATAAAAGAAATTTCTGGAATTTTGCCCCCAAATAAGTGGAATTTCTCAGTTTTGCCCCAAAATAAAGAGAATTTCTGCCTTCTTGCCCTACAATTATTAAAATTTCTGCAATTTTGTGCTAAAATAAGGGAAATTTCTGCAATTTTTCCCCATAATAAGGGAAATTTCTGCAACTTATCCCAAAATAAGGGGAATATCTGTTTTTTGCCCCACAATTAGGGAAATTTCTGTTTTTGCCCCACAATTAGGGAAATTTCTGCAATTTTGCCCTAAATAAGGGGAATTTCTCCCTTTTGCCCCAAAATATGTGGAATTTCTGCCTTTTTGTCCGAAAATAAGGAGAATGCCTACCTTTTTGCCATAAAGAAGGGAAATTTCTTCATTTTTGCTCCAGAATAAGGGGAATTTCTGCTTTTTTGCCTCTAAATAAGTGGAATTTCTGTCTTTTTCCCCCAAAACAAAGGGAATTTCTGTTTTTTTGCCCCAAAATAGGAAAAATTTCTGACTTATTACCCTGAAATAAGTGAAATTTCTGCAAATTGCCCCAAAATAAGGGAAATTTCTGCATTTTTGCCCCCAAATAAGGGGAATTTCAGCCTTTTTACCTCAAAATAAAAGAAATTTCTGCATTTTTGCCACAAAATATTAGGAATTTCTGCATTTTTGCCACAAAATATTAGGAATTTCTGCCTTTTTGTCCGTAAATAAGAGGAATGCCTATTTTTTTGCCGTAAAGAAGGGAAATTTCTTCATTTTTGCTCCAAAATAAGTGGAATTTCTGCTTTTTTGCCTCTAAATAAGTGTAATTTCTGTCTTTTTCCCCCAAAACAAAGGGAATTCCTGTTTTTTGCCCCAAAATAAGGAAAATTTCTGACTTATTACCCTGAAATAAGTGAAATTTCTGCAATTTTGCTCCAAAATAAGGAAAATTTCTGCCTTTTTGCTCCCAAATAAGGGGAATTTCAGCCTTTTTACCTCAAAATAAGGGAAATTTCTGCATTTTTGCCACAAAATATTAGGAATTTCTGCCTTTTTGCCCTAAAATAAGTCAAATTTCTGCCTTTTTTCCTTGAAATGAGTGAAATTTCTGCAATTTTGCCCCAAAATAAGTGAAATTTCTTGCTTTTTGCCCCCAAATAAGGGGAATTTCAGCATTTTTACCTCAAAATAAGGGGAATTTCTGCATTTTTGTCCCAAAATATGGGATTTTCTGCCTTTTTTCCTCAAAATAAGAAAAATTTGTGCAATTTTGTACCAAAATAATACTAATTTCTGCCTTTTTGCACGCAAATAAGAAAATTTCTGCTTTTGTTCTGAAATAAGTGAAATTTCTGCAATTTTGCCCCAAAATAATTGAAATTTCTGCAATTTTGCCCCAAAATAAGTGAAATTTCTGGAATTTTGACCCAAAATAAGTTGAATTTCTGAGTTTTGCCCCCAAAATAAGGAGAATTTCTGTTATTTTGTCCCAACATATAGGGAATTTCTGCCTTTTTGCCCCACAATTAGGGGAATTTCTGAAATTTTGCTCCAAAATAAGGGGAATTTCTACTTTTGCCTCTAAATAAGTGGAATTTCTGCCTTTTTCTCCCAAAACAAAGGGAATTTCTGTCTTTTTTGCCCCAAAATAAGGAAAATTTCTGACTTATTACCCTGAAATAAGTGAAATTTCTGCAATTTTGCCCCAAAATAAAGGAAATTTCTGCCTTTTTGCCCCCAAATAAAGGGAATTTCAGCCTTTTTACCTCAAAATATGGGGAATTTCTGAATTTTGGCACAAAATATTATGAATTTCTTTCTTTATGCCCCAAAATAATGAAAATTTCTGCCTTTTTTCCCTGAAATAAGTGAAATTTCTGCAATTTTGCCCCAAAATATAAGAAATTTCTGGAATTTTGCCCCAAAATAAGTGGAATTTCTCATTTTTGCCCCAAAATAAAGAGAATTTCTGCCTTTTTGCTTCACAATTATTAAAATTTCTGCAATTTTGCCCTAAAATAAGAAATTTCTGCAATTTTTCCCCATAATAAGAGAAATTTCTGCAACTTTGCCCCACAATAAGGGGAATTTCTGTTTTTTGCCCCACAATTAGGAAAATTTCTGTTTTTTGCCCCACAATTAGGGAAATTTCTGCAATTTTGCCCTAAATAAGGGGAATTTCTGCCTTTTGCCCCAAAATATGGGGAATTTCTGCCTTTTTGTCCGAAAATAAGAAGAATGCATACCTTTTTGCCATAAAAAAGGGAAATTTCTTCATTTTTGCTCCAAAATAAGGGGAATTTCTGCTTTTTTGCCTCTAAATAAGTGGAATTTCTGTCTTTTTCCCCCAAAACAAAGGGAATTTCTGTCTTTTTTGCTTCAAATTAAGGAAAATTTCTGACTTATTACCCTGAAATAAGTGAAATTTCTGCAATTTTGCCCCAAAATAAAAGAAATTTCTGCCTTTTTGCCCCTAAATAAGGGGAATTTCAGCCTTTTTACCTCAAAATAAGGGGAATTTCTGCATTTTTGCCACAAAATATTAGGAATTTCTGCCTTTTTGCCCCAAAATAAGAAAAATTTCTGACTATTTTCCCTGAAATGAGTGAAATTTCTGCAATTTTGCAACAAAATAAGTGAAATTTCTTTTTTTTGCCCCTAAATAAGGGGAATTTCAGCCTTTTACCTCAAAATAAGGGGAATTTCTGCATTTTTGCCCCAAAATATGGGAAATTTCTGCCTTTTTTCCCCAAAATAGGAAAAATTTCTGCAATTTTGTACCAAAATAATACAAATTTCTGCCTTTTTGCCTCCAAATAAGAAAATTTCTGCTTTTTTTCTGAAATAAGTGAAATTTGGGCAATTTTGCCCCAAAATAATTGAAATTTCTGCAATTTTGCCCCAAAATAAGTGAAATTTCTGGAATTTTGCCCCAAAATAAATGGAATTTCTGAGTTTTGCCCCCCCAAAAAAAGAATTTCTGTTATTTTGCTCCAACAGATAGGGAATTTCTGCCTTTTTGCCCCACAATTAGGTGAATTTCTGAAATTTTGATCCAAAATAAGGGGAATTTCTGCATTTTTGCCTCTAAATAAGTGGAATTTCTGCCTTTCTCTCCCCAAACAAAGGGAATTTCTGTCTTTTTTGCCCCAAAATAAGGAAAATTTCTGACTTATTACCCTGAAATAAGTGAAATTTCCGCAATTTTGCCCCAAAATTAGGGAAATTTCTGCTTTTTTGCCCCCAAATAAAGGGAATTTCAGCCTTTTTAACTCAAAAAAAGGGGAATTTCTGAATTTTGGCACAAAATATTATGAATTTCTGCCTTTTTGTCCCAAAATAAGGAAAATTTCTGCCTTTTTCCCTCTAAAATAAGTGAAATTTCTGCAATTTTGCCCCAAAATAAAAGAAATTTCTGGAATTTTGCCCCAAAATAAGTGGAATTTCTCAGTTTTGCCCCAAAATAAAGAGAATTTCTGCCTTCTTGCCCTACAATTATTAAAATTTCTGCAATTTTGCGCTAAAATAAGGGAAATTTCTGCAATTTTTCCCCATAATAAGGGAAATTTCTGCAACTTTGCCCCAAAATAAGGGGAATATCTGTTTTTTGCCCCACAATTAAGAAAATTTCTGTTTTTTGCCCCACAATTAGGGAAATTTCTGCAATTTTGCCCTAAATAAGGGGAATTTCTGCCTTTTTTCCCTAAAATAAGTGAAATTTCTGCAATTTTGCCCCAAAATAAAAGAAATTTCTGGAATTTTGCCCCAAAATAAGTTGAATTTCTCAGTTTTGCCCCAAAATAAAGAGAATTTCTGCCTTCTTGCCCTACAATTATTAAAATTTCTGCAATTTTGCGCTAAAATAAGGGAAATTTCTGCAATTTTTCCCCATAATAAGGGAAATTTCTGCAACTTTGCCCCAAAATAAGGGGAATATCTGTTTTTTGCCCCACAATTAGGGAAATATCTGTTTTTTGCCCCACAATTAGGGAAATTTCTGCAATTTTGCCCTAAATAAGGGGAATTTCTGCCTTTTGCCCTAAAATATGTGGAATTTCTGCCTTTTTGTCCGAAAATAAGAAGAATGCCTACCTTTTTGCCATAAAAAAGGGAAATTTCTTAATTTTTGCTCCAGAATAAGGGGAATTTCTGCTTTTTTGCCTCTAAATAAGTGGAATTTCTGTCTTTTTCCCCCAAAACAAAGGGAATTTCTGTATTTTTGCCCCAAAATAGGAAAAATTTCTGACTTATTACCCTGAAATAAGTGAAATTTCTGCAAATTGCCCCAAAATAAGGGAAATTTCTGCATTTTTGCCCCCAAATAAGGGGAATTTCAGCCTTTTTACCTCAAAATAAAAGAAATTTCTGCATTTTTGCCACAAAATATTAGGAATTTCTGCATTTTTGCCACAAAATATTAGGAATTTCTGCCTTTTTGCCCTAAAATAAGTCAAATTTCTGCCTTTTTTCCCTGAAATGAGTGAAATTTCTGCAATTTTGCCCCAAAATAAGTGAAATTTCTTGCTTTTTGCCCCCAAATAAGGGGAATTTCAGCATTTTTACCTCAAAATAAGGGGAATTTCTGCATTTTTGCCCCAAAATATGGGAAATTTCTGCCTTTTTTCCTCAAAATAAGAAAAATTTGTGCAATTTTGTACCAAAATAATACAAATTTCTGCCTTTTTGCACGCAAATAAGAAAATTTCTGCTTTTGTTCTGAAATAAGTGAAATTTCTGCAATTTTGCCCCAAAATAATTGAAATTTCTGCAATTTTGCCCCAAAATAAGTGAAATTTCTGGAATTTTGACCCAAAATAAGTGGAATTTCTGAGTTTTGCCCCCAAAATAAGGAGAATTTCTGTTATTTTGTCCCAACATATAGGGAATTTCTGCCTTTTTGCCCCACAATTAGGGGAATTTCTGAAATTTTGCTCCAAAATAAGGGGAATTTCTACTTTTGCCTCTAAATAAGTGGAATTTCTGCCTTTTTCTCCCAAAACAAAGGGAATTTCTGTCTTTTTTGCCCCAAAATAAGGAAAATTTCTGACTTATTACCCTGAAATAAGTGAAATTTCTGCAATTTTGCCCCAAAATAAAGGAAATTTCTGCCTTTTTGCCCCCAAATAAAGGGAATTTCAGCCTTTTTACCTCAAAATATGGGGAATTTCTGAATTTTGGCACAAAATATTATGAATTTCTTTCTTTTTGCCCCAAAATAATGAAAATTTCTGCCTTTTTTCCCTGAAATAAGTGAAATTTCTGCAATTTTGCCCCAAAATATAAGAAATTTCTGGAATTTTGCCCCAAAATAAGTGGAATTTCTCAGTTTTGCCCCAAAATAAAGGGAATTTCTGCCTTTTTGCCCTACAATTATTAAAATTTCTGCAATTTTGCGCTAAAATAAGGGAAATTTCTGCAATTTTTCCCCATAATAAGGGAAATTTCTGCAACTTTGCCCGAAAATAAGGGGAATATCTGTTTTTTGCCCCACAATTAGGGAAATTTCTGCAAATTGCCCCAAAATAAGGGAAATTTCTGCATTTTTGCCCCCAAATAAGGGGAATTTCAGCCTTTTTACCTCAAAATAAAAGAAATTTCTGCATTTTTGCCACAAAATATTAGGAATTTCTTCATTTTTGCCACAAAATATTAGGAATTTCTGCCTTTTTGTCCGAAAATAAGAAGAATGCCTACCTTTTTGCCGTAAAGAAGGGAAATTTCTTAATTTTTGCTCCAAAATAAGGTGAATTTCTGCTTTTTTGCCTCTAAATAAGTGTAATTTCTGTCTTTTTCCCCCAAAACAAAGGGAATTCCTGTTTTTTGCCCCAAAATAAGGAAAATTTCTGACTTATTACCCTGAAATAAGTGAAATTTCTGCAATTTTGCTCCAAAATAAGGAAAATTTCTGCCTTTTTGCTCCCAAATAAGGGGAATTTCAGCCTTTTTTCCTCAAAATAAGGGAAATTTCTGCATTTTTGCCACAAAATATTAGGAATTTCTGCCTTTTTGCCCTAAAATAAGTCAAATTTCTGCCTTTTTTCCCTGAAATGAGTGAAATTTCTGCAATTTTGCCCCAAAATAAGTGAAATTTCTTGCTTTTTGCCCCCAAATAAGGGGAATTTCAGCATTTTTACCTCAAAATAAGGGGAATTTCTGCATTTTTGCCCCAAAATATGGGAAATTTCTGCCTTTTTTCCTCAAAATAAGAAAAATTTCTGCAATTTTGTACCAAAATAATACAAATTTCTGCCTTTTTGCACGCAAATAAGAAAATTTCTGCTTTTGTTCTGAAATAAGTGAAATTTCTGCAATTTTGCCCCAAAATAATTGAAATTTCTGCAATTTTGCCCCAAAATAAGTGAAATTTCTGGAATTTTGACCCAAAATAAGTTGAATTTCTGAGTTTTGCCCCCAAAATAAGGAGAATTTCTGTTATTTTGTCCCAACATATAGGGAATTTCTGCCTTTTTGCCCCACAATTAGGGGAATTTCTGAAATTTTGCTCCAAAATAAGGGGAATTTCTACTTTTGCATCTAAATAAGTGGAATTTCTGCCTTTTTCTCCCAAAACAAAGGGAATTTCTGTCTTTTTTGCCCCAAAATAAGGAAAATTTCTGACTTATTACCCTGAAATAAGTGAAATTTCTGCAATTTTGCCCCAAAATAAAGGAAATTTCTGCCTTTTTGCCCCCAAATAAAGGGAATTTCAGCCTTTTTACCTCAAAATATGGGGAATTTCTGAATTTTGGCACAAAATATTATGAATTTCTTTCTTTTTGCCCCAAAATAATGAAAATTTCTGCCTTTTTTCCCTGAAATAAGTGAAATTTCTGCAATTTTGCCCCAAAATATAAGAAATTTCTGGAATTTTGCCCCAAAATAAGTGGAATTTCTCAGTTTTGCCCCAAAATAAAGGGAATTTCTGCCTTTTTGCCCTACAATTATTAAAATTTCTGCAATTTTGCGCTAAAATAAGGGAAATTTCTGCAATTTTTCCCCATAATAAGGGAAATTTCTGCAACTTTGCCCGAAAATAAGGGGAATATCTGTTTTTTGCCCCACAATTAGGGAAATTTCTGCAAATTGCCCCAAAATAAGGGAAATTTCTGCATTTTTGCCCCCAAATAAGGGGAATTTCAGCCTTTTTACCTCAAAATAAAAGAAATTTCTGCATTTTTGCCACAAAATATTAGGAATTTCTTCATTTTTGCCACAAAATATTAGGAATTTCTGCCTTTTTGTCCGAAAATAAGAAGAATGCCTACCTTTTTGCCGTAAAGAAGGGAAATTTCTTAATTTTTGCTCCAAAATAAGGTGAATTTCTGCTTTTTTGCCTCTAAATAAGTGTAATTTCTGTCTTTTTCCCCCAAAACAAAGGGAATTCCTGTTTTTTGCCCCAAAATAAGGAAAATTTCTGACTTATTACCCTGAAATAAGTGAAATTTCTGCAATTTTGCTCCAAAATAAGGAAAATTTCTGCCTTTTTGCTCCCAAATAAGGGGAATTTCAGCCTTTTTTTTTCAAAATAAGGGAAATTTCTGCATTTTTGCCACAAAATATTAGGAATTTCTGCCTTTTTGCCCTAAAATAAGTCAAATTTCTGCCTTTTTTCCCTGAAATGAGTGAAATTTCTGCAATTTTGCCCCAAAATAAGTGAAATTTCTTGCTTTTTGCCCCCAAATAAGGGGAATTTCAGCATTTTTACCTCAAAATAAGGGGAATTTCTGCATTTTTGCCCCAAAATATGGGAAATTTCTGCCTTTTTTCCTCAAAATAAGAAAAATTTCTGCAATTTTGTACCAAAATAATACAAATTTCTGCCTTTTTGCACGCAAATAAGAAAATTTCTGCTTTTGTTCTGAAATAAGTGAAATTTCTGCAATTTTGCCCCAAAATAATTGAAATTTCTGCAATTTTGCCCCAAAATAAGTGAAATTTCTGGAATTTTGACCCAAAATAAGTTGAATTTCTGAGTTTTGCCCCCAAAATAAGGAGAATTTCTGTTATTTTGTCCCAACATATAGGGAATTTCTGCCTTTTTGCCCCACAATTAGGGGAATTTCTAAAATTTTGCTCCAAAATAAGGGGAATTTCTACTTTTGCATCTAAATAAGTGGAATTTCTGCCTTTTTCTCCCAAAACAAAGGGAATTTCTGTCTTTTTTGCCCCAAAATAAGGAAAATTTCTGACTCATTACCCTGAAATAAGTGAAATTTCTGCAATTTTGCCCCAAAATAAAGGAAATTTCTGCCTTTTTGCCCCCAAATAAAGGGAATTTCAGCCTTTTTACCTCAAAATATGGGGAATTTCTGAATTTTGGCACAAAATATTATGAATTTCTTTCTTTTTGCCCCAAAATAAGGAAAATTTCTGCCTTTTTTCCCTGAAATAAGTGAAATTTCTGCAATTTTGCCCCAAAATAAAAGAAATTTCTGGAATTTTGCCCCAAAATAAGTGGAATTTCTCATTTTTGCCCCAAAATAAAGAGAATTTCTGCCTTTTTGCTCCACATTTATTAAAATTTCTGCAATTTTGCCCTAAAATAAGAAATTTCTGCAATTTTTCTCCATAATAAGAGAAATTTCTGCAACTTTGCCCCAAAATAAGGGGAATTTCTGTTTTTTGCCCCACAATTAGGAAAATTTCTGTTTTTTGCCCCACAATTAGGGAAATTTCTGCAATATTGCCCTAAATAAGGGGAATTTCTGCCTTTTGCCCCAAAATATGGGGAATTTCTGCCTTTTTTGCGAAAATAAGAAGAATGCCTACCTTTTTGCCATAAAAAAGGGAAATTTCTTCATTTTTGCTCCAAAATAAGGGGAATTTCTGCTTTTTTGCCTCTAAATAAGTGGAATTTCTGTCTTTTTCCCCCAAAACAAAGGGAATTTCTGTCTTTTTTGCTTCAAATTAAGGAAAACTTCTGACTTATTACCCTGAAATAAGTGAAATTTCTGCAATTTTGCCCCAAAAATAAGGGAAATTTCTGCCATTTTTGAACCTAAATAAGGGAAATTTCAGCCTTTTTACCTCTAAATAAAAGATATTTCTGCATTTTTGCAACAAAATATTAGGAATTTCTGCATTTTTGCCACAAAATATTAGGAATTGCTGCCTTTTTGTCCGAAAATAAGAAGAATGCCTACCTTTTTGCCATAAAGAAGGGAAATTTCCTCATTTTTGCTCCAAAATAAAGGGAATTTCTGCTTTTTTGCCTCTAAATAAGTGTAATTTCTGTCTTTTTCTCCCATAACAAAGGGAATTCCTGTTTTTTGCCCCAAAATAAGGAAAATTTCTGACTTATTACCCTGAAATAAGGGAAATTTCTGCAATTTTGCTCCAAAATAAGGAAAATTTCTGCCTTTTTGCCCCCAAATAAGGGGAATTTCAGCCTTTTTACCTCAAAATAAGGGAAATTTCTGCATTTTTGCCACAAAATATTAGGAATTTCTGCCTTTTTGCCCCAAAAGAAGAAAAATTTCTGCCTATTTTCCCTGAAATAAGTGAAATTTCTGCAATTTTGCCCCAAAATAAGTGAAATTTCTGCAATTTTGCCCCAAAATAAGGGAAATTTCTGCATTTTTGCCCCCAAATAAGGGGAATTTCAGCCTTTTTACTTCAAAATAAAAGAAATTTCTGCATTTTTGCAACAAAATATTAGGAATTTCTGCATTTTTGCCACAAAATATTAGGAATTTCTGCTTTTTTGTCCGAAAATAAGAAGACTGCCTACATTTTTGCCATAAAGATGGGAAATTTCTTCATTTTTGCTCCAAAATAAGGGGAATTTCTGCTTTTTTGCCTCTAAATAAGTGGAATTTCTGTCTTTTTCCCCCAAAACAAAGGGAATTTCTGTTTTTTGCCCCAAAATAAAGAAAATTTCTGACTTAGTACCCTGAAATAATTGAAATTTCTGCAATATGGCTCCAAAATAAGGGAAATTTCTGCCTTTTTGCCCCCAAATAAGGGGAATTTTAGCCTTTTTACCTCAAAATTAGTGAAATTTCTGCATTTTTGCCACAAAATATTAGGAATTTCTGCCTTTTTGCCCCAAAATAAGAAAAATTTCTGCCTATTTTCCCTGAAATAAGTGAAATTTCTGCAATTTTGCCCCAAAATAAGTGAAATTTCGTCAATTTTGCCCCAAAATAAGGGAAATTTCTGGAATTTTGCCCAAAAATAAGTGGAATTTCTGAGTTTTGCCCCAAAATAAAGAGAATTTCTGTCTTTATGCCCCAACATATAGGGAATTTCTGCCTTTTTACTTCACAATGAAAGGAATTTCTGCAATTTTGCTCCAAAATACGGGGAATTTCTGCCTTTCTGCCCGAAAATAAGAAGAATGCATACCTTTTTGCCATAAAAAAGAGAAATTTCTTAATTTTTGCTCCAAAATAAGGTGAATTTCTGCTTTTTTGCCTCTAAATAAGTGGAATTTCTGTCTTTTTCCCCCAAAAACAAAGGGAATTTCTGTCTTTTTTGACCCAAAATAAGGAAAATTACTGACTTATTACCGTGAAATAAGTGAATTTTCAGCAATTTTGCCCCAAAATAAAAGAAATTTCTGCCTTTTTGCCCCTAAATAAGGGGAATTTCAGCCTTTTTACCTCAAAATAAGGGAAATTTCTGCATTTTTGCCACAAAATATTAGGAATTTCTGCCTTTTTGCCCCAAAATAAGAAAAATTTCTGCCTATTTTCCCTGAAATAAGTGAAATTTCTGCAATTTTGCAACAAAATAAGTGAAATTTCTTTTTTTTGCCCCTAAATAAGGGGAATTTCAGCCTTTTACCTCAAAATAAGGGGAATTTCTGCATTTTTGCCCCAAAATATGGGAAATTTCTGCCTTTTTTCCCCAAAATAGGAAAAATTTCTGCAATTTTGTACCAAAATAATACAAATTTCTGCCTTTTTGCCTCCAAATAAGAAAATTTCTGCTTTTTTTCTGAAATAAGTGAAATTTGGGCAATTTTGCCCCAAAATAATTGAAATTTCTGCAATTTTGCCGCAAAATAAGTGAAATTTCTGGAATTTTGCCCCAAATTAAATGGAATTTCTGAGTTTTGCCCCCAAAAAAGGAGAATTTCTGTTATTTTGCTACAACAGATAGGGAATTTCTGCCTTTTTGCCCCACAATTAGGTGAATTTCTGAAATTTTGATCCAAAATAAGGGGAATTTCTGCATTTTTGCCTCTAAATAAGTGGAATTTCTGCCTTTCTCTCCCCAAACAAAGGGAATTTCTGTCTTTTTTGCCCCAAAATAAGGAAAATTTCTGACTTATTACCCTGAAATAAGTGAAATTTCTGCAATTTTGCCCCAAAATTAGGGAAATTTCTGCTTTTTTGCCCCCAAATAAAGGGAATTTCAGCCTTTTTAACTCAAAAAAAGGGGAATTTCTGAATTTTGGCACAAAATATTATGAATTTCTGCCTTTTTGTCCCAAAATAAGGAAAATTTCTGCCTTTTTTCCCTAAAATAAGTGAAATTTCTGCAATTTTTCCCCAAAATAAATGAAATTTCTGCAATTTTGCCCCAAAATAAAAGAAATTTCTGGAATTTTGCCCCAAAATAAGTGGAATTTCTCAGTTTTGCCCCAAAATAAAGAGAATTTCTGCCTTCTTGCCCTACAATTATTAAAATTTCTGCAATTTTGCGCTAAAATAAGGGAAATTTCTGAAATTTTTCCCCATAATAAGGGAAATTTCTGCAACTTTGCCCCAAAATAATGGGAATATCTGTTTTTTGCCCCACAATTAGGGAAATATCTGTTTTTTGCCCCACAATTAGGGAAATTTCTGCAATTTTGCCCTAAATAAGGGGAATTTCTGCCTTTTGCCCCAAAATATGTGGAATTTCTGCCTTTTTGTCCGAAAATAAGAAGAATGCCTACCTTTTTGCCATAAAAAAGGGAAATTTCTTAATTTTTGCTTTAGAATAAGGGGAATTTCTGCTTTTTTGCCTCTAAATAAGTGGAATTTCTGTCTTTTTCCCCCAAAACAAAGGGAATTTCTGTTTTTTTTGCCCCAAAATAGGAAAAATTTCTGACTTATTACCCTGAAATAAGTGAAATTTCTGCAAATTGCCCCAAAATAAGGTAAATTTCTGCATTTTTGCCCCCAAATAAGGGGAATTTCAGCCTTTTTACCTCAAAATAAAAGAAATTTCTGCATTTTTGCCACAAAATATTAGGAATTTCTGCATTTTTGCCACAAAATATTAGGAATTTCTGCCTTTTTGCCCTAAAATAAGTCAAATTTCTGCCTTTTTTCCCTGAAATGAGTGAAATTTCTGCAATTTTGCCCCAAAATAAGTGAAATTTCTTGCTTTTTGCCCCCAAATAAGGGGAATTTCAGCATTTTTACCTCAAAATAAGGGGAATTTCTGCATTTTTGTCCCAAAATATGGGAAATTTCTGCCTTTTTTCCTCAAAATAAGAAAAATTTGTGCAATTTTGTACCAAAATAATACAAATTTCTGCCTTTTTGCACGCAAATAAGAAAATTTCTGCTTTTGTTCTGAAATAAGTGAAATTTCTGCAATTTTGCCCCAAAATAATTGAAATTTCTGCAATTTTGCCCCAAAATAAGTGAAATTTCTGGAATTTTGACCCAAAATAAGTGGAATTTCTGAGTTTTGCCCCCAAAATAAGGAGAATTTCTGTTATTTTGTCCCAACATATAGGGAATTTCTGCCTTTTTGCCCCACAATTAGGGGAATTTCTGAAATTTTGCTCCAAAATAAGGGGAATTTCTACTTTTGCATCTAAATAAGTGGAATTTCTGCCTTTTTCTCCCAAAACAAAGGGAATTTCTGTCTTTTTTGCCCCAAAATAAGGAAAATTTCTGACTTATTACCCTGAAATAAGTGAAATTTCTGCAATTTTGCCCCAAAATAAAGAAAATTTCTGCCTTTTTGCCCCCAAATAAAGGGAATTTCAGCCTTTTTACCTCAAAATATGGGGAATTTCTGAATTTTGGCACAAAATATTATGAATTTCTTTCTTTTTGCCCCAAAATAAGGAAAATTTCTGCCTTTTTTCCCTGAAATAAGTGAAATTTCTGCAATTTTGCCCCAAAATAAAAGAAATTTCTGGAATTTTGCCCCAAAATAAGTGGAATTTCTCATTTTTGCCCCAAAATAAAGAGAATTTCTGCCTTTTTGCTCCACATTTATTAAAATTTCTGCAATTTTGCCCTAAAATAAGAAATTTCTGCAATTTTTCTCCATAATAAGAGAAATTTCTGCAACTTTGCCCCAAAATAAGGGGAATTTCTGTTTTTTGCCCCACAATTAGGAAAATTTCTGTTTTTTGCCCCACAATTAGGGAAATTTCTGCAATATTGCCCTAAATAAGGGGAATTTCTGCCTTTTGCCCCAAAATATGGGGAATTTCTGCCTTTTTTCCGAAAATAAGAAGAATGCCTACCTTTTTGCCATAAAAAAGGGAAATTTCTTCATTTTTGCTCCAAAATAAGGGGAATTTCTGCTTTTTTGCCTCTAAATAAGTGGAATTTCTGTCTTTTTCCCCCAAAACAAAGGGAATTTCTGTCTTTTTTGCTTCAAATTAAGGAAAATTTCTGACTTATTACCCTGAAATAAGTGAAATTTCTGCAATTTTGCCCCAAAAATAAGGGAAATTTCTGCCATTTTTGAACCTAAATAAGGGAAATTTCAGCCTTTTTACCTCAAAATAAAAGAAATTTCTGCATTTTTGCAACAAAATATTAGGAATTTCTGCATTTTTGCCACAACATATTAGGAATTGCTGCCTTTTTGTCCGAAAATAAGAAGAATGCCTACCTTTTTGCCATAAAGAAGGGAAATTTCCTCATTTTTGCTCCAAAATAAAGAGAATTTCTGCTTTTTTGCCTCTAAATAAGTGTAATTTCTGTCTTTTTCTCCCATAACAAAGGGAATTCCTGTTTTTTGCCCCAAAATATGGAAAATTTCTGACTTATTACCCTGAAATAAGGGAAATTTCTGCAATTTTGCTCCAAAATAAGGAAAATTTCTGCCTTTTTGCCCCCAAATAAGGGGAATTTCAGCCTTTTTACCTCAAAATAAGGGAAATTTCTGCATTTTTGCCACAAAATATTAGGAATTTCTGCCTTTTTGCCCCAAAAGAAGAAAAATTTCTGCCTATTTTCCCTGAAATAAGTGAAATTTCTGCAATTTTGCCCCAAAATAAGTGAAATTTCTGCAATTTTGCCCCAAAATAAGGGAAATTTCTGCATTTTTGCCCCCAAATAAGGGGAATTTCAGCCTTTTTACTTCAAAATAAAAGAAATTTCTGCATTTTTGCAACAAAATATTAGGAATTTCTGCATTTTTGCCACAAAATATTAGGAATTTCTGCTTTTTTGTCCGAAAATAAGAAGACTGCCTACCTTTTTGCCATAAAGAAGGGAAATTTCTTCATTTTTGCTCCAAAATAAGGGGAATTTCTGCTTTTTTGCCTCTAAATAACTGGAATTTCTGTCTTTTTCCCCCAAAACAAAGGGAATTTCTGTTTTTTGCCCCAAAATAAAGAAAATTTCTGACTTAGTACCCTGAAATAATTGAAATTTCTGCAATATGGCTCCAAAATAAGGGAAATTTCTGCCTTTTTGCCCCCAAATAAGGGGAATTTTAGCCTTTTTACCTCAAAATTAGTGAAATTTCTGCATTTTTGCCACAAAATATTAGGAATTTCTGCCTTTTTGCCCCAAAATAAGAAAAATTTCTGCCTATTTTCCCTGAAATAAGTGAAATTTCTGCAATTTTGCCCCAAAATAAGTGAAATTTCTGCAATTTTGCCCCAAAATAAGGGAAATTTCTGGAATTTTGCCCAAAAATAAGTGGAATTTCTGAGTTTTGCCCCAAAATAAAGAGAATTTCTGTCTTTATGCCCCAACATATAGGGAATTTCTGCCTTTTTACTTCACAATGAAAGGAATTTCTGCAATTTTGCTCCAAAATACGGGGAATTTCTGCCTTTCTGCCCGAAAATAAGAAGAATGCATACCTTTTTGCCATAAAAAAGAGAAATTTCTTAATTTTTGCTCCAAAATAAGGTGAATTTCTGCTTTTTTGCCTCTAAATAAGTGGAATTTCTGTCTTTTTCCCCCAAAAACAAAGGGAATTTCTGTCTTTTTTGACCCAAAATAAGGAAAATTACTGACTTATTACCGTGAAATAAGTGAATTTTCAGCAATTTTGCCCCAAAATAAAAGAAATTTCTGCCTTTTTGCCCCCAAATAAGGGGAATTTCAGCCTTTTTACCTCAAAATAAGGGAAATTTCTGCATTTTTGCCACAAAATATTAGGAATTTCTGCCTTTTTGCCCCAAAATAAGAAAAATTTCTGCCTATTTTCCCTGAAATAAGTGAAATTTCTGCAATTTTGCAACAAAATAAGTGAAATTTCTTTTTTTTGCCCCTAAATAAGGGGAATTTCAGCCTTTTACCTCAAAATAAGGGGAATTTCTGCATTTTTGCCCCAAAATATGGGAAATTTCTGCCTTTTTTCCCCAAAATAGGAAAAATTTCTGCAATTTTGTACCAAAATAATACAAATTTCTGCCTTTTTGCCTCCAAATAAGAAAATTTCTGCTTTTTTTCTGAAATAAGTGAAATTTGGGCAATTTTGCCCCAAAATAATTGAAATTTCTGCAATTTTGCCCCAAAATAAGTGAAATTTCTGGAATTTTGTCTCAAAATAAGTGGAATTTCTGAGTTTTGCCCCCAAAAAAGGAGAATTTCTGTTATTTTGCTCCAACAGATAGGGAATTTCTGCCTTTTTGCCCCACAATTAGGTGAATTTCTGAAATTTTGATCCAAAATAAGGGGAATTTCTGCATTTTTGCCTCTAAATAAGTGGAATTTCTGCCTTTCTCTCCCCAAACAAAGGGAATTTCTGTCTTTTTTGCCCCAAAATAAGGAAAATTTCTGACTTATTACCCTGAAATAAGTGAAATTTCTGCAATTTTGCCCCAAAATTAGGGAAATTTCTGCTTTTTTGCCCCCAAATAAAGGGAATTTCAGCCTTTTTAACTCAAAAAAAGGGGAATTTCTGAATTTTGGCACAAAATATTATGAATTTCTGCCTTTTTGTCCCAAAATAAGGAAAATTTCTGCCTTTTTTCCCTAAAATAAGTGAAATTTCTGCAATTTTTCCCCAAAATAAATGAAATTTCTGCAATTTTGCCCCAAAATAAAAGAAATTTCTGGAATTTTGCCCCAAAATAAGTGGAATTTCTCAGTTTTGCCCCAAAATAAAGAGAATTTCTGCCTTCTTGCCCTACAATTATTAAAATTTCTGCAATTTTGCGCTAAAATAAGGGAAATTTCTGAAATTTTTCCCCATAATAAGGGAAATTTCTGCAACTTTGCCCCAAAATAAGGGGAATATCTGTTTTTTGCCCCACAATTAGGGAAATATCTGTTTTTTGCCCCACAATTAGGGAAATTTCTGCAATTTTGCCCTAAATAAGGGGAATTTCTGCCTTTTGCCCCAAAATATGTGGAATTTCTGCCTTTTTGTCCGAAAATAAGAAGAATGCCTACCTTTTTGCCATAAAAAAGGGAAATTTCTTAATTTTTGCTTTAGAATAAGGGGAATTTCTGCTTTTTTGCCTCTAAATAAGTGGAATTTCTGTCTTTTTCCCCCAAAACAAAGGGAATTTCTGTTTTTTTTGCCCCAAAATAGGAAAAATTTCTGACTTATTACCCTGAAATAAGTGAAATTTCTGCAAATTGCCCCAAAATAAGGGAAATTTCTGCATTTTTGCCCCCAAATAAGGGGAATTTCAGCCTTTTTACCTCAAAATAAAAGAAATTTCTGCATTTTTGCCACAAAATATTAGGAATTTCTGCATTTTTGCCACAAAATATTAGGAATTTCTGCCTTTTTGCCCTAAAATAAGTCAAATTTCTGCCTTTTTTCCCTGAAATGAGTGAAATTTCTGCAATTTTGCCCCAAAATAAGTGAAATTTCTTGCTTTTTGCCCCCAAATAAGAGGAATTTCAGCATTTTTACCTCAAAATAAGGGGAATTTCTGCATTTTTGCCCCAAAATATGGGAAATTTCTGCCTTTTTTCCTCAAAATAAGAAAAATTTGTGCAATTTTGTACCAAAATAATACAAATTTCTGCCTTTTTGCACGCAAATAAGAAAATTTCTGCTTTTGTTCTGAAATAAGTGAAATTTCTGCAATTTTGCCCCAAAATAATTGAAATTTCTGCAATTTTGCCCCAAAATAAGTGAAATTTCTGGAATTTTGACCCAAAATAAGTGGAATTTCTGAGTTTTGCCCCCAAAATAAGGAGAATTTCTGTTATTTTGTCCCAACATATAGGGAATTTCTGCCTTTTTGCCCCACAATTAGGGGAATTTCTGAAATTTTGCTCCAAAATAAGGGGAATTTCTACTTTTGCTCTAAATAAGTGGAATTTCTGCCTTTTTCTCCCCAAACAAAGGGAATTTCTGTCTTTTTTGCCCCAAAATAAGGAAAATTTCTGACTTATTACCCTGAAATAAGTGAAATTTCTGCAATTTTGCCCCAAAATAAAGGAAATTTCTGCCTTTTTGCCCCCAAATAAAGGGAATTTCAGCCTTTTTACCTCAAAATATGGGGAATTTCTGAATTTTGGCACAAAATATTATGAATTTCTTTCTTTTTGCCCCAAAATAAGGAAAATTTCTGCCTTTTTTCCCTGAAATAAGTGAAATTTCTGCAATTTTGCCCCAAAATATAAGAAATTTCTGGAATTTTGCCCCAAAATAAGTGGAATTTCTCAGTTTTGCCCCAAAATAAAGGGAATTTCTGCCTTTTTGCCCTACAATTATTAAAATTTCTGCAATTTTGCGCTAAAATAAGGGAAATTTCTGCAATTTTTCCCCATAATAAGGGAAATTTCTGCAACTTTGCCCCAAAATAAGGGGAATATCTGTTTTTTGCCCCACAATTAGCGAAATTTCTGCAAATTGCCCCAAAATAAGGGAAATTTCTGCATTTTTGCCCCCAAATAAGGGGAATTTCAGCCTTTTTACCTCAAAATAAAAGAAATTTCTGCATTTTTGCCACAAAATATTAGGAATTTCTTCATTTTTGCCACAAAATATTAGGAATTTCTGCCTTTTTGTCCGAAAATAAGAAGAATGCCTACCTTTTTGCCGTAAAGAAGGGAAATTTCTTCATTTTTGCTCCAAAATAAGTGGAATTTCTGCTTTTTTGCCTTTAAATAAGTGTAATTTCTGTCTTTTTCCCCCAAAACAAAGGGAATTCCTGTTTTTTGCCCAAAATAAGGAAAATTTCTGACTTATTACCCTGAAATAAGTGAAATTTCTGCAATTTTGCTCCAAAATAAGGAAAATTTCTGCCTTTTTGCTCCCAAATAAGGGGAATTTCAGCCTTTTTACCTCAAAATAAGGGAAATTTCTGCATTTTTGCCACAAAATATTAGGAATTTCTGCCTTTTTGCCCTAAAATAAGTCAAATTTCTGCCTTTTTTCCCTGAAATGAGTGAAATTTCTGCAATTTTGCCCCAAAATAAGTGAAATTTCTTGCTTTTTGCCCCCAAATAAGGGGAATTTCAGCATTTTTACCTCAAAATAAGGGGAATTTCTGCATTTTTGCCCCAAAATATGGGAAATTTCTGCCTTTTTTCCTCAAAATAAGAAAAATTTGTGCAATTTTGTACCAAAATAATACAAATTTCTGCCTTTTTGCACGCAAATAAGAAAATTTCTGCTTTTGTTCTGAAATAAGTGAAATTTCTGCAATTTTGCCCCAAAATAATTGAAATTTCTGCAATTTTGCCCCAAAATAAGTGAAATTTCTGGAATTTTGACCCAAAATAAGTGGAATTTCTGAGTTTTGCCCCCAAAATAAGGAGAATTTCTGTTATTTTGTCCCAACATATAGGGAATTTCTGCCTTTTTGCCCCACAATTAGGGGAATTTCTGAAATTTTGCTCCAAAATAAGGGGAATTTCTACTTTTGCATCTAAATAAGTGGAATTTCTGCCTTTTTCTTCCAAAACAAAGGGAATTTCTGTCTTTTTTGCCCCAAAATAAGGAAAATTTCTGACTTATTACCCTGAAATAAGTGAAATTTCTGCAATTTTGCCCCAAAATAAAGAAAATTTCTGCCTTTTTGCCCCCAAATAAAGGGAATTTCAGCCTTTTTACCTCAAAATATGGGGAATTTCTGAATTTTGGCCCAAAATATTATGAATTTCTTTCTTTTTGCCCCAAAATAAGGAAAATTTCTGCCTTTTTTCCCTGAAATAAGTGAAATTTCTGCAATTTTGCCCCAAAATATAAGAAATTTCTGGAATTTTGCCCCAAAATAAGTGGAATTTCTCATTTTTGCCCCAAAATAAAGAGAATTTCTGCCTTTTTGCTCCACATTTATTAAAATTTCTGCAATTTTGCCCTAAAATAAGAAATTTCTGCAATTTTTCTCCATAATAAGAGAAATTTCTGCAACTTTGCCCCAAAATAAGGGGAATTTCTGTTTTTTGCCCCACAATTAGGAAAATTTCTGTTTTTTGCCCCACAATTAGGGAAATTTCTGCAATATTGCCCTAAATGAGGGGAATTTCTGCCTTTTGCCCCAAAATATGGGGAATTTCTGCCTTTTTGTCCGACAATAAGAAGAATGCCTAACTTTTTGCCATAAAAAAGGGAAATTTCTTCATTTTTGCTCCAAAATAAGGGGAATTTCTGCTTTTTTGCCTCTAAATAAGTGGAATTTCTGTCTTTTTCCCCCAAAACAAAGGGAATTTCTGTCTTTTTTGCTTCAAATTAAGGAAAATTTCTGACTTATTACCCTGAAATAAGTGAAATTTCTGCAATTTTGCCCCCAAAATAAGGGAAATTTCTGCCATTTTTGAACCTAAATAAGGGAAATTTCAGCCTTTTTACCTCAAAATAAAAGAAATTTCTGCATTTTTGCAACAAAATATTAGGAATTTCTGCATTTTTGCCACAAAATATTAGGAATTGCTGCCTTTTTGTCTGAAAATAAGAAGAATGCCTACCTTTTTGCCATAAAGAAGGGAAATTTCCTCATTTTTGCTCCAAAATAAAGGGAATTTCTGCTTTTTTGCCTCTAAATAAGTGTAATTTCTGTCTTTTTCTCCCAAAACAAAGGGAATTCCTGTTTTTTGCCCCAAAATAAGGAAAATTTCTGACTTATTACCCTGAAATAAGTGAAATTTCTGCAATTTTGCTCCAAAATAAGGAAAATTTCTGCCTTTTTGCCCCCAAATAAGGGGAATTTCAGCCTTTTTACCTCAAAATAAGGGAAATTTCTGCATTTTTGCCACAAAATATTAGGAATTTCTGCCTTTTTGCCCCAAAAGAAGAAAAATTTCTGCCTATTTTCCCTGAAATAAGTGAAATTTCTGCAATTTTGCCCCAAAATAAGTGAAATTTCTGCAATTTTGCCCCAAAATAAGGGAAATTTCTGGAATTTTGCCCAAAAATAAGTGGAATTTCTGAGTTTTGCCCCAAAATAAAGAGAATTTCTGTCTTTATGCCCCAACATTTAGGGAATTTCTGCCTTTTTGTTTCACAATTAGGGGAATTTCTGCAATTTTGCTCCAAAATACGGGGAATTTATGCCTTTTTGCCCGAAAATAAGAAGAATGCATACCTTTTTGCCATAAAAAAGGGAAATTTCTTCATTTTTGCTCCAAAATAAGGGGAATTTCAGCCTTTTTACCTCTAAATAAGTGGAATTTCTGTCTTTTTCCCCCAATTAAAGAGAATTTCTGTCTTTCTTGCCCCAAAATAAGGAAAATTTCTGACTTATTTCCTTGAAATAAGTGAAATTTCTGCAATTTTGCCCCAAAATAAGGGAAATTTCTGCCTTTTTGCCCCCAAATAAAGGGAATTTCAGCTTTTTACCTCAAAAAAAGGGGAATTTCTGAATTTTGGCACAAAATATGAATTTCTGCCTTTTTTTTCAAAATAAGGAAAATTTCTGCCTTTTTTCCCTCAAATAAGTGAAATTTCTGCAATTTTGCCCGAAAATAAATGAAATTTCTGCAATTTTGCCCCAAAATAAAAGAAATTTCTGGAATTTTGCCCCAATATAAGTGGAATTTCTGAGTTTGGCCCCAAAATAAAGAGAATTTCTGACTTTTTGCGCCACAATTAGTAAAATTTCTGCAATTTTGCCCTAAAATAAGGGAAATTTCTGCAATTTTTCCCCATAATAAGGTAAATTTCTGCAACTTTGCCCCAAAATAAGAGGAATTTCTGTTTTTTGCCCCACAATTAGGAAAATTTCTGTTTTTTGATCCACAATTAGGGAAATTTCTGCAATTTTGCTCTAAATAAGGGGCATTTCTGCCTTTTGCCCAAAATATGGGGAATTTCTGCCTTTTTGTCCAAAAATAAGAAGAATGCCTACCTTTTTGCCATAAAAAAGGGAAATTTCTTCATTTTTGCTCCAAAATAAGGGGAACTTTTGCCTTTTTGCCTCTAAATAAGTGGAATTTCTGTCTTTTTCCCACAAAACAAAGGGAATTTCTGTATTTTTGCCCCAAAATAAGAAAAATTTCTGACTTTTTACCCTGAATTAAATGAAATTTCTGCAAATTGCCCCAAAATAAAAGAAATTTCTGCATTTTTGCCCCCAAATAAGGGGAATTTCAGCCTTTTTACTTCAAAATAAAAGAAATTTCTGCATTTTTGCAACAAAATATTAGGAATTTCTGCATTTTTGCCACAAAATATTAGGAATTTCTGCCTTTTTGTCCGAAAATAGAAGACTGCCTACATTTTTGCCATAAAGAAGGGAAATTTCTTCATTTTTGCTCCAAAATAAGGGGAATTTCTGCTTTTTTGCCTCTAAATAAGTGGAATTTCTGTCTTTTTCCCCCAAAACAAAGGGAATTTCTGGTTTTTGCCCCAAAATAAAGAAAATTTCTGACTTAGTACCCTGAAATAATTGAAATTTCTGCAATTTTGCTCCAAAATAAGGGAAATTTCTGCCTTTTTGCCCCCAAATAAGGGGAATTTTAGCCTTTTTACCTCAAAATTAGTGAAATTTCTGCATTTTTGCCACAAAATATTAAGAATTTCTGCCTTTTTGCCCCAAAATAAGAAAAATTTCTGCCTATTTTCCTTGAAATAAGTGAAATTTCTGCAATTTTGCCCCAAAATAAGTGAAATTTCTGCAATTTTGCCCCAAAATAAGGGAAATTTCTGGAATTTTGCCCAAAAATAAGTGGAATTTCTGAGTTTTGCCCCAAAATAAAGAGAATTTCTGTCTTTATGCCCCAACATATAGGGAATTTCTGCCTTTTTGCTTCACAATGAAAGGAATTTCTGCAATTTTGCTCCAAAATACGGGGAATTTCTGCCTTTCTGCCCGAAAATAAGAAGAATGCATACCTTTTTGCCATAAAAAAAAGAAATTTCTTAATTTTTGCTCCAAAATAAGGTGAATTTCTGCTTTTTTGCCTCTAAATAAGTGGAATTTCTGTCTTTTTCCCCCAAAACAAAGGGAATTTCTGTTTATTTGCCCCAAAATAGGAAAAATTTCTGACTTATTACCCTGAAATAAGTGAAATTTCTGCAAATTGCCCCAAAATAAGGAAAATTTCTGCATTTTTGCCCCCAAATAAGGGGAATTTCAGCCTTTTTACCTCAAAATAAAAGAAATTTCTGCATTTTTGCCACAAAATATTAGGAATTTCTGCATTTTTGCCACAAAATATTAGGAATTTTTGCCTTTTTGCCCTAAAATAAGTCAAATTTCTGCCTTTTTTCCCTGAAATGAGTGAAATTTCTGCAATTTTGCCCCAAAATAAGTGAAATTTCTTGCTTTTTGCCCCCAAATAAGGGGAATTTCAGCATTTTTACCTCAAAATAAGGGGAATTTCTGCATTTTTGCCCCAAAATATGGGAAATTTCTGCCTTTTTTCCTCAAAATAAGAAAAATTTGTGCAATTTTGTACCAAAATAATACAAATTTCTGCCTTTTTGCACGCAAATAAGAAAATTTCTGCTTTTGTTCTGAAATAAGTGAAATTTCTGCAATTTTGCCCCAAAATAATTGAAATTTCTGCAATTTTGCCCCATAATAAGTGAAATTTCTGGAATTTTGACCCAAAATAAGTGGAATTTCTGAGTTTTGCCCCCAAAATAAGGAGAATTTCTGTTATTTTGTCCCAACATATAGGGAATTTCTGCCTTTTTGCCCCACAATTAGGGGAATTTCTGAAATTTTGCTCCAAAATAAGGGGAATTTCTACTTTTGCCTCTAAATAAGTGGAATTTCTGCCTTTTTCTCCCCAAACAAAGGGAATTTCTGTCTTTTTTGCCCCAAAATAAGGAAAATTTCTGACTTATTACCCTGAAATAAGTGAAATTTCTGCAATTTTGCCCCAAAATAAAGGAAATTTCTGCCTTTTTGCCCCCAAATAAAGGGAATTTCAGCCTTTTTACCTCAAAATATGGGGAATTTCTGAATTTTGGCACAAAATATTATGAATTTCTTTCTTTTTGCCCCAAAATAATGAAAATTTCTGCCTTTTTTCCCTGAAATAAGTGAAATTTCTGCAATTTTGCCCCAAAATATAAGAAATTTCTGGAATTTTGCCCCAAAATAAGTGGAATTTCTCAGTTTTCCCCAAAATAAAGGGAATTTCTGCCTTTTTGCCCTACAATTATTAAAATTTCTGCAATTTTGCGCTAAAATAAGGGAAATTTCTGCAATTTTTCCCCATAATAAGGGAAATTTCTGCAACTTTGCCCCAAAATAAAGGGAATATCTGTTTTTTGCCCCACAATTAGGGAAATTTCTGCAAATTGCCCCAAAATAAGGGAAATTTCTGCATTTTTGCCCCCAAATAAGGGGAATTTCAGCCTTTTTACCTCAAAATAAAAGAAATTTCTGCATTTTTGCCACAAAATATTAGGAATTTCTTCATTTTTGCCACAAAATATTAGGAATTTCTGCCTTTTTGTCCGAAAATAAGAAGAATGCCTACCTTTTTGCCGTAAAGAAGGGAAATTTCTTCATTTTTGCTCCAAAATAAGTGGAATTTCTGCTTTTTTGCCTTTAAATAAGTGTAATTTCTGTCTTTTTCCCCCAAAACAAAGGGAATTCCTGTTTTTTGCCCCAAAATAAGGAAAATTTCTGACTTATTACCCTGAAATAAGTGAAATTTCTGCAATTTTGCTCCAAAATAAGGAAAATTTCTGCCTTTTTGCTCCCAAATAAGGGGAATTTCAGCCTTTTTACCTCAAAATAAGGGAAATTTCTGCATTTTTGCCACAAAATATTAGGAATTTCTGCCTTTTTGCCCTAAAATAAGTCAAATTTCTGCCTTTTTTCCCTGAAATGAGTGAAATTTCTGCAATTTTGCCCCAAAATAAGTGAAATTTCTTGCTTTTTGCCCCCAAATAAGGGGAATTTCAGCATTTTTACCTCAAAATAAGGGGAATTTCTGCATTTTTGCCCCAAAATATGGGAAATTTCTGCCTTTTTTCCTCAAAATAAGAAAAATTTGTGCAATTTTGTACCAAAATAATACAAATTTCTGCCTTTTTGCACGCAAATAAGAAAATTTCTGCTTTTGTTCTGAAATAAGTGAAATTTCTGCAATTTTGCCCCAAAATAATTGAAATTTCTGCAATTTTGCCCCAAAATAAGTGAAATTTCTGGAATTTTGACCCAAAATAAGTGGAATTTCTGAGTTTTGCCCCCAAAATAAGGAGAATTTCTGTTATTTTGTCCCAACATATAGGGAATTTCTGCCTTTTTGCCCCACAATTAGGGGAATTTCTGAAATTTTGCTCCAAAATAAGGGGAATTTCTACTTTTGCATCTAAATAAGTGGAATTTCTGCCTTTTTCTTCCAAAACAAAGGGAATTTCTGTCTTTTTTGCCCCAAAATAAGGAAAATTTCTGACTTATTACCCTGAAATAAGTGAAATTTCTGCAATTTTGCCCCAAAATAAAGAAAATTTCTGCCTTTTTGCCCCCAAATAAAGGGAATTTCAGCCTTTTTACCTCAAAATATGGGGAATTTCTGAATTTTGGCACAAAATATTATGAATTTCTTTCTTTTTGCCCCAAAATAAGGAAAATTTCTGCCTTTTTTCCCTGAAATAAGTGAAATTTCTGCAATTTTGCCCCAAAATATAAGAAATTTCTGGAATTTTGCCCCAAAATAAGTGGAATTTCTCATTTTTGCCCCAAAATAAAGAGAATTTCTGCCTTTTTGCTCCACATTTATTAAAATTTCTGCAATTTTGCCCTAAAATAAGAAATTTCTGCAATTTTTCTCCATAATAAGAGAAATTTCTGCAACTTTGCCCCAAAATAAGGGGAATTTCTGTTTTTTGCCCCACAATTAGGAAAATTTCTGTTTTTTGCCCCACAATTAGGGAAATTTCTGCAATATTGCCCTAAATGAGGGGAATTTCTGCCTTTTGCCACAAAATATGGGGAATTTCTGCCTTTTTGTCCGAAAATAAGAAGAATGCCTAACTTTTTGCCATAAAAAAGGGAAATTTCTTCATTTTTGCTCCAAAATAAGGGGAATTTCTGCTTTTTTGCCTCTAAATAAGTGGAATTTCTGTCTTTTTCCCCCAAAACAAAGGGAATTTCTGTCTTTTTTGCTTCAAATTAAGGAAAATTTCTGACTTATTACCCTGAAATAAGTGAAATTTCTGCAATTTTGCCCCAAAAATAAGGGAAATTTCTGCCATTTTTGAACCTAAATAAGGGAAATTTCAGCCTTTTTACCTCAAAATAAAAGAAATTTCTGCATTTTTGCAACAAAATATTAGGAATTTCTGCATTTTTGCCACAAAATATTAGGAATTGCTGCCTTTTTGTCTGAAAATAAGAAGAATGCCTACCTTTTTGCCATAAAGAAGGGAAATTTCCTCATTTTTGCTCCAAAATAAAGGGAATTTCTGCTTTTTTGCCTCTAAATAAGTGTAATTTCTGTCTTTTTCTCCCAAAACAAAGGGAATTCCTGTTTTTTGCCCCAAAATAAGGAAAATTTCTGACTTATTACCCTGAAATAAGTGAAATTTCTGCAATTTTGCTCCAAAATAAGGAAAATTTCTGCCTTTTTGCCCCCAAATAAGGGGAATTTCAGCCTTTTTACCTCAAAATAAGGGAAATTTCTGCATTTTTGCCACAAAATATTAGGAATTTCTGCCTTTTTGCCCCAAAAGAAGAAAAATTTCTGCCTATTTTCCCTGAAATAAGTGAAATTTCTGCAATTTTGCCCCAAAATAAGTGAAATTTCTGCAATTTTGCCCCAAAATAAGGGAAATTTCTGGAATTTTGCCCAAAAATAAGTGGAATTTCTGAGTTTTGCCCCAAAATAAAGAGAATTTCTGTCTTTATGCCCCAACATTTAGGGAATTTCTGCCTTTTTGTTTCACAATTAGGGGAATTTCTGCAATTTTGCTCCAAAATACGGGGAATTTATGCCTTTTTGCCCGAAAATAAGAAGAATGCATACCTTTTTGCCATAAAAAAGGGAAATTTCTTCATTTTTGCTCCAAAATAAGGGGAATTTCAGCCTTTTTACTTCTAAATAAGTGGAATTTCTGTCTTTTTCCCGCAATTAAAGAGAATTTCTGTCTTTCTTGCCCCAAAATAAGGAAAATTTCTGACTTATTTCCTTGAAATAAGTGAAATTTCTGCAATTTTGCCCCAAAATAAGGGAAATTTCTGCCTTTTTGCCCCCAAATAAAGGGAATTTCAGCTTTTTACCTCAAAAAAAGGGGAATTTCTGAATTTTGGCACAAAATATGAATTTCTGCCTTTTTTTTCAAAATAAGGAAAATTTCTGCCTTTTTTCCCTCAAATAAGTGAAATTTCTGCAATTTTGCCCGAAAATAAATGAAATTTCTGCAATTTTGCCCCAAAATAAAAGAAATTTCTGGAATTTTGCCCCAAAATAAGTGGAATTTCTGAGTTTGGCCCCAAAATAAAGAGAATTTCTGACTTTTTGCGCCACAATTAGTAAAATTTCTGCAATTTTGCCCTAAAATAAGGGAAATTTCTGCAATTTTTCCCCATAATAAGGTAAATTTCTGCAACTTTGCCCCAAAATAAGAGGAATTTCTGTTTTTTTCCCCACAATTAGGAAAATTTCTGTTTTTTGATCCACAATTAGGGAAATTTCTGCAATTTTGCTCTAAATAAGGGGCATTTCTGCCTTTTGCCCAAAATATGGGGAATTTCTGCCTTTTTGTCCAAAAATAAGAAGAATGCCTACCTTTTTGCCATAAAAAAGGGAAATTTCTTCATTTTTGCTCCAAAATAAGGGGAACTTTTGGCTTTTTGCCTCTAAATAAGTGGAATTTCTGTCTTTTTCCCACAAAACAAAGGGAATTTCTGTATTTTTGCCCCAAAATAAGAAAAATTTCTGACTTTTTACCCTGAATTAAATGAAATTTCTGCAAATTGCCCCAAAATAAAAGAAATTTCTGCATTTTTGCCCCCAAATAAGGGGAATTTCAGCCTTTTTACTTCAAAATAAAAGAAATTTCTGCATTTTTGCAACAAAATATTAGGAATTTCTGCATTTTTGCCACAAAATATTAGGAATTTCTGCCTTTTTGTCCGAAAATAGAAGACTGCCTACATTTTTGCCATAAAGAAGGGAAATTTCTTCATTTTTGCTCCAAAATAAGGGGAATTTCTGCTTTTTTGCCTCTAAATAAGTGGAATTTCTGTCTTTTTCCCCCAAAACAAAGGGAATTTCTGGTTTTTGCCCCAAAATAAAGAAAATTTCTGACTTAGTACCCTGAAATAATTGAAATTTCTGCAATTTTGCTCCAAAATAAGGGAAATTTCTGCCTTTTTGCCCCCAAATAAGGGGAATTTTAGCATTTTAACCTCAAAATTAGTAAAATTTCTGCATTTTTGCCACAAAATATTAAGAATTTCTGCCTTTTTGCCCCAAAATAAGAAAAATTTCTGCCTATTTTCCCTGAAATAAGTGAAATTTCTGCAATTTTGCAACAAAATAAGTGAAATTTCTTTTTTTTTGCCCCTAAATAAGGGGAATTTCAGCCTTTTTACCTCAAAATAAGGGAAATTTCTGCATTTTTGCCCCAAAATATGGGAAATTTCTGCCTTTTTTCCCCAAAATAGGAAAAATTTCTGCAATTTTGTACCAAAATAATACAAATTTCTGCCTTTTTGCACGCAAATAAGAAAATTTCTGCTTTTGTTCTGAAATAAGTGAAATTTCTGCAATTTTGCCCCAAAATAATTGAAATTTCTGTAATTTTGCCCCAAAATAAGTGAAATTTCTGGAATTTTGCCCCAAAATAAATGGAATTTCTGAGTTTTGCCCCCAAAAAAGGAGAATTTCTGTTATTTTGCTCCAACAGATAGGGAATTTCTGCCTTTTTGCCCCACAATTAGGTGAATTTCTGAAATTTTGATCCAAAATAAGGGGAATTTCTGCTTTTTTGCCTCTAAATAAGTGGCATTTCTGCCTTTCTCTCCCCAAACAAAGGGAATTTCTGTCTTTTTTGCCCCAAAATAAAGAAAATTTCTGACTTATTACCCTGAAATAAGTGAAATTTCTGCAATTTGGCCCAAAATAAAGGAAATTTCTGCATTTTTGCCCTACAATTTGTGAAATTTCTGCAATTTTGCCCTAAAATAAGGGAAATTTCTGCAATTTTTCTTCATAATAAGGGAAATTTCTGCAACTTTGCCCTAAAATAAGGGGAATTTCTGTTTTTTGCCCCACAATTAGGGAAATTTCTGCAATTTTGCCCTAAATAAGAGAAATTTCTGACTTTTGCCCCAAAATATGGGGAATATCTGCCTTTTTGTCTGAAAATAAGAAGAAAGCCTACCTTTATGGCATAAAAAAGGGAAATTTCTTCATTTTTGCTCCAATATAAGGGGAACTTTTGCCTTTTTGCCTCTAAATAATTGGAATTTCTGTCTTTTTCCCCAAAAACAAAGGGAATTTCTGGTTTTTTTGCCCCCAAGTAAAGAAAATTTCTGACTTATTACCCTGAAATAAGTGATATTTCTGCAAATTGCCCCAAAATAAGGGAAATTTCTGCATTTTTGCCCCCAAATAACGGGAATTTCAGCCTTTTTACCTCAAAATAAGGAAAATTTCTGCATTTTTGCAACATAATATTAGGAATTTCTGCATTTTTACCACAAAATATTAGGAATTTCTGCGTTTTTGCCCCAAAATAAGAAAATTTCTCCTTTTTTTTGAAATAAGTGAAATTTCTTCAGTTTTGCCCCAAAATAAGTGAAATTTCTGCAATTTTGCCCCAAAATAAGGGAAATTTCTGGAATTTTGCCCCAAAGTAAGTGGAATTTATGAGTTTTACCCCAAAATAAGGAGATTTTCTGTCTTTCTGCCCCAACATATAGGGAATTTCTGACTTTTTGCCCCACAATTAGGGGAATTTCTGCAATTTTGCTCCAAAATACGGGGAATTTCTGCCTTTTTGCCCAAAAATAAGAAGAATGCATACCTTTTTGCCATAAGAAAGGGAAATTTCTTCATTTTTGCTCCAAAATAAGTTGAATTTCTGCTTTTTTGCCTCTAAATAAGTGGAATTTCTGTGTTTTTCCCCCTAAACAAAGGGAATTTTTTTTTGCCCCAAAATAAGGAAAATTTCTGACTTATTACCCTGAAATAAGTGAAATTTCTGCAATTTTGCCCCAAAATAAGGGAAATTTCTGCCTTTTTGCTCTTAAATAAGGAGAATTTCAGCCTTTTTACATCAAAATAAGAGGAATTTCTTCATTTTTGCCCCAAAATATGGGAAATTTCTGCCTTTATTTACTGAAATAAGTGAAATTTCTGCAATTTTGCCCCAAAATAAGTGAAATTTCTGCAATTTTGCCCACATATAAAAGAAATTTCTGGAATTTTGCCCCAAAATAAGTGGAATTTCTGAGTTTTGCCCCAAAATAAAGAGAATTTCTGCCTTTTTGCCCCACAATTAGTAAAATTTCTGCAATTTTGCCCTAAAATAATAGAAATTTCTGCAATTTTTCCCCATAATAAGGGAAATTTCTGATACTTTGCCCCAAAATAAGGGGAATTTCTGTTTTTTGCCCCACAATTAGGGAAATTTCTGTTTTTTGCCCCAGAATTAGGGAAATTTCTGTTTTTTGCCCCACAATTAGGGAAATTTCTGCAATTTTGCCCTAAATAAGGGGAATTTCTGCCTTTTGCCCCAAAATATGGGTAATTTCTGCCTTTTTTTCTGAAAATAATAAGAATGCCTACCTTCTTGCCATAAAAAAGAAAAATTTCTTTATTTTTGCTCCAATATAAGGGGAATTTCTGCTTTTTTGCCTCTAAATAAGTGGAATTTCTGTCTTTTTCCCCCAAAACAAAAGGAATTTCTGTTTTTTGCCCCAAAATAAGGAAAATTTCTGACTTATTACGCTGAAATAAGTGAAATTTCTGCAATTTTGCTCCAAAATAACGGAAATTTCTGCCTTTTTGCCCCCAAATAAGGGGAATTTCAGCCTTTTTACCTCAAAATAAGGTCAATTTCTGCATTTTTGCCACAAAATATTAGGAATTTCTGCATTTTTGCCCCAAAATAAGAAAAATTTCTGCCTATTTTCCCTGAAATAAGTGAAATTTCTGCAATTTTGCCCCAAAATAAGTGAAATTTCTGCAATGTTGCCCCAAAATAAGGGAAATTTCTGGAATTTTGCCCCAAAATAAGTGGAATTTCTGAGTTTTGCCCCAAGATAAGGAAAATTTCTGTCTTTTTCCCAAACATATAGACAATTTTTGCCTTTTTGTCCCACAATTAGAGGAATTTCTACAATTTTGCTCCAAAATACGAGGAATTTCTGCCTTTTTTCCCGAAAATAAGAAGAATGCATACCTTTTTGCAATAAAAAAGGGAAATTTCTTCATTTTTGCTCCAAAATAAGGGGAATTTCTGCTTTTTTGCCTCTAAATAAGTGGAATTTCTGTCTTTTCCCCCCAAAACAAAGGGAATTTCTGTCTTTTTTGCCCAAAAATAAGGAAAATTTCTGACTTATTACCTTGAAATAAGTGAAATTTCAGCAATTTTGACCCAAAATAAAAGAAATTTCTGCCTTTTTGCCCCCAAATAAGGGGAATTTCAGCATTTTTACCTCAAGATCAGGGGAATTTCTGCATTTTTGCCACAAAATATTAGGAATTTCTACCTTTTTGCAACAAAATAAGAAAAATTTCTGCCTATTTTCCCTGAAATAAGTGAAATTTCTGCAATTTTGCCACAAAATAAGTGAAATTTCTGCCTTTTTGCCCCCAAATAAGGGGAATTTCAGCCTTTTTACCTCAAAATAAGGGGAATTTCTTCATTTTTGCCCCAAAATATGGGAAATTTCTGCATTTTTTCCCCAAAATAAGAAAAATTTCTGCAATTTTGTACCAAAATAATACAAAATTCTGCTTTTTTGCCCCAAATAAGAAAATTTCTACTTTTTTTTCTGAAATAAGTGAAATTTGGGCAATTTTGCCCCAAAATAATTGAAATTTCTGCAATTTTGCCCCAAAATAAGTGAAATTTCTAGAATTTTGTCTCAAAATAAGTGGAATTTCTGAGTTTTGCCCCCAAAATAAGGAGAATTTCTGTTATTTTGCCCCAACATATTAGGAATTTCTGCTTTTTTGCCCCACAATTAGGGGAATTTCTGAAATTTTGTCCAAATAAGGGGAATTTCTGCTTTTTTGCCTCTAAATAAGTGGAATTTCTGTCTTTTTCTCCAAATCAAAGTGAATTTCTGTCTTTTTTGTCCCAAAATAAGGAAAATTTCTGACTTATTACCCTGAAATAAGTGAAATTTCTGCAATTTTGCCCGAAAATAAGGGAAATTTCTGCCTTTTTGCCCACAAATAAAGGAATTTCAGCCTTTTTACCTCTAAATATGAGGAATTTCTGAATTTTGGCACAAAATATTATGAATTTCTGCCTTTTTGCCCCAAAATAAGGAAAATTTCTGCCTTTTTTCCCTGAAATAAGTGAAATTTCTGCAATTTTGCCCCAAAATAAGTGAAATTTCTGCAATTTTGCCCTAAAATAAAAGAAATTTCTGGAATTTTACCCCAAAATATGTGGAATTTCTGAGTTTTGCCCAAAAATAAAGAGAATTTCTGCCTTTGTGCCCCACAATTAGTGAAATTTCTGCAATTTTGCCCTAAAATAAGGGAAATTTCTGCAATTTTTCCCCATAATAAGGGAAATTTTTGCACTTTGTCCCAAAATAAGGGGAATTTCTGTTTTTTGCCCCACAATTAGGGAAATTTCTGCAATTTTGCCCTAAATAAGGGGAATTTCTGCCTTTTGCCCCAAAATATGGGGAATTTCCTGCTTTTTTTGTATGAAAATAAGAAGAATGCCTACCTTTATGCCATAAAAAAGGGAAATTTCTTCATTTTTGCTCCAAAATAAGGGGAACTTTTGCATTTTTGCCTCTAAATAAGTGGAATTTCTGTCTTTTTCCTCCTAAACAAAGGGAATTTCTGTTTTTTTTGCCCCAAAATAAAGAAAATTTCTGACTTATTACCCTGAAATAAGTGATATTTCTGCAAATTGCCCGAAATAAGGGAAATTTCTGTCTTTTTGCTCCCAAATAATGGGAATTTCAGCCTTTTTACCTCCAAATAAGGGAAATTTCTGCATTTTTGCCACAAAATATTAGGAATTTCTGCCTTTTTGCCCCAAAATAAGAAAAATTTCTGCCTATTTTCCCTGAAATAAGTGAAATTTCTGCAATTTTGCCCCAAAATAAGTGAAATTTCTGCAATTTTGCCCCAAAATAAGGGAAATTTTTGGAATTTTGCCCAAAAATAAGTGGAATTTCTGAGTTTTGCCCCAAAATAAAGAGAATTTCTGTCTTTATGCCCCAACATATAGGGAATTTCTGCCTTTTTGCTTCACAATTAGGGGAATTTCTGCAATTTTGCTCAAAATACGGGGAATTTCTGCATTTTTGCCCGAAAATAAGAAGATTGCACACCTTTTTGCCATAAAAAGGGAAATTTCTTCATTTTTGCTCCAAAATAAGGGGAATTTCTGCTTTTTTGCCTCTAAATAAGTGGAATTTCTGTCTTTCCCCCCAAAAACAAAGGGAATTTCTGTCGTTTTTGCCCCAAAATAAGGAAAATTTCTGACTTATTACCGTGACATAAGTGAAATTTCAGCAATTTTGCCCCAAAATAAAAGAAATTTCTGCATTTTTGCCCCCAAATAAGGGGAATTTCAGCCTTTTTACCTCAAAATCAGGGGAATTTCTGCATTTTTGCCACAAAATATTAGGAATTTCTGCCTTTTTGCCCCAAAATAAGAAAAATTTCTGCCTATTTTCCCTGAAATAAGTGAAATTTCTGCAATTTTGCCACAAAGTAAATGAAATTTCTCTTTTTTTTTGGACCCTAATAAGGGGAATTTCAGCCTTTTTACCTCAAAATAAGGGGAATTTCTGCATTTTTACCCCAAAATATGGCAAATTTCTGTATTTTTAGCCCAAAATTAAAAAAATTTCTGCAATTTTGTACCAAAATAATACAAATTTTCGCCTTTTTGCCCCCAAATAAGAAAATTTCTACTTTTTTTTCTGAAATAAGTGAAATTTCTGCAATTTTGCCCCAAAATAATTGAAATTTCTGCAATTTTGCCCCAAACTAAGTGAAATTTCTGGAATTTTGTCTCAAAATAAGTGGAATTTCTAGTTTTGCCCCCAAATAAGGACAATTTCTGTTATTTTGCAACAACATATAGGGAATTTCTGCCTTTTTGCCCCACAATTAGAGGAATTTCTGAAATTTTGCTCCAAAATAAGGGGAATTTCTGCTTATTTGCCTCTAAATAAGTAGAATTTCTGCCTTTTTCTCCCAAAACAAAGGGAATTTCTGTATTTTTTGCCCCAAAATAAGGAAAATTTCTGACTTATTACCCTGAAATAAGTGAAATTTCTGCAATTTTGCCCCAAAATAAGGGAAATTTCTGCTTTTTTGCCCCCAAATAAAGGGAATTTCAGCCTTTTTACCTCAAAATATAAGGAATTTCTGAATTTTGGCACAAAATTTTATGAATTTCTGCCCTTTTGCCCCAAAATAAGGAAAATTTCTGCCTTTTTTCCCTTAAATAAGTAAAATTTCTGCAATTTTGCCCCAAAATAAGTGAAATTTCTGCAATTTTGCCCCAAAATAAAAGAAATTTCTGGAATTTTGCCCCAAAATAATTGGAAGTTCTGAGTTATGCTCCAAAATAAAGAGAATTTCTGACTTTTTGCCCCACAATTAGTGAAATTTCTGCAATTTTGCCCTAAAATAAGGGAAATTTCTGCAATTTTTCCCCATAATATGGGAAATTTCTGCAACTTTGCCCCAAAATAAGGGGAATTTCTGTTTTTTGCCCCACAATTAGGGAAATTTCTGCAATTTTGCCCTAAATAAGGGGAATTTCTGCCTTTTCCCCCAAAATATGGGGAATTTCTGCCTTTTTGTCTGAAAATAAGAAGAATGCCTACCTTTATGCCATAAAAAAAAGAAATTTCTTCATTTTTGCTCCAAAATAAGGGGAACTTTTGACTTTTTGCCTCTAAATAAGTGGAATTTCTGTCTTTTTCCCCCAAAACAAAGGGAATTTCTGGTTTTTTTGCCCCAAAATAAGGAAAATTTCTGACTTATTACCCTGAAATAAGTGATATTTCTGCAAATGCCCGAAATAAGGGAAATTTCTGCATTTTTGCCCCCAAATAAGAAGAATTTCAGCCTTTTTACCTCAAAATAAGGGAAATTTCTGCATTTTTGCCACAAAATATTAGGAATTTCTGCATTTTTGCCACAAAATATTAGGAATTTCTGCGTTTTTGCCCCAAAATAAGAAAATTTCTCCTTTTTTTTGAAATAAGTAAAATTTCTGCAATTTTGCCCCAAAATAAGTGAAATTTCTGCAATTTTGCCCCAAAATAAGGGAAATTTCTGGAATTTTTCCCCAAAGTAAGTGGAATTTATGAGTTATACTTCAAAATAAGGAGAATTTCTGTCTTTCTGCCCCTACATAAAGGGAATTTCTGCCTTTTTGCCCCACAATTAGGGGAATTTCTTCAATTTTGCTCCAAAATACGGGGAATTTCTGCCTTTTTGCCCGAAAATAAGAAGAATGCATACATTTTGCCATAAAAAAGAGAAATTTCTTCATTTTTGCTCCAAAATAAGGGGAATTTCTGCTTTTTGCCTCTAAATAAGTGGAATTTCTGACTTTTTCCCCCAAAACAAAAGGAATTTCTGTCTTTTTTGCCCCAAAATAAGGGAAATTTCTGCCTTTTTGCCCTTATATAAGGGGAATTTCAGCATTTTTACCTCAAAGTAAAAGGAATTTCTGCATTTTTGCCCCAAAATATGGGAAATTTCTGCCTTTTTGCCCTAAAATAAGAAAATTTTCTGCCATTTTGTAACAAAATAAAAGAATTTTCTGCCTTTTTGCTCCAAAATAAAAAAATTTCTCCTTTTTTTCTGAATTAAGTGAAATATCTGCAATTTTGCCCCAAAATAAGTGAAATTTCTGCAATTTTGCCCCAAAATAAGGGAAATTTCTGGAATTTTGCCCCAAAGTAAGTGGAATTTATGAGTTTTACCCCAAAATAAGGAGAATTTCTGTCTTTCTGCCTTAACATATAGGGAATTTCTGCTTTTTTGCCCCACAATTAGGGGAATTTCTGCAATTTAGCTCCAAAATACGGGGAATTTCTGCTTTTTTGCCTGAAAATAAGAAGAATGCATACCTTTTTGCCATAAAAAAGGGAAATTTCTTCATTTTTGCTCCAAATTAAGGGGAATTTCTGCTTTTTTGCCTCTAAATAAGTGGAATTTCTGTGTTTTTCCCCCAAAACAAAGGGAATTTCTGTATTTTTTGCCCCAAAATAAGGAAAATTTCTGACTTATTACCCTGAAATAAGTGAAATTTCTGCAATTTTGCCCCAAAATAAGGGAAATTTCTGGAATTTTGCCCCAAAGTAAGTGGAATTTATGAGTTTTACCCCAAAATAAGGAGAATTTCTGTCTTTCTGCCTTAACATATAGGGAATTTCTGCTTTTTTGCCCCACAATTAGGGGAATTTCTGCAATTTAGCTCCAAAATACGGGGAATTTCTGCCTTTTTGCCTGAAAATAAGAAGAATGCATACCTTTTTGCCTTAAAAAAGGAAAATTTATTCATTTTTGCTCCAAAATAAGGGGAATTTCTGCTTTTTTGCCTTTAAATATGTGGAATTTCTGTATTTTTCCCCCCAAACAAAGGGAATTTCTGTCTTTTTGCCCCAAAATAAAAAAAAATTTCTGACTTTTTACCCTGAAATAAGTGAAATTTCTTCCATTTTTCCCAAAAATAAGGGAAATTTCTGCCTTTTTGCCCCCAAATAAGGGGAATTTCAGCATTTTTACCTCAAAATAAGGGAAATTTCTGCATTTTTGCAACAAAATATTAGGAATTTTTGCATTTTTGCCACAAAATATTAGGAATTTCTGCCTTTTTGCCTCTAAATAAGTGGAATTTCTGTTTTTTTCCCCCAAAACAAAGGGAATTTCTGTCTTTTTGCCCCAAGATTAAAAAAATTTCTGACTTATTACCCTGAAATAAGTGAAATTTCTTCCATTTTTCTCCAAAATAAAGGAAATTTCTGCCTTTTTGCTCCCATATAAAGGAAATTTCAGCCTTTTTACCTCAAAATAAGGGGAATTTCTACATTTTTGCCACAAAATATTTAGAATTTGTGCCTTTTTGCCCAAAAAAAAGGAAAATTTCTGCCATTTTTCCCTGAAATAAGTGAAATTTCTGCAATTTTGCCCCAAAATAAGGGAAATTTCTTCTTTTTGCCCCCAAATAATGGGAATTTCAGCCTTTTTACCTAAAAATAAGGGGAATTTCTGCATTTTTGCCCCAAAATATGGGAAATTTCGGCCTTTTTGCCCCAAAATAAAAAAAATTTCTGCCATTTTGTACCAAAATAAAAGATATTTCTGCCTTTTTGCTTCAAAATAAGAAAATTTCTCCCTTTTTTCTGAAATAAGTGAAATTTCTGCAATTTTGCCCCAAAATAAGTGAAATTTCTGCAATTTTGCCCCAAAATAAGTGAAATTTCTGGAATTTTGCCCCAAACTAAGTGGAATTTCTGAGTTTTACCCCAAAATAAGGAGAATTTCTGTCTTTATGCCTTAACATATAGGGAATTTCTGCCTTTTTGCCCCACAATTAGGGGAATTTCTGCAATTTTGCTCCAAAATACGGGGAATTTCTGCCTTTTTGCCCGAAAATAAGAAAAATGCATACCTTTTTGCCATAAAAAAGAGAAATTTCTTCATTTTTGCTCCAAAATAAAAGGAATTTCTGCTTTTTTGCCTCTAAATAAGTGGAATTTCTGTCTTTTCCCCCAAAACAAAGCGAATATCTCTCTTTTTTGCCCCAAAATAAGGAAAATTTCTGACTTATTACCCTGAAATAAGTGAAATTTCTGGAATTTTGCCCCAAAATAAGGGAAATTTCTGCATTTGCCCACAAATAAGGGGAATTTCAGCCTTTTTACCTCAAAATAAGGGGAATTTCTGCATTTTTGCCAAAAAATATTGGAATTTCTGCCTTTTTGCTACAAAATAAGTGAAATTTCTGCAATTTTGCCCCAAAATATGGGAAATTTATGGAATTTTGCCCCAAAATAAGTGGAATTTCTGAGTTCTGCTCCAAAATAAAGAGAATTTCTGGCTTTATGCCCACATATAGGGAATTTCTGCTTTTTTGCCCCAAAATTAGGGGAATTTCTGCAATTTTGCTCCAAAATACGGGGTATTTCTGCCTTATTGCCTGAAAATAAGAAGAATGCATATCTTTTTGCCATAAAAAAGGAAAATTTCTTCATTTTTACTCCAAAATAAGGGGAATTTCTGCTTTTTTGCCTCTAAATAAGTGGAATTTCTGTATTTTCCCCCCAAACAAAGGGAATTTCTGTCTTTTTGCCCCAAAATAAAAAAAAATTTCTGACTTATTACCATGAAATAAGTGAAATTTCTTCCATTTTTCTCCAAAATAAGGGAAATTTCTGCCTTTTTGCCCCCAAATAAGGGGAATTTCAGCATTTTTACCTCAAAATAAGGGAAATTTCTGCATTTTTGCAACAAAATATTAGGAATTTCTGCATTTTTGCCACAAAATATTAGGAATTTCTGCCTTTTTGCCCCAAAATATGGGAAATTTCTGCTTTTTTGCCCAAAAATAAAAAAAAATTTCTGCAATTTTGTACCAAAATAAAAGAAATTTCTGCCTTTTTGCCCCAAAATAAGAAAATTTATCCTTTTTTTCTGAAATAAGTGAAATATCTGCAATTTTGCCCCAAAATAAGTGAAATTTCTGCAATTTTGCCCCAAAATAAGGGAAATTTCTGGAATTTTGCCCCAAAGAAAGTGGAATTTATGAGTTTTGCCCCAAAATAAAGAGAATTTCTGTCTTTATGCCCCAACATATAAGGATTTTTTGCCTTTTTGCCCCACAATTAGGGGAATATCTGCAATTTTGCTCCAAAATACGTGGATTTTCTGCCTTTTTGCCCGAAAATAAGAAGAATGCATACCTTTTTGCCATAAAAAAGGAAAATTTCTTCATTTTTGCTCCAAAATAAGGGGAACTTCTGCTTTTTTGCCTCTAAATAAGTGGAATTTCTGTCTCTTTCCCCCAAAACAAAGGGAATTTCTGTCTTTTTGCCCCAAAATAAAAAAAATTTCTGACTTATTACCATGAAATAAGTGAAATTTCTTCCATTTTTCTCCAAAATAAAGGAAATTTCTGCCTTTTTGCTCCCATATAAAGGAAATTTCAGCCTTTTTACCTCAAAATAAGGGGAATTTCTACATTTTTGCCACAAAATATTTAGAATTTGTGCCTTTTTGCCCAAAAAAAAGGAAAATTTCTGCCATTTTTCCCTGAAATAAGTGAAATTTCTGCAATTTTGCCCCAAAATAAGGGAAATTTCTTCTTTTTGCCCCCAAATAATGGGAATTTCAGCCTTTTTACCTAAAAATAAGGGGAATTTCTGCATTTTTGCCCCAAAATATGGGAAATTTCGGCCTTTTTGCCCCAAAATAAAAAAAATTTCTGCCATTTTGTACCAAAATAAAAGATATTTCTGCCTTTTTGCTTCAAAATAAGAAAATTTCTCCCTTTTTTCTGAAATAAGTGAAATTTCTGCAATTTTGCCCCAAAATAAGTGAAATTTCTGCAATTTTGCCCCAAAATAAGTGAAATTTCTGGAATTTTGCCCCAAACTAAGTGGAATTTCTGAGTTTTACCCCAAAATAAGGAGAATTTCTGTCTTTATGCCTTAACATATAGGGAATTTCTGCCTTTTTGCCCCACAATTAGGGGAATTTCTGCAATTTTGCTCCAAAATACGGGGAATTTCTGCCTTTTTGCCCGAAAATAAGAAAAATGCATACCTTTTTGCCATAAAAAAGAGAAATTTCTTCATTTTTGCTCCAAAATAAAAGGAATTTCTGCTTTTTTGCCTCTAAATAAGTGGAATTTCTGTCTTTTCCCCCAAAACAAAGCGAATATCTCTCTTTTTTGCCCCAAAATAAGGAAAATTTCTGACTTATTACCCTGAAATAAGTGAAATTTCTGGAATTTTGCCCCAAAATAAGGGAAATTTCTGCATTTGCCCACAAATAAGGGGAATTTCAGCCTTTTTACCTCAAAATAAGGGGAATTTCTGCATTTTTGCCAAAAAATATTGGAATTTCTGCCTTTTTGCTACAAAATAAGTGAAATTTCTGCAATTTTGCCCCAAAATATGGGAAATTTATGGAATTTTGCCCCAAAATAAGTGGAATTTCTGAGTTCTGCTCCAAAATAAAGAGAATTTCTGGCTTTATGCCCACATATAGGGAATTTCTGCTTTTTTGCCCCAAAATTAGGGGAATTTCTGCAATTTTGCTCCAAAATACGGGGTATTTCTGCCTTATTGCCTGAAAATAAGAAGAATGCATATCTTTTTGCCATAAAAAAGGAAAATTTCTTCATTTTTACTCCAAAATAAGGGGAATTTCTGCTTTTTTGCCTCTAAATAAGTGGAATTTCTGTATTTTCCCCCCAAACAAAGGGAATTTCTGTCTTTTTGCCCCAAAATAAAAAAAAATTTCTGACTTATTACCATGAAATAAGTGAAATTTCTTCCATTTTTCTCCAAAATAAGGGAAATTTCTGCCTTTTTGCCCCCAAATAAGGGGAATTTCAGCATTTTTACCTCAAAATAAGGGAAATTTCTGCATTTTTGCAACAAAATATTAGGAATTTCTGCATTTTTGCCACAAAATATTAGGAATTTCTGCCTTTTTGCCCCAAAATATGGGAAATTTCTGCTTTTTTGCCCAAAAATAAAAAAAAATTTCTGCAATTTTGTACCAAAATAAAAGAAATTTCTGCCTTTTTGCCCCAAAATAAGAAAATTTATCCTTTTTTTCTGAAATAAGTGAAATATCTGCAATTTTGCCCCAAAATAAGTGAAATTTCTGCAATTTTGCCCCAAAATAAGGGAAATTTCTGGAATTTTGCCCCAAAGAAAGTGGAATTTATGAGTTTTGCCCCAAAATAAAGAGAATTTCTGTCTTTATGCCCCAACATATAAGGATTTTTTGCCTTTTTGCCCCACAATTAGGGGAATATCTGCAATTTTGCTCCAAAATACGTGGATTTTCTGCCTTTTTGCCCGAAAATAAGAAGAATGCATACCTTTTTGCCATAAAAAAGGAAAATTTCTTCATTTTTGCTCCAAAATAAGGGGAACTTCTGCTTTTTTGCCTCTAAATAAGTGGAATTTCTGTCTCTTTCCCCCAAAACAAAGGGAATTTCTGTCTTTTTGCCCCAAAATAAAAAAAATTTCTGACTTATTACCATGAAATAAGTGAAATTTCTTCCATTTTTCTCCAAAATAAAGGAAATTTCTGCCTTTTTGCTCCCATATAAAGGAAATTTCAGCCTTTTTACCTCAAAATAAGGGGAATTTCTACATTTTTGCCACAAAATATTTAGAATTTGTGCCTTTTTGCCCAAAAAAAAGGAAAATTTCTGCCATTTTTCCCTGAAATAAGTGAAATTTCTGCAATTTTGCCCCAAAATAAGGGAAATTTCTTCTTTTTGCCCCCAAATAATGGGAATTTCAGCCTTTTTACCTAAAAATAAGGGGAATTTCTGCATTTTTGCCCCAAAATATGGGAAATTTCGGCCTTTTTGCCCCAAAATAAAAAAAATTTCTGCCATTTTGTACCAAAATAAAAGATATTTCTGCCTTTTTGCTTCAAAATAAGAAAATTTCTCCCTTTTTTCTGAAATAAGTGAAATTTCTGCAATTTTGCCCCAAAATAAGTGAAATTTCTGCAATTTTGCCCCAAAATAAGTGAAATTTCTGGAATTTTGCCCCAAACTAAGTGGAATTTCTGAGTTTTACCCCAAAATAAGGAGAATTTCTGTCTTTATGCCTTAACATATAGGGAATTTCTGCCTTTTTGCCCCACAATTAGGGGAATTTCTGCAATTTTGCTCCAAAATACGGGGAATTTCTGCCTTTTTGCCCGAAAATAAGAAAAATGCATACCTTTTTGCCATAAAAAAGAGAAATTTCTTCATTTTTGCTCCAAAATAAAAGGAATTTCTGCTTTTTTGCCTCTAAATAAGTGGAATTTCTGTCTTTTCCCCCAAAACAAAGCGAATATCTCTCTTTTTTGCCCCAAAATAAGGAAAATTTCTGACTTATTACCCTGAAATAAGTGAAATTTCTGGAATTTTGCCCCAAAATAAGGGAAATTTCTGCATTTGCCCACAAATAAGGGGAATTTCAGCCTTTTTACCTCAAAATAAGGGGAATTTCTGCATTTTTGCCAAAAAATATTGGAATTTCTGCCTTTTTGCTACAAAATAAGTGAAATTTCTGCAATTTTGCCCCAAAATATGGGAAATTTATGGAATTTTGCCCCAAAATAAGTGGAATTTCTGAGTTCTGCTCCAAAATAAAGAGAATTTCTGGCTTTATGCCCACATATAGGGAATTTCTGCTTTTTTGCCCCAAAATTAGGGGAATTTCTGCAATTTTGCTCCAAAATACGGGGTATTTCTGCCTTATTGCCTGAAAATAAGAAGAATGCATATCTTTTTGCCATAAAAAAGGAAAATTTCTTCATTTTTACTCCAAAATAAGGGGAATTCCTGCTTTTTTGCCTCTAAATAAGTGGAATTTCTGTATTTTCCCCCCAAACAAAGGGAATTTCTGTCTTTTTGCCCCAAAATAAAAAAAAATTTCTGACTTATTACCATGAAATAAGTGAAATTTCTTCCATTTTTCTCCAAAATAAGGGAAATTTCTGCCTTTTTGCCCCCAAATAAGGGGAATTTCAGCATTTTTACCTCAAAATAAGGGAAATTTCTGCATTTTTGCAACAAAATATTAGGAATTTCTGCATTTTTGCCACAAAATATTAGGAATTTCTGCCTTTTTGCCCCAAAATATGGGAAATTTCTGCTTTTTTGCCCAAAAATAAAAAAAAATTTCTGCAATTTTGTACCAAAATAAAAGAAATTTCTGCCTTTTTGCCCCAAAATAAGAAAATTTATCCTTTTTTTCTGAAATAAGTGAAATATCTGCAATTTTGCCCCAAAATAAGTGAAATTTCTGCAATTTTGCCCCAAAATAAGGGAAATTTCTGGAATTTTGCCCCAAAGAAAGTGGAATTTATGAGTTTTGCCCCAAAATAAAGAGAATTTCTGTCTTTATGCCCCAACATATAAGGATTTTTTGCCTTTTTGCCCCACAATTAGGGGAATATCTGCAATTTTGCTCCAAAATACGTGGATTTTCTGCCTTTTTGCCCGAAAATAAGAAGAATGCATACCTTTTTGCCATAAAAAAGGAAAATTTCTTCATTTTTGCTCCAAAATAAGGGGAACTTCTGCTTTTTTGCCTCTAAATAAGTGGAATTTCTGTCTCTTTCCCCCAAAACAAAGGGAATTTCTGTCTTTTTGCCCCAAAATAAAAAAAATTTCTGACTTATTACCATGAAATAAGTGAAATTTCTTCCATTTTTCTCCAAAATAAGGAAAATTTCTGCCTTTTTGCCCCCAAATAAAGGAAATTTCAGCCTTTTTACCTCAAAATAAGGGTATTTGTACATTTTTGCCACAAAATATTTAGAATTTCTGCGTTTTTGCCCAAAAATAAGGAAAATTTCTGCCCTTTTTCCCTGAAATAAGTGAAATTTCTGCAATTTTGCACCAAAATAAGGGAAATTTTTCTTTTTTGCCTCCACATTAGGGGAATTTCAGCCTTTTTACCTAAAAATAAGGGGAATTTCTGCATTTTTGCCCCAAAATATGGGAAATTTCTGCCTTTTTGCCCCAAAATAAAAAAAAATTTTGCCATTTTGTACCAAAATAAAAGAAATTTCTGCCTTTTTGCTTCAAAATAAGAAAATTTCTCCCTTTTTTCTGAAATAAGTGAAATTTCTGCAATTTTGCCACAAAATAAGTGAAATTTCTGCAATTTTGCCCTAAAATAAGGGAAATTTCTGGAATTTTGCCTCAAAATAAGTGGAATTTCTGAATTTTGCCCCAAAATAAGGAGAATTTCTGTCTTTTCCCCCAATATATAGGGAATATCTGCCTTTTTGCCCCACAATTAGGGGATTTTCTGCAATTTGGTCCAAAATACGGGGTATTTCTGCCTTTTTGCGCGAAAATAAGAAGAATGCATACCTTTTTGCCATAAAAAAAGAAATTTCTTCATTTTTGCTCCAAAATAAGGGGAATTTCTACTTTTAAGCCTCTAAATAAGTGGAATTTCTGTTTTTTTCCCAAACAAAGGGAATTGCTGTATTTTTGCCCCAAAATAAGGAAAATTTCTGACTTATTACCGTGAAATAAGTGAAATTTCAGCAATTTAGCCCCAAAATAAGAGAAATTTTTTCCTTTTTGCCCCCAAATAAGGAGAATTTCAGCCTTTTTACCTCAAAATAAGGGGAATATCTGCATTTTTGCCCCAAAATATGGGAAATTACTGCCCTTTTGCCCCAAAATAAGAAAAATTTCTGCAACTTTGTAACAAAATAACAAAAATTTCTGCCTTTTTGCCCCAAAATAAAAAAATTTCTTCTTTTTTTCTGAAATAAGTGAAATTTCTGCAATTTTGCCCCAAAATAAGAAAAATTTCTGGAATTTTGCCCCAAAATAAGTGGAATTTCTGCAATTTTGCCCCAAAATAAGGGAAAATTCTGGAATTTTGCCCCAAAATAAGTGGAATTTCTGAGTTCTGCCCCAAAATAAGGAGAATTTCTGTCTTTATGCCCCAACATATAGGGAATTTCTGCCTTTTTGCCTCAAAATTAGGCGAAATTCTGCAATTTAGCACCAAATAAGCGGAATTTCTGCCTTTTTGCCCGAAAATAAGAAGAATGCATACCTTTTTGCCATAAAAAATAGAAATTTCTTCATTTTTGCTCCAAAATAAGGGGAATTTCTACTTTTAAGCCTCTAAATAAGTGGAATTTCTGTTTTTTTCCCAAACAAATGGAATTGCTGTATTTTTGCCCCAAAATAAGGAAAATTTCTAACTTATTACCGTGAAATAAGTGAAATTTCAGCAATTTAGCCCCAAAATAAGAGAAATTTTTTCCTTTTGGCCCCCAAATAAGGAGAATTTCAGCCTTTTTACCTCAAAATAAGGGGAATATCTGCATTTTTGCCCCAAAATATGGGAAATTACTGCCCTTTTGCCCAAAAATAAGAAAAAATTCTGCAACTTTGTAACAAAATAAAAGAAATTTTTGCCTTTTTGCCCCAAAATAAAAAAATTTCTTCTTTTTTTCTGAAATAAGTGAAATTTCTGCAATTTTGCCCCAAAATAAGAAAAATTTCTGGAATTTTGCCCCAAAATAATTGGAATTTCTGAGTTTTACCCCAAAATAAGGAGAATTTCTGTTTTTATGCCTTCACATATAGGGAATTTCTTCATTTTGCTTCACAATTAAAGGAATTTCTGTAATTTTGCTCCAAAATACGGGAAATTTCTGCCTTTTTGCCCGAAAATAAGAAGAATGCATAACTTTTTGCCATAAAAAAGGGAAATTTCTTCATTTTTGCTCCAAAATAAAAGGAATTTCTGCTTTTTTGCCTCTAAATAAGTGGAATTTCTGTTTTTTTCCCCCAAAACAAAGAGAATTTCTGTCTTTTTTGCCCCAAAATAAGGAAAATTTCTGACTTATTACTCTGAAATAAGTGAAATTTCTGCAATTTTGCACCAAAAAAAGGGAAATTTCTGCCTTTTTTCCCCCAAATAAGGGGAATTTCATTCTTTTTACCTCAAAATAAGGGAAATTTCTGCATTTTTGCTACAAAATATTAGGAATTTCTGCCTTTTTTCCCCAAAATAAGAAAAATTTCTGCCTATTTTCCCTGAAATAAGTGAAATTTCTGCAATTTTGCCCCAAAATAAGTGAAATTTCTGCAATTTTGCCCCAAAATAAGGGTAATTTCTGGAATTTTGCCCCAAAATAAGTGGAATTTCTGAGTTCTGCCCCAAAATAAGGAGAATTTCTGTCTTTATGCCCCAACATATAGGGAATTTCTGACTTTTTGCCTCAAAATTAGGCGAAATTCTGCAATTTAGCTCCAAAATACGAGGAATTTCTGCCTTTTTGCCCGAAAATAAGAAGAATGCATACCTTTTTGCCATAAAAAAAAGAAATTTCTTCATTTTTGCTCCAAAATAAGGGGAATTTCTACTTTTAAGCCTCTAAATAAGTGGAATTTCTGTTTTTTTCCCAAACAAAGGGAATTTCTGTATTTTTGCCCCAAAATAAGGAAAATTTCTGACTTATTACCGTGAAATAAGTGAAATTTCAGCAATTTTGCCCCAAAATAAGCGAAATTTTTTCCTTTTTTCCCCCAAATAAGGGGAATTTCAGCCTTTTACATCAAAATAAGGGGAATTTCTGCATTTTTGCCCCAAAATATGAGAAATTTCTGCCCTTTTGCCCCAAAATAAGAAAAATTTAGCAACTTTGTAACAAAATAAAAGAAATTTCTGCCTTTTTGCCTCAAAATAAGAAAATTACTCCTTTTTTTCTGAAATAAGTGAAATTTCTGCAATTTTGCCCCAAAATAAGGGAAATTTCTGGAATTTTGCCCCAAAATAAGTGGAATTTCTGAGTTTTACCCCAAAATAAGGAGAATTTCTGTCTTTATGCCTTAACATATAGGGAATTTCTGCATTTTGCTTCACAATTAGGGGAATTTCTGCAATTTTGCTCCAAAATACAGGAAATTTCTGCCTTTTTGCCCGAAAATAAGAAGAATGCATACCTTTTTGCCATAAAAAATGGAAATTTCTTCATTTTTGCTCCAAAATAAGGGGAATTTCTGCTTTTTTGCCTCTAAATAAGTGGAATTTCTGTCTTTTTCCCCCCAAAACAAAGGGAATTTCTGTCTATTTTGCCCCAAAATACAGAAAATTTCTGACTTATTACCCTGAAGTAAGTGAAATTTCTGCAATTTTGCCCCAAAATGAGGGAAATTTCTGCCTTTTTGCCCCCAAATAAAAAAAATATCAGCCTTTTTACCTCAGAATAAGGGAAATTTCTGTATTTTTTCCCCAAAATAAGGTAAATTTCTGCCTTTTTGCCCCCAAATAAGGGGAATTTCAGCATTTTTAACTCAAAATAAGAAAAATTTCTGCATTTTTGCAACAAAATATTAGGAATTTCTGCCTTTTTGCCCCAAAATAAGAAAATTTCTCCTTTTTTTTTGAAATAATTGAAATTTCTGCAATTTTGCCCCAAAATAAGTGAAATTTCTGCAATTTTGCCCCAAGAAAAAAGAAATTTCTGGAATTTTACCCAAAAGTAAGTGGAATTTATGAGTTTTACCCCAAAAGAAAAAGAATTTCTGTCTTTCTGCCCCAACATATAGGGAATTTCTGCCTTTTTGCCCCACAATTAGGAAACTTTCTTCAATTTTGCTCAAAAATACGGGGAATTTCTGCCTTTTTGCCCGAAAATAAGAAGAATGCATACCTTTTTGCCATAAAAAGGGAAATTTCTTCATTTTTGCTTCAAAATAAGGGGAATTTCTGCTTTTTTTCCTCTAAATAAGTGGAATTTCTGACTTTTTCCCAAAAAACAAAAGGAATTTCTGTCTTTTTTGCCCCAAAATAAGGAAAATTTGTTACTTATTACCCTGAAATAAGTGAAATTTCTGCAATTTTGCCACAAAATAAGGGAAATTTCTGCCTTTTTGCCCCCAAATAAAAGGAATTTCAGCCTTTTTACCTCAAAATCAGGGGAATTTCTGCATTTTTGCCCCAAAATATGGGAAATTTCTGCCTTTTTGCCCCAAAATAAGAAAAATTTCTGCAATTTTGTACCAAAATAAAAGAAAATTTTGCCTTTTTGCCCCAAAATAAGAAAATTTCTCCTTTTTTTCTGAAATAAGTGAAATATCTGCAATTTTGCCCCAAATAAGTGAAATTTCTGCAATTTTGCCCCAAAATAAGGGAAATTTCTGGAATTTTGCCCCAAAGTAAGTGGAATTTATGAGTTTTACCACAAAATAAGGAGAATTTCTGTCTTTCTGCCCCAACATATAGGGAATTTCTGCCTTTTTGCCCCACAATTTGGGGAATTTCTGCAATTTTGCTCCAAAATACGGGGAATTTCCGCCTTTTTGCCCGAAAATAAGAAGAATGCATAACTTTTTGCCATAAAAAAGGGAAATTTCTTCATTTTTGCTCCAAAATAAAAGGAATTACTGCTTTTTTGCCTCTAAATAAGTGGAATTTCTGTGTTTTTCTCCCAAAACAAAGCGAATATCTCTCTTTTTTCCCCCAAAATAAGGAAAATTTCTGACTTATTACCCTGAAATAAGTGAAATTTCTGCAATTTTGCCCGAAAATAAGGGAAATTTCTGCATTTGCCCACAAATAAGGGGACTTTCAGCCTTTTTACCTCAAAATAAGGTGAATTTGTGCATTTTTGCCAAAAAATATTGGAATTTGTGCCTTTTTGCCCCAAAATAAGTGAAATTTCTGCAATTTTGCCCCAAAATATGGGAAATTTCTGGAATTTTGCCCCAAAATAAGTGGAATTTCTGAGTTCTGCCCCAAAATAAAAAGAATTTCTGTCTTTATGCCCCAATATATAGGGAATTTCTGCATTTTTGCCCCAAAATTAGGGGAATTTCTGCAATTTTGCTCCAAAATACGGGGAATTTCTGCCTTTTTGCCTGAAAATAAGAAGAATGCATAGCTTTTTGCCATAAAAAAAAATTTCTTCATTTTTGCTAAAAATAAGGGGAATTTCTGCTTTTTTGCCACTAAATAAGTGGAATTTCTGTATTTTTCCCCCCAAACAAAGGGAATTTCTGTCTTTTTGCCCCAAAATAAGAAAAATTTCTGACTTATTACCCTCAAATAAGTGAAATTTCTTCCATTTTTCTCCAGAATAAGGGAAATTTCTGCCTTTTTGCCCCCAAAATAAGGGAAATTTCAGCATTTTTACCTCAAAATAAGGGAAATTTCTGCATTTTTGCAACAAAATATTAGGAATTTCTGCATTTTAGCCACAAAATATTAGGAATTTCTGCCTTTTTGCCCCAAAATAAGAAAATTTCTCCTTTTTTTGAAACAAGTGAAATTTCTGCAATTTTGCCCCAAAATAAGTGAAATTTCTGCAATTTTGTCCCAAAATAAGGGAAATTTCTGGAATTTTGCCCAAAAGTAAGTGGAATTTATGAGTTTTACCCCAAAAGAAGAAGAATTTCTGTCTTACTGCCCCAACATATAGAGAATTTCTGCCTTTTTGCCCCACAATTTTGGGAATTTCTGCAATTTTCATCCAAAATACAGGGAATTTCTGCCTTTTTGCCCGAAAATAAGAAGAATGCATTCCTTTTTGCAATAAAAAATGGAAATTTCTTCATTTTTGCTCCAAAATAAGGGGAATTTCTGCTTTTTTGCCTCTAAATAAGTGGAATTTCTGTCTTTTTCCCAAAAAACAAAGGGAATTTTTTTTTTGCCCCAAAATAAGGAAAATTTCTGACTTATTACCCTGAAATAAGTGAAATTTCTGTAATTTTGCCACAAAATAAGGGAAATTTCTGCCTTTTTGCCTTCAAATAAGGGGAATTTCAGCCTTTTTAACTCAAAATCAGGGGAATTTCTGCATTTTTGCCCCAAAATATGGGAAATTTCTGCCTTTTTGCCCCAAAATAAATTAAATTTCTGCAATTTTGTATCAAAATAAAAGAAATTTCTGCCTTTTGCCCCAAAATAAGAAAATTTCTCCTTTTTTTCTGAAATAAGTGAAATTTCTGCAATTTTGCCCCAAAATATGTGAAATTTCTGCAATTTTGCCCCAAAATAAGGGAAATTTCTGGAATTTTGCCCCAAAGTAAGTGGAATTTATGAGTTTTAACTTAAAATAAGGAGAATTTCTGTCTTTCTGCCCCAACATATAGGGAATTTCTGCCTTTTTGCCCCACAATTAGGGGAATTTCTGCAATTTTGCTCCAAAATACAGGGAATTTCTGCCTTTTTGCCCGAAAATGAGAAGAATGCATACCTTTTTGCCATAAAAAAGGGAAATTTCTTCATTTTTGCTCCAAAATAAAAGGAATTTCTGCTTTTTTGCCTCTAAATAAGTGGAATTTCTGTTTTTTTCTCCCAAACAAATCGAATTTCTCTGTTTTTTGCCCCTAAATAAGGAAAATTTTTGACTTATTACCCTGAGATAAGTGAAATTTCTGCAATTTTGCCCGAAAATAAGGGAAATTTCTGCATTTGCCCACAAATAAGGGGAATATCAGCCTTTTTACCTCAAAATAAGGGGAATTTCTGCATGTTTGCCAAAAAATATTAGAATTTCTGCATTTTTGCCCCAAAATAAGGGAAATTTCTGCCTATTTTCTCTTAAATAAGTGAAATTTCTGCAATTTTGCCCCAAAATAAGTGAAATTTCTGCAATTTTGCCCCAAAATAAGTGGAATTTCTGAGTTCTGCCCCAAAATAAAGAGAATTTCTGTCTTTATGCCCCAACATAAAAGGAATTTTTGCCTTTTTGCCCCACAATTAGGGGAATTTCTGAAATTTTGCTCAAAAATATGTGGAATTTCTGCCTTTTTGCCCAAAAAATAAGAAGAATGCATACCTTTTTGCCATAAAAAAAGAAAATTTCTTCATTTTTGCTCCAAAATAAGGGGAATTTCTGCTTTTTTGCCTCTAAATAAGTGGAATTTCTGTCTTTTTCCCCCAAAACAAAGGGAATTTCTGTCTTTTTGCCCCAAAATAAAAAAAATTTCTGACTTATTACCCTGAAATAAGTGAAATTTCTTCCATTTTTCTCCAAAATAAGGGAAATTTCTGCCTTATTGCCCCAAATAAAGGAAATTTCAGCCTTTTTACTTCAAAATAAGCGGAATTTCTACATTTTTGCCACAAAATATTTAGAATTTCTGCCTTTTTGCCCAAAAATAAGGAAAATTTCTGCCCTTTTTTCCTGATATAAGTGAAATTTCTGCAATTTTGCCCCAAAATAAGGAAAATTTCTGCTTTTTGCCCCCAAATAAGTGGAATTTCAGCATTTTTACCTAAAAATAAAAAAAAATTTCTGCATTTTTGCCCCAAAATATGGGAAATTTCTGCCTTTTTGCCCCAAAATAAGAAAAATTTCTGCCATTTTGTACCAAAATAAAAGAAATTTCTGCCTTTTTGCTTCAAAATAAGAAAATTTCTTTTTTTTTTCTGAAATAAGTGAAATTTCTGCAATTTTGCCCCAAAATAAGGGAAATTTTTGCAATTTTGCCCCAAAATAAGAGGAATTTCTGAGTTTTACCCCAAAATAAGGAGAATTTCTGTCTTTATGCCCCAACATATAGGTAATTTCTGCCTTTTTGCCCCACAATTAGGGGAATTTCTGCAATTTTGCTCCAAAATACGGGGAATTTCTGCCTTGTTGCCCGAAAATAAGAAGAATGCATAACTTTGCCATAAAAAAGGGAAATTTCTTCATTTTTGGTCCAAAATAAGGGGAATTTCTGCTTTTTTGCCCCAAAATAAGGAAAATTTCTGGCTTATTACCCTGAAATAAGTGAAATTTCTGCAATTTTGCCCCAAAATAAGGAAAATTTCTGCCATTTTTGTCCCCAAATAAGGGAAATTTCAGCCTTTTTACCTCAAAATAAGAGGAATTTCTGCATTTTTGCCACAAAATATTAGGAATTTCTGCCTTTTTGCCCAAAAATAAGGAAAATTTCTGCCTTTTTTCCCTGAATAAGTGAAATTTCTGCAATTTTGCCCCAAAATAAAAAAAATTTCTGCCTTTTTGCCCCCAAATAAGGGGAATTTCAGCCTTTTTACTTCAGAATAAGGGGAATTTCTGAATTTTGGCACAAAATATTATGAATTTCTGCTTTTTGCCCCAAAATAAGGAAAATTTCTGCCTTTTTTCCCTGAAATAAGTGAAATTTCTGCAATTTTGCCCCAAAATAAGTGAAATTTCTGCAGTTTTGCCTCAAAATAAAATAAATTTCTGGAATTTTGCCCCAAAATAAGTGGAATTTCTGAGTTCTGCCCCAAAATAAAGAGAATTTCTGCCTTTTTGCCCCACAATTAGTGAAATTTCTGCAATTTTGCCCTAAAATAATGGAAATTTCTGCAATTTTTCCCCATAATAAGAAAAATTTCTGCAATTTTGCCCCAAAATAAGGGGAATTTCTGTTTTTTGCCCCACAATTAGGGAAATTTCTGCAATTTTTCCCTAAATAAAGGGAATTTCTTCCTTTTGCCCCAAAATATGGGGAATTTCTGCCTTTTTGTCTGAAAATAAGAAGAATGCCTACCTTTTTGCCATAGAAAAGGGAAATTTCTTCATTTTTGCTCCAAAATAAGGGGAACTTTTGCCTTTTTGCCTCTAAATAAGGGAATTTTTGTCTTTTTCCCCCAAAACAAAGGGAATTTATGGTTTTTTTGCCCCAAAATAAGGAAAATTTCTCACTTATTACCCTGAAATAAGTGAAATTTCTAAAAATTGCCCCAAAATAAGAGAAATTTCTGCATTTTTGCCCACAAATAAAAAGAATTTCCGAGTTTTTACCTAAAAATAAGGGAAATTTCTACATTTTTGCAACAAAATATTAGGAATTTCTGCATTGTTGCCACAAAATAAAAATTTTTTCCTTTTTTTTTTGAAATAAGTGAAATTTCTGCAATTTTGCCCCAAAATAAGTGAAATTTCTGCAATTTTGCCCCAAAATAAGGAAAATTTCTGGAATTTTGCCCCAAAGTAAGTGGAATTTATGAGTTTTACCCCAAAATAAAGAGAATTTTGTCTTTCTGCCCAAACATATAGGGAATTTATGCCTTTTTGCCACACAATTAGGAAAATTTCTACAATTTTGCTCCAAAATACGGGGAATTTCTGCCTTTTTGCCCAAAAATAAGAAGAATGCATACCTTTTTGCCATAAAAAAGGGAAATTTCTTCATTTTTGCGCCAATATGAAAGGAATTTCTGCTTTTTTGCCTCTAAATAAGTGGAGTTTCTCTCTTTTTCCCCCAAAACAAAGGGAATTTCTCTTTTTTTTCCCCAAAATAAGGAAAATTTCTGACTTATTACCCTGAAATAAGTGAAATTTTTTCCATTTTTCCCCATAATAATGGAAATTTTTGCCTTTTTGCCCCCAAATAAGGAGAATTTCAGCCTTTTTACCTCAAAATAAAAGGAATTTCTGCATTTTTGACCCAAAATATAGGAAATTTCTGCCTTTTTGCCCCAAAATAAGAAAATTTCTTTTTTTTTCTAAAATAAGTGAAATTTCTGCAATTTTGCCCCAAAATAAGTGAAATTTCTGCAATTTTGCCCCAAAATAAGGGAAATTTCTGGAATTTTGCCTCAAAATAAGTGGAATTTCTGAGTTTTGCCCCAAAATAAGGAGAATTTCTGTCTTTTTGCCCCAACATATATGGAATTTCGGCCTTTTTGCCCCACAATTGAGAATCTCTGCAATTTTGCTCCAAAATACGGGGTATTTCTTCATTTTTGCCCAAAAATAAGAAGAATCCATAACTTTTTGCCATAAAAAAGGGAAATTTCTTCATTTTTGCTCCAAAATAAGGGGAATTTCTGCTTTTTTGCCTCTAAATAAGTGGAATTTCTGTCTTTTCCGCCAAAACAAAGGGAATTTCTGTCTTTTTTGCTTCAAATTAAGGAAAATTTCTGACTTATTACCCTGAAATAAGTGAAATTTCTGCAATTTTGCCCCGAAAATAAGTGAAATTTCTGCCATTTTTGTCCCCAAATAAGGGAAATTTCAGCCTTTTTATTTCAAAATAAGAGGAATTTCTGCATTTTTGCCACAAAATATTAGGAATTTCTGTCTTTTTGCCCAAAAATAAGGAAAATTTCTGCCTTTTTTCCCTGAAATAAGTGAAATTTCTGCAATTTTGCCCCAAAATAAAGAAAATTTCTGCCTTTTTGCCCCCAAATAAGGGGAATTTCAGCCTTTTTACTTCAGAATAAGGGGAATTTATGAATTTTGGCACAAAATATTATGAATTTCTGCCTTTTGCCCCAAAATAAGGAAAATTTCTGCCTTTTCTTTCTGAAATACGTGAAATTTCTGCAATTTTGCCCCAAAATAAGTGAAATTTCTGCAGTTTTGCCTCAAAATAAAATAAATTTCTGGAATTTTGCCCCAAAATAAGTGGAATTTCTGAGTTTTGCCCCAAAATAAAGAGAATTTCTGCCTTTTTGCCCCACAATTAGTGAAATTTCTGCAATTTTGCCCTAAAATAAGGGAAATTTCTGCAATTTTTCCCCATAATAAAAATTTTCTGCAATTTTGCCCCAAAATAAGGGGAATTTCTGTTTTTTGCCCCACAATTAGAAAAATTTCTGCAATTTTGCCCTAAATAAGGGGAATTTCTGCCTTTTGCCCCAAAATATGGGGAATTTCTGCCTTTTTGTCCGAAAATAAGAAGAATGCCTACCTTTTTGCCATAAAAAAGGGAAATTTCTTCATTTTTGCTCCAAAATAAGGGGAACTTTTGACTTTTTGCCTCTAAATAAGGGAATTTCTGGCTTTTTCCCCCAAAACAAAGGGAATTTATGTTTTTTTTGCCCCAAAATAAAGAAAATTTCTGACTTATTACCGTGAAATAAGTGAAATTTCTGAAAATTGCCCCAAAATAAGGAGAATTTCTGCATTTTTGCCCCCAAATAAAAAGAATTTCTGAGTTTTTACCTCAAACTAAGAGAAATTTCTACATTTTTGCAACAAAATATTAGGAATTTCTGCATTGTTGCCACAAAATATTAGGAATTTCTGCCTTTTTGCCCCAAAATAAGAAAATTTTCCTTTTTTTTTTGAAATAAGTGAAATTTCTGCAATTTTGCCCCAAAATAAGTGAAATTTCTGCAATTTTGCCCCAAAATAAGGAAAATTTCTGGAATTTTGCCCCAAAGTAAGTGGAATTTATGAGTTTTACCCCAAAATAAGGAGAATCTTGTCTTTCTGCCCCAACATATAGAGAATTTCTGCCTTTTTGCCCCACAATTAGGAAAATTTCTGCAATTTTGCTCCAAAATATGGGGAATTTCTGCATTTTTGCCCAAAAATAAGAAGAATGCATACCTTTTTGCCATAAAAAGAGAAATTTCTTCATTTTTGCTCCAATATAAAAGGAATTTCTGCTTTTTTACCTCTAAATAAGTGGAATTTCTGTCTTTTTCCCCCAAAACAAAGGGAATTTCTCTCTCTTTTCCCCAAAATAAGGAAAATTTCTGACTTATTACCCTGAAATAAGTGAAATTTTTTCCATTTTTCCCCAAAATAATATAAATTTCTGCCTTTTTGCCCCCAAATAAGGAGAATTTCAGCCTTTTTACCTCAAAATAAAAGGAATTTCTGCATTTTTGCCCCAAAATATAGGAAATTTCTGTCTTTTTGCCCCAAAATAAGAAAAATTTCTGCCATTTTGTACCAAAATAAAAGAAATTTCTGCCTTTTTGCCCCAAAATAAGAAAATTTCTTTTTTTTTCTAAAATAAGTGAAATTTCTGCAATTTTGCCCCAAAATAAGTGAAATTTCTGCAATTTTGCCCCAAAATAAGGGAATTTTCTGGAATTTTGCCTCAAAATAAGTGGAATTTCTGAGTTTTGCCCCAAAATAAGGAGAATTTCTGTCTTTTTGCCCCAACATATAGGGAATTTCTGCCTTTTTGCCCCACAATTGGGAATCTCTGAAATTTTGCTCCAAAATACGGGGTATTTCTGCATTTTTCCCAAAATAAGAAGAATGCATAACTTTTTGCCATAAATAAGGGAAATTTCTTCATTTTTGCTCCAAAATAAAAGAATTTCTGCTTTTTTGCCTCTAAATAAGTGGAATTTCTGTCTTTCTCCCCCAAAACAAACGGAATTTCTGTCTTTTTTGCCCCAAAATAAAAAAAAAAATTCTGACTTATTTCCCTGAAATAAGTGAAATTTCTGCAATTTTGCCCTAAAATAAGGGAAATTTTTGCCTTTTTGCCCCCAAAATAGGGGAATTTCAGCCTTTTAACCTCAAATAAGGGGAATTTCTGCATTTTTGCCACAAAAAATTAGGAATTTTTGCCTTTTTGCCTCAAAATAAGGAAAATTTCTGCCTATTTTCCCAGAAATAAGTGAAATTTCTGCAATTTTGCCCCAAAATAAGTGAAATTTCTGCAATTTTGCCCCAAAATAAGGGAAATTTCTGGAATTTTGCCCCAAAATTAGTTTAATTTCTGAGTTCTGCCCCAAAATAGGGAGAATTTCTGTCTTTATGCCCCAACATATAGGGAATTTCTGCCTTTTAGCCCCACAATTATGGGAATTTGTGCAATTTTGCTCCAAAATATGGGGAATTTCTGCTTTTTTGCCTGAAAATAAGAAGAATGCTTACCTTTTTGCCATAAAAAAGGAAAATTTCTTCATTTTTGCTCCAAAATAAGGGGAATTTCTGCTTTTTTGCCACTAAATAAGTGGAATTTCTGTCTTTTTCCTTCAAAACAAAGGGAATTTCTGTCTTTTTTGCTTCAAAATAAGGAAAATTTCTGACTTATTACCCTGAAATAAGTTAAATTTCTGCAATTTTGCCCCAAAATAAGGGAAATTTCTGCCATTTTGTCACCAAATAAGGGAAATTTCAGCTTTTTACCTCAAAATAAGAGGAATTTCTGCATTTTTGCCTTAAATATTAGGAATTTCTGCCTTTTTGCCCAAAAATAAGGAAAATTTCTGCCTTTTTCCCTGAAATAAGTTAAATTTCTGCAATTTTGCCACAAAATAAGTGAAATTTCTGCCTTTTTGCCCCCAAATAAGGGGAATTTCAGCCTTTTTACTTCAAAATATGGGAAATTTCTGCCTTTTTTGCCCCAAAATATGAAAAATTTCTGCAATTTTGTACCAAAATAATACAAATTTCTGCCTTTTTGCCCCCAAATAAGAAAATTTCTTTTTTTTTCTGAAATAAGTGAAATTTCTGCAATTTTCCTCAAAATAAGTGAAATTTCTGATATTTTGCCTCAAAATAAGTGAAATTTTTGGAATTTTGCCCCAAAATAAGTGTAATTTCTGAGATTTGCCCCCAAAATAAGAAGAATTTCTGTTATTTTGCCCAACATACAGGGAATTTCTTTTTTCTTGCCCCACAATTAGGAGAATTTCTGAAATTTTGCTCCAAAATAAGGGGAATTTCTGCTTTTTGCCTCTAAATAAGTGGAATTTCTGCCTTTTTCTCCCAAAACAAAGGGAATTTCTGTCTTTTTTGCCCCAAAATAAGAAAAATTTCTGACTTATTACCCTGAAATAAGTGAAATTTCTGCAATTTTGACCCAAAATAAGTGAAATTTCTGCAATTTTGGCCCAAAATATGGGAAATTTCATGAATTTTGCCTGAAAATAAGTGGAATTTCTGAGTTTTGACCCAAAATAATGAGAATTTCTGTCTTTTTGCCTCAACATATAGGGAATTTCTGACTTTTTGCCCCACAATTAGGGGAATTTCTGCAATTTTGCTTCAAAATACGGGGTATTTCTGCCTTTTTGCCCGAAAATAAGAAGAATGCATACCTTTTTGCCATAAAAAAGGGAAATTTCTTCATTTTTGCTCCAAAATAAGAGGAATTTCTGCTTTTGCCTCTAAATAACTGGAATTTCTGTCTTTTTCCCCTAAACAAAGGAAATTTCTGTCTTTTTTATACCCAAAATAAGCAAAATTTCTGACTTATTACCCTGAAATAAGTGAAATTTCTGCAATTTTGCCCCAAAATAAGGGAAATTTCTGCCTTTTTGCCCCCAAATAAGGGGAATTTCAGCTTTTTTACCTCAAAAAAAGGGGAATTTCTGCATTTTTGCCACAAAAATTAGGAATTTCTGCCTTTTTGCCCCAAAATAAGGAAAATTTCTGCCTATTTTCCATGAAATAAGTGAAATTTCTGCAATTTTGACCCAAATTAGTGAAATTTCTTCAATTTTGCCCCAAAATAAGGGAAATTTCTGGAATTTTGCCCCAAAATAAGTAGAATTTCTGCATTTTGCCCCCAAATAAGGGGAATTTCAGCCTTTTTACCTCAAAATATGGGAAATTTCTGCCTTTTTTGCCCCAAAATGAGAAAAATTTCTGCAATTTTGTATCAAAATAATACAAATTTCTGCCTTTTTGCCCCCAAAAAAGAAAATTTATTTTTTTTTCTGAAATAAGTGAAATTTCTGCAATTTTCTTCAAAATAAGTGAAATTTCTGCGATTTTGCCTCAAAATAAGTGAAATTTTTGGAATTTTGCCACAAAATAAGTGGAATTTCTGAGATTTGCCCCCAAAATAAGAAGAATTTCTGTTATTTTGCCCAACATACAGGGAATTTCTTTTTTTCTTGCCCCACAATTAGGAGAATTTCTGAAATTTTGCTCCAAAATAAGGGGAATTTCTGCTTTTTTGCCTCTAAATAAGTGGAATTTCTGCCTTTTTCTCCCAAAACAAAGGGAATTTCTGTCTTTTTTGCCCCAAAATAAGAAAAATTTCTGACTTATTACCCTGAAATAAGTGAAATTTCTGCAATTTTGACCCAAAATAAGTGAAATTTCTGCAATTTTGGCCCAAAATATGGGAAATTTCATGAATTTTGCCTGAAAATAAGTGGAATTTCTGAGTTTTGACCCAAAATAAGGAGAATTTCTGTCTTTTTGCCTCAACATATAGGGAATTTCTGACTTTTTGCCCTACAATTAGGGAAATTTCTGCAATTTTGCTTCAAAATACGGGGTATTTCTGCCTTTTTGCCCGAAAATAAGAAGAATGCATACCTTTTTGCCATAAAAAAGGGAAATTTCTTCATTTTTGCTCCAAAATAAGGGGAATTTCTGCTTTTTTGCCTCTAAATAACTGGAATTTGTGTCTTTTTCCCCCTAAACAAAGGAAATTTCTGTCTTTTTTATACCCAAAATAAGGAAAATTTCTGACTTATTACCCTGAAATAAGTGAAATTTCTGCAATTTTGCCCCAAAATAAGGGAAATTTCTGCCTTTTTGCCCCCAAATAAGGGTAATTTCAGCTTTTTTACCTCAAAATAAGGGGAATTTCTGCATTTTTGCAACAAAAATTAGGAATTTCTGCCTTTTTGCCCCACAATTAGGGGAATTTCTGAAATTTTGCTCCAAAATAAGGGGAATTTCTGCTTTTTTGCCTCTAAATTACTGGAATTTCTGCCTTTTTCTCACAAAACAAAGGGAATTTCTGTCTTTTTTGCCCCAAAATAAGGAAAATTTCTGACTTATTACTCTGAAATAAGTGAAATTTCTGCAATTTTGCCCCAAAATAAGGGAAATTTCTGCATTTTTGCCCCCAAATAAGGGGAATTACAGCCTTTTTACCTCAAAATAAGGCGAATTTCTGAATTTTGGCACAAAATATTCTGAATGTCTGCGGTTTTGCCCCAAAATAAGGAAAATTTCTGCCTTTTTTCCCTGAAATAAGTGAAATTTCTGCAATTTTGCCCCAAAATAAGTGAAATTTCTACAATTCTGCCCCAAAATAAAAGAAATTTCTGGAATTTTGCCCCAAAATAAGTGGAATTTCTGAGTTTTGCCCCAAAATAAAGAGAATTTCTGCCTTTTTGCCCCACAATTAGTGAAATTTCTGCAATTTTGCCCTAAAATAAGAGAAATTTCTGCATTTTTTCCCCATAATAAGGGAAATTTCTGCAATTTTGCCCCAAAATAAGGGGAATTTCTGTTTTTTGCCCCACAATTAGTGAAATTTCTGCAATTTTGCCCTAAAATAAGAGAAATTTCTGCAATTTTGCCCCAAAATAAGGGGAATTTCTGTTTTTTGCCCCACAATTAGTGAAATTTCTGTAATTTTGACCTAAGTAAGGGGAATTTCTGCCTTTTGCCCCAAATTATGGGGAATTTCTGCCTTTTTTCCAAAAATAAAAAGAATGCCTACCTTTTGCCATATAAAAGGGAAATTTCTCATTTTTGCTTCAAAATAAGGGGAACTTTTCCCTTTTTGCTTCTAAATATTTGGAATTTCTGTTTTTTTCTCCCAAAACAAAGGAAATTTCTGTTTTTTTTGCCCCAAAATAAGGAAAATTTCTGACTTATTACCCTGAAATAAGTGAAATTTCTGAAAATTGCCCCAAAATAAGGAAATTTCTGCATTTCTGCCCCCAAATAAGGGGAATTTCAGCCTTTTTACCTCAAAATAAGGGGAATTTCTGCATTTTTGAAACAAAATATTAGGAATTTCTGCATTTTTGCCATAAAATATTAGGAATTTCGGTCTTTTTGCCCCAAAATAAGAAAATTTCTCCTTTTTATTTTGAAATAAGTGAAATTTCTGCAATTTTGCCCCAAAGTAAGTGAAATTTCTGCAATTTTGCCCCAAAATAAGGGAAATTTCTGGAATTTTGCCCCAAAGTAAGTGGAATATATGAGTTTTACACCAAAATAATAAGAATTTCTGTCTTTCTGCCCCAACATATAGGGAATTTCTGCCTTTTTGCCCCACAATTAGGGGAATTTCTGCAATTTTGCTCCAAAATACGGGGAATTTCTGCCTTTTTGCCCGAAAATAAGGAGAATGCATACCTTTTTGCCATAAAAAAGTGAAATTTCTTCATTTTTGCTCCGAAATAAGGGGAATTTCTGCTTTTTTGCCTCTAAATAAGTGGAATTTCTGTCTTTTTCCCCCAAAACAAAAAGAATTTCTGTCTTTTTTGCCCCAAAATAAGGAAAATTTCTGACTTATTACCCTGAAATAAGTGAAATTTCTTCAATTTTGCCCCAAAATAAGGGAAATTTCTGCATTTTTGCCCCCAAATAAGGGGAATTTCAGGATTTTTACCTCAAAATAAAAGGAATTTCTGCATTTTTGCTCCAAAATATAGGAAATTTCTGCCTTTTTTCCCCAAAATAAGAAAAATTTCTCCCATTTTGTACCAAAATATAAGAAATTTCTGCCTTTTTGCTTCAAAATAAAAAAATTTCTCGTTTTTTTCTGAAATAAGTTAAATTTCTGCAATTTTGCCCAAAATAAGTGAAATTTCTGCAATTTTGCCCCAAAATAAGGGAAATTTCTGGAATTTTGCCTCAAAATAAGTGGAATTTCTGAGTTTTGCCCCAAAATATGGAGATTTTCTGTCTTTTTGCCCCAACATATAGGGAATATCTGCCTTTTTGCCCCACAATTAGGGGAATTTCTGCAATTTTGCTCCAAAATATGGGGAATTTCTGCCTTTTTGCCCGAAAATAAGGAGAATGCATACCTTTTTGCTATAAAAAAGCGAAATTTCTTCATTTTTGCCCTAAAATAAGGGGAATTTCTGCTTTTTTGCCTCTAAATAAGTGGAATTTCTGTCTTTTTCTCCCAATACAAAAGGAATTTCTGTCATTTTTGCCCCAAAATAAAGAAAATTTCTGACTTATTACCCTGAAATAAGTGAAATTTCTGCAATTTTGCCCCAAAATAAAGGAAATTTCTGCATTTTTGCCCCCAAATAAGGGGAATTTCAGACTTTTTACCTCAAAATAAAAGGAATTTCTGCATTTTTGCCCCAAAATATAGGAAATTTCTGCCTTTTTTTCCCAAAATAAGAAAAATTTCTGCCATTTTGTACCAAAATATAAGAAATTTCTGCCTTTTTGCTTCAAAATAAAAAACTTTCTCCCTTTTTTCTGAAATAAGTTAAATTTCTGCAATTTTGCCCCAAAATAAGTGAAATTTCTGCAATTTTGCCCCAAAATAAGGGAAATTTCTGGAATTTTGCCTCAAAATAAGTGGAATTTCTGAGTTTTGCCCCAAAATAAGGAGATTTTCTGTCTTTTTGCCCCAACATATAGGGAATATCTGCCTTTTTGCCCCACAATTAGGGGAATTTCTGCAATTTTGCTCCAAAATACGGGGTATTTCTGATTTTTTCCCAGAAAATAAGGAGAATGCATACCTTTTTGCCATAAAAAAGTGAAATTTCTTCATTTTTGCTCCAAAATAAGGGGAATTTCTGCTTTTTTGCCTCTAAATAAGTGGTATTTCAGTCTTTTCCCCCAAAACAAAGGGAATTTCTGTCTATTTTGCCCCAAAATAAAAAAAATTTCTGACTTATTTCCCTGAAGTAAGTGAAATTTCTGCAATTTTGCCCCAAAATAAGGGAAATTTCTGCCTTTTTGCCCCCAAATAAGGGGAATTTCAGCTTTTTTACCTCAAAATAAGGGGAATTTCTGCATTTTTGCCACAAAAATTAGGAATTTCTGCCTTTTTGCCCCAAAATAAGAAAAATTTCTGCCTATTTTCCATGAAATAAGTGAAATTTCTGCAATTTTGACACAAAATAAGTGAAATTTCTTCAATTTTGCCCCAAAATAAGGGAAATTTCTGGAATTTTGCCCGAAAATAAGTGGAATTTCTGAGTTCTGCCCCAAAATAAGGAGAATTTCTGTCTTTATACCCCAACATATAGGGAATTTCTGCCTTTTTGCCTCACAATTAGGCAAAATTCTGCAATTTTGCTCCAAAATACGAGGAATTTCTGTCTTTTTTGTCCGAAAATAAGAAGAATGCATACCTTTTTGCCATAAAAAAGGGAAATTTCTTCATTTTTGCTCCAAAATAAGGAAAATTTCTGCCTTTTTGCCTCTAAATAAGTAAAATTTCTGTTTTTTCCCAAAGGGAATTCCTGTCTTTTTTGCCCCAAAATAAGGAAAATTTTGACTTATTACCGTGAAATAAGTGAAATTTCAGCAATTTTGACTCAAAATAAGGGAAATTTCTGCCTTTTTGCCCCCAAATAAGGGGAATTTCAGCTTTTTTACCTCAAAATAAGGGGAATTTCTGCATTTTTGCCCCAAAATATGGGAAATTTCTGCAATTTTACCCCAAAATAAAAAAAATTTCTGGAATTTTGCCCAAAAATGAGTGGAATTTCTGAGTTTTGCCCCCAAAATAAGGAGAATTTCTGTTATTTTGTCTCAACATATAGGGAATTTCTGCCTTTTTGCCCCACAATTAGGGGAATTTCTGAAATTTTGCTCCAAAATAAGGGGAATTTCTGCTTTTTTGCCTCTAAATAAGTGGAATTTCTGCCTTTTTCTCACAAAACAAAGGGAATTTCTGTTATTTTTGCCCCAAAATAAGGAAAATTTCTGACTTATTACTCTGAAATAAGTGAAATATCTGCAATTTTGCCCCAAAATAAGGGAAATTTCTGCATTTTAGCCCCCAAATAAGGGGAATTACAGCCTTTTTAGCTCAAAATACGGCGAATTTCTGAATTTTGGCACAAAATATTATGAATGTCTGCGGTTTTGCCCCAAAATAAAGAAAATTTCTGCCTTTTTTCCCTGATAAGTGAAATTTCTGCAATTTTGCCCCAAAATAAGTGAAATTTCTACAATTCTGCCCCAAAATAAAAGAAATTTCTGGAATTTTGCCCCAAAATAAGTGGAATTTCTGAGTTTTGCCCCAAAATAAAGAGAATTTCTGCCTTTTTGCCCCACAATTAGTGAAATTTCTTCAATTTTGCCCTAAAATAAGAGAAATTTCTACATTTTTTCCCCATAATAAGGGAAATTTCTGCAATTTTGCCCCAAAATAAGGGGAATTTCTGTTTTTTGCCCCACAATTAGTGAAATTTCTGTAATTTTGACCTAAGTAAGGGGAATTTCTGCCTTTTGCCGCAAAATATGGGGAATTTCTGCCTTTTTTCCAAAAATAAAAGGAATGCCTACCTTTTGCCATAAAAAAGGGAAATTTCTCATTTTTGCTTCAAAATAAGGGGAACTTTTTCATTTTTGCTTCTAAATAAGTGGAATTTCTGTTTTTCCCCCAAAACAAAGGGAATTTCTGTTTTTTTGCCCCAAGATAAGGAAAATTTCTGACTTATTACCCTGAAATAAGTGAAATTTCTGAAAATTGCCCCAAAATAAGGAAATTTCTGCATTTCTGCCCCCAAATAAGGGGAATATCAACCTTTTTACCTCAAAATAAGGGAAATTTCTGCATTTTTGCAACAAAATATTAGGAATTTCTGCATTTTTGCCACAAAATATTAGGAATTTCTGCCTTTTTGCCCCAAAATAAGAAAATTTCTCCTTTTTTTTTGAAATAAGTGAAATTTTTGCAATTTTGCCCCAAAGTAAGTGAAATTTCTGCAATTTTGCCCCAAAATAAGGGAAATTTCTGGAATTTTGCCCCAAAATAAGTGGAATTTATGAGTTTTACCCCAAAATAAGGAGAATTTCTGTCTTTCTGCCCCAACATATAGGGAATTTCTGCCTTTTTGCCCCACAATTAGGGGAATTTCTGCAATTTTGCTCCAAAATACGGGGAATTTCTGCCTTTTTGCCCGAAAATAAGGAGAATGCATACCTTTTTGCCATAAAAAAGCGAAATTTCTTCATTTTTGCTCCAAAATAAGGATAATTTCTGCTTTTTTGCCTCTAAATAAGTGGAATTTCTGTCTTTTTCCCCCAAAACAAAAGGAATTTCTGTCTTTTTTGCCCCAAAATTAGGAAAATTTCTGACTTATTACCCTGAAATAAGTGAAATTTCTGAAATTTTGCCCCAAAATAAGGGAAATTTCTGCATTTTTGCCCCCAAATAAGGGGAATTTCAGACTTTTTACCTCAAAATAAAAGGAATTTCTGCATTTTTGCCCCAAAATATAGGAAATTTCTGCCCTTTTTCCCCAAAATAAGAAAAATTTCTGCCATTTTGTACCAAAATATAAGAAATTTCTGCGTTTTTGCTTCAAAATAAAAAAATTTCTCCCTTTTTTCTGAAATAAGTTAAATTTCTGCAATTTTGCCCCAAAATAAGTGAAATTTCTGCAATTTTGCCCCAAAATAAGGGAAATTTCTGGAATTTTGCCTCAAAATAAGTGGAATTTTTGAGTTTTGCCCCAAAATAAGGAGATTTTCTGTCTTTTGCCCCAACATATAGGGAATATCTGCCTTTTTGCCCTACAATTAGGGGAATTTCTGCAATTTTGCTCCAAAATACGGGGAATTTCTGCCTTTTTGCCCGAAAATAAGGAGAATGCATACCTTTTTGCCATAAAAAATTGAAATTTCTTCATTTTTGCCTTAAAATAAAAGGAATTTCTGCTTTTTTGCCTCTAAATAATTGGAATTTCTGTCTTTTTCCCCAAAACAAAGGGAATTTCTGTCTATTTTGCCCCAAAATAAAGAAAATTTCTGACTTATTTCCCTGAAGTAAGTGAAATTTTTGCAATTTTGCTCCAAAATAAGGGAAATTTCTGCATTTTTGCCCCCAAATAAGGGGAATTTCAGCTTTTTTTACCTCAAAATAAGGGGAATTTCTGCATTTTTGCCACAAAAATTAGGAATTTCTGCCTTTTTGCCCCAAAATATGAAAAATTTCTGCCATTTTGTACCAAAATATAAGAAATTTCTGCCTTTTTGCTTCAAAATAAAAAAATTTCTCCTTTTTTCCTGAAATAAGTTAAATTTCTGCAATTTTGCCCCAAAATAAGTGAAATTTCTGCAATTTTGCCCCAAAATAAGTGAAATTTCTGCAATTCTGCCCCAAAATAAAAGAAATTTCTGGAATTTTGCCCCAAAATAAGTGGAATTTCTGAGTTTTGCCCCAAAATAAAGAGAATTTCTGCCTTTTTGCCCCACAATTAGTGAAATTTCTGCAATTTTGCCCTAAAATAAGAGAAATTTCTGCATTTTTTCCCCATAATAAGGGAAATTTCTGCAATTTTGCCCCAAAATAAGGGGAATTTCTGTTTTTTGCCCCACAATTAGTGAAATTTCTGTAATTTTGACCTAAGTAAGGGGAATTTCTGCCTTTTGCCGCAAAATATGGGGAATTTCTGCCTTTTTTCCAAAAATAAAAAGAATGCCTACCTTTTGCCATAAAAAAGGGAAATTTCTCATTTTTGCTTCAAAATAAGGGGAACTTTTTCATTTTTGCTTCTAAATAAGTGGAATTTCTGTTTTTTCCCCCCAAAAAAGAAAATTTCTGTTTTTTTTTTTCCCCAAGATAAGGAAAATTTCTGACTTATTACCCTGAAATAAGTGAAATTTCTGAAAATTGCCCCAAAATAAGGAAATTTCTGAATTTCTGCCCCCAAATAAGGGGAATTTCAACCTTTTTACCTCAAACTAAGGGAAATTTCTGCATTTTTGCAACAAAATATTAGGAATTTCTGCATTTTTGCCACAAAATATTAGGAATTTCTGCCTTTTTGCCCAAAATAAGAAAATTTCTCCTTTTTTTTTGAAATAAGTGAAATTTTTGCAATTTTGCCCCAAAGTAAGTAAAATTTCTGCAATTTTGCCCCAAAATAAGGGAAATTTCTGGAATTTTGCCCCAAAGTAAGTGGAATTTATGAGTTTTACCCCAAAATAAGGAGAATTTCTGTCTTTTTGCCCCAACATATAGAGAATTTCTGCCTTTTTGCCCCACAATTAGGGGAATTTCTGCAATTTTGCTCCAAAATACGGGGAATTTCTGCCTTTTTGCCCGAAAATAAGGAGAATGCATACCTTTTTGCCATAAAAAAGGGAAATTTCTTCATTTTTGCTCCAAAATAAGGGGAATTTCTGCTTTTTTGCCTCTAAATAAGTGGAATTTCTGTCTTTTTCCCCCAAAACAAAAGGAATTTCTGTCTTTTTTGCCCCAAAATAAGGAAAATTTCTGACTTATTATCCCTGAAATAAGTGAAATTTCTTCAATTTTGCCCCAAAATAAGGGAAATTTCTGCATTTTTGCCCCCAAATAAGGGGAATTTCAGGCTTTTTACCTCAAAATAAAAGGAATTTCTGCATTTTTGCCCCAAAATGTAGGAAATTTCTGCCTTTTTCCCCAAAATAAGAAAAATTTCTGTCATTTTGTACCAAAATATAAGAAATTTCTGCCTTTTTGCTTCAAAATAAAAAAATTTCTCCCTTTTTTCTGAAATAAGTTAAATTTCTGCAATTTTGCCCCAAAATAAGGGAAATTTCTGGAATTTTGCCTCAAAATAAGTGGAATTTCTGAGTTTGGCCCAAAAATAATTAGATTTTCTGTCTTTTTGCCCCAACATATAGGGAATATCTGCCTTTTTGCCCCACAATTAGGGGAATTTCTGCAATTTTGCTCCAAAATACGGGGAATTTCTGCCTTTTTGCCCGAAAATAAGGAGAATGCATACCTTTTTACCATAAAAAAGCGAAATTTCTTCATTTTTGCCCCAAAATAAAAGGAATTTCTGTTTTTTTGCCTCTAAATAAGTGGTATTTCTGTCTTTTCCCCCAAAACAAAGGGAATTTCTGTCTATTTTGCCCCAAAATAAAGAAAATTTCTGACTTATTTCCCTGAAGTAAGTGAAATTTCTGCAATTTTGCCCCAAAATAAGGGAAATTTCTGCCTTTTTGCAACAAAATAAGGGGAATTTCAGCTTTTTTTACCTCAAAATAAGGGGAATTTCTGCATTTTTGCCACAAAAATTAGGAATTTCTGTCTTTTTTCCCCAAAATAAGAAAAATTTCTGCCATTTTGTACCAAAATATAAGAAATTTCTGCCTTTTTGCTTCAAAATAAAAAAATTTCTCCTTTTTTTCTGAAATAAGTTAAGTTTCTGCAATTTTGCCCCAAAATAAGTGAAATTTCTGCAATTTTGCCCCAAAATAAGGGAAATTTCTGGAATTTTGCCTCAAAATAAGTGGAATTTCTGAGTTTTACCCCAAAATAAGGAGATTTTCTGTCTTTTTGCCCCAACATATAGGGAATATCTGCCTTTTTGCCCCACAATTAGGGGAATTTCTGCAATTTTGCTCCAAAATACGGGGTATTTCTGCCTTTTTGCCAGAAAATAAGAAGAATGCATACCTTTTTGCCATAATAAAGGGAAATTTCTTCATTTTTGCTTCAAAATAAGGGGAATTTCTGCTTTTTTGCCTCTAAATAAGTGGTATTTCTGTCTTTTCCCCCAAAACAAAGGGAATTTCTGTCTATTTTGCCCCAAAATAAGGAAAATTTCTGACTTATTTCCCTGAAGTAAGTGAAATTTCTGCAATTTTGCCCCAAAATAAGGGAAATTTCTGCCTTTTTGCCCCCAAATAAGGGGAATTTCAGCTTTTTTACCTCAAAATAAGGGGAATTTCTGCATATTTGCCACAAAAATTAGGAATTTCTGCATTTTTGCCCCTAAATAAGAAAAATTTCTGCCTATTTTCCATGAAATAAGTGAAATTTCTGCAATTTTGACACAAAATAAGTGAAATTTCTTCAATTTTGCCCCAAAATAAGGGAAATTTCTGGAATTTTGCCGCAAAATAAGTGGAATTTCTGAGTTCTGCCCCAAAATAAGGAGAATTTCTGTCTTTATACCCCAACATATAGGGAATTTCTGCCTTTTTGCCTCACAATTAGGCAAAATTCTACAATTTTGGTCCAAAATACGAGGAATTTCTGTCTTTTTTGTCTGAAAATAAGAAGAATGCATACCTTTTTGCCATAAAAAAGGGAAATTTCTTCCTTTTTGCTCCAAAATAAGGGGAATTTCTGCCTTTTGCCTCTAAATAAGTAAAATTTCTGTTTTTTCCCAAACAAAAGGAATTCCCGTCTTTTTTGCCCCAAAATAAGGAAAATTTTGACTTATTACCGTGAAATAAGTGAAATTTCAGCACTTTTGACTCAAAATAAGGGAAATTTCTGCCTTTTTGCCCCCAAATAAGGGGAATTTCAGCTCTTTTACCTCAAAATAAGGGGAATTTCTGCATTTTTGCCCCAAAATATGGGAAATTTCTGGTTTTTTGCCCCAAAATAAGAAAATTTCTCCTTTTTTTTGTAATAAGTTAAATTTCTGCAATTTTGCCCCAAAATAAGTGAAATTTCTGCAATTTTACCCCAAAATAAAAAAAATTTCTGGAATTTTGCCCAAAAATGAGTGGAATTTCTGAGTTTTGCCCCCAAAATAAGGAGAATTTCTGTTATTTTGTCTCAACATATAGGGAATTTCTGCCTTTTTGCCCCACAATTAGGGGAATTTCTGAAATTTTGCTCCAAAATAAAGGGAATTTCTGCTTTTTTGCCTCTAAATAAGTGGAATTTCTGCCTTTTTCTCACAAAACAAAGGGAATTTCTGTCTTTTTTGCCCCAAAATAAGAAAAATTTCTGACTTATTACTCTGAAATAAGTGAAATTTCTGCAATTTTGCCCTAAAATAAGAGAAATGTCTGCATTTTTTCCCCATAATAATGGTAATTTCTGCAATTTTGCCCCAAAATAAGGGGAATTTCTGTTTTTTGCCCCACAATTAGTGAAATTTCTGTAATTTTGACCTAAGTAAGGGGAATTTCTTCCTTTTGCCGCAAAATATGGAGAATTTCTGCCTTTTTTCCAAAAATAAAAAGAATGCCTACCTTTTGCCATAAAAAAGGGAAATTTCTCATTTTTGCTTCAAAATAAGGGGAACTTTTCCCTTTTTGCTTCTAAATAGGTGGAATTTCTGTTTTTTTCCCCCAAAACAAAGGGAATTTCTGTTTTTTTGCCCCAAAATAAAGAAAATTTCTGACTTATTTCTCTGAAATAAGTGAAATTTCTGAAAATTGCCCCAAAATAAGGAAATTACTGCATTTCTGCCCCCAAATAAGGGGAATTTCAACCTTTTTACCTCAAAATAAGGGAAATTTCTGCATTTTTGCAACAAAATATTAGGAATTTCTGCATTTTTGCCACAAAATATTAGGAATTTCTGCCTTTTTGCCCCAAAATAAGAAAATTTCTCCTTTTTTTTGAAATAAGTGAAATTTCTGCAATTTTGCACCAAAGTAAGTGAAATTTCTGCAATTTTGCCCCAAAATAAGGAAAATTTCTGGAATTTTGCCCCAAAGTAAGTGGAATATATGAGTTTTACCCCAAAATAAGGAGAATTTCTGTCTTTCTGCCCCAACATATAGGGAATTTCTGCCTTTTTGCCCCAAAATTAGGGGAATTTCTGCAATTTTGCTCCAAAATACGGGGAATTTCTGCCTTTTTGCCCGAAAATAAGGAGAATGCATACCTTTTTGCCATAAAAAAGGGAAATTTCTTCATTTTTGCTCCAAAATAAGGGGAATTTCTGCTTTTTTGCCTCTAAATAAGTGGAATTTCTGTCTTTTTCCCCCAAAACAAAAGGAATTTCTGTCTTTTTTGCCCCAAAATAAGGAAAATTTCTGACTTATTATCCCTGAAATAAGTGAAATTTCTTCAATTTTGCCCCAAAATAAGGGAAATTTCTGCATTTTTGCCCCCAAATAAGGGGAATTTCAGGCTTTTTACCTCAAAATAAAAGGAATTTCTGCATTTTTGCCCCAAAATGTAGGAAATTTCTGCCTTTTTCCCCAAAATAAGAAAAATTTCTGTCATTTTGTACCAAAATATAAGAAATTTCTGCCTTTTTGCTTCAAAATAAAAAAATTTCTCCCTTTTTTCTGAAATAAGTTAAATTTCTGCAATTTTGCCCCAAAATAAGGGAAATTTCTGGAATTTTGCCTCAAAATAAGTGGAATTTCTGAGTTTGGCCCAAAAATAATTAGATTTTCTGTCTTTTTGCCCCAACATATAGGGAATATCTGCCTTTTTGCCCCACAATTAGGGGAATTTCTGCAATTTTGCTCCAAAATACGGGGAATTTCTGCCTTTTTGCCCGAAAATAAGGAGAATGCATACCTTTTTACCATAAAAAAGCGAAATTTCTTCATTTTTGCCCCAAAATAAAAGGAATTTCTGTTTTTTTGCCTCTAAATAAGTGGTATTTCTGTCTTTTCCCCCAAAACAAAGGGAATTTCTGTCTATTTTGCCCCAAAATAAAGAAAATTTCTGACTTATTTCCCTGAAGTAAGTGAAATTTCTGCAATTTTGCCCCAAAATAAGGGAAATTTCTGTCTTTTTGCAACAAAATAAGGGGAATTTCAGCTTTTTTTAACTCAAAATAAGGGGAATTTCTGCATTTTTGCCACAAAAATTAGGAATTTCTGTCTTTTTTCCCCAAAATAAGAAAAATTTCTGCCATTTTGTACCAAAATATAAGAAATTTCTGCCTTTTTGCTTCAAAATAAAAAAATTTCTCCTTTTTTTCTGAAATAAGTTAAGTTTCTGCAATTTTGCCCCAAAATAAGTGAAATTTCTGCAATTTTGCCCCAAAATAAGGGAAATTTCTGGAATTTTGCCTCAAAATAAGTGGAATTTCTGAGTTTTACCCCAAAATAAGGAGATTTTCTGTCTTTTTGCCCCAACATATAGGGAATATCTGCCTTTTTGCCCCACAATTAGGGGAATTTCTGCAATTTTGCTCCAAAATACGGGGTATTTCTGCCTTTTTGCCAGAAAATAAGAAGAATGCATACCTTTTTGCCATAATAAAGGGAAATTTCTTCATTTTTGCTTCAAAATAAGGGGAATTTCTGCTTTTTTGCCTCTAAATAAGTGGTATTTCTGTCTTTTCCCCCAAAACAAAGGGAATTTCTGTCTATTTTGCCCCAAAATAAGGAAAATTTCTGACTTATTTCCCTGAAGTAAGTGAAATTTCTGCAATTTTGCCCCAAAATAAGGGAAATTTCTGCCTTTTTGCCCCCAAATAAGGGGAATTTCAGCTTTTTTACCTCAAAATAAGGGGAATTTCTGCATATTTGCCACAAAAATTAGGAATTTCTGCATTTTTGCCCCTAAATAAGAAAAATTTCTGCCTATTTTCCATGAAATAAGTGAAATTTCTGCAATTTTGACACAAAATAAGTGAAATTTCTTCAATTTTGCCCCAAAATAAGGGAAATTTCTGGAATTTTGCCGCAAAATAAGTGGAATTTCTGAGTTCTGCCCCAAAATAAGGAGAATTTCTGTCTTTATACCCCAACATATAGGGAATTTCTGCCTTTTTGCCTCACAATTAGGCAAAATTCTACAATTTTGGTCCAAAATATGAGGAATTTCTGCCTTTTTTGTCTGAAAATAAGAAGAATGCATACCTTTTTGCCATAAAAAAGGGAAATTTCTTCCTTTTTGCTCCAAAATAAGGGGAATTTCTGCCTTTTGCCTCTAAATAAGTAAAATTTCTGTTTTTTCCCAAACAAAAGGAATTCCCGTCTTTTTTGCCCCAAAATAAGGAAAATTTTGACTTATTACCGTGAAATAAGTGAAATTTCAGCACTTTTGACTCAAAATAAGGGAAATTTCTGCCTTTTTGCCCCCAAATAAGGGGAATTTCAGCTCTTTTACCTCAAAATAAGGGGAATTTCTGCATTTTTGCCCCAAAATATGGGAAATTTCTGGTTTTTTGCCCCAAAATAAGAAAATTTCTCCTTTTTTTTGTAATAAGTTAAATTTCTGCAATTTTGCCCCAAAATAAGTGAAATTTCTGCAATTTTACCCCAAAATAAAAAAAATTTCTGGAATTTTGCCCAAAAATGAGTGGAATTTCTGAGTTTTGCCCCCAAAATAAGGAGAATTTCTGTTATTTTGTCTCAACATATAGGGAATTTCTGCCTTTTTGCCCCACAATTAGGGGAATTTCTGAAATTTTGCTCCAAAATAAAGGGAATTTCTGCTTTTTTGCCTCTAAATAAGTGGAATTTCTGCCTTTTTCTCACAAAACAAAGGGAATTTCTGTCTTTTTTGCCCCAAAATAAGAAAAATTTCTGACTTATTACTCTGAAATAAGTGAAATTTCTGCAATTTTGCCCTAAAATAAGAGAAATGTCTGCATTTTTTCCCCATAATAATGGTAATTTCTGCAATTTTGCCCCAAAATAAGGGGAATTTCTGTTTTTTGCCCCACAATTAGTGAAATTTCTGTAATTTTGACCTAAGTAAGGGGAATTTCTTCCTTTTGCCGCAAAATATGGAGAATTTCTGCCTTTTTTCCAAAAATAAAAAGAATGCCTACCTTTTGCCATAAAAAAGGGAAATTTCTCATTTTTGCTTCAAAATAAGGGGAACTTTTCCCTTTTTGCTTCTAAATAGGTGGAATTTCTGTTTTTTTCCCCCAAAACAAAGGGAATTTCTGTTTTTTTGCCCCAAAATAAAGAAAATTTCTGACTTATTTCTCTGAAATAAGTGAAATTTCTGAAAATTGCCCCAAAATAAGGAAATTACTGCATTTCTGCCCCCAAATAAGGGGAATTTCAACCTTTTTACCTCAAAATAAGGGAAATTTCTGCATTTTTGCAACAAAATATTAGGAATTTCTGCATTTTTGCCACAAAATATTAGGAATTTCTGCCTTTTTGCCCCAAAATAAGAAAATTTCTCCTTTTTTTTGAAATAAGTGAAATTTCTGCAATTTTGCACCAAAGTAAGTGAAATTTCTGCAATTTTGCCCCAAAATAAGGAAAATTTCTGGAATTTTGCCCCAAAGTAAGTGGAATATATGAGTTTTACCCCAAAATAAGGAGAATTTCTGTCTTTCTGCCCCAACATATAGGGAATTTCTGCCTTTTTGCCCCAAAATTAGGGGAATTTCTGCAATTTTGCTCCAAAATACGGGGAATTTCTGCCTTTTTGCCCGAAAATAAGGAGAATGCATACCTTTTTGCCATAAAAAAGCGAAATTTCTTCATTTTTGCTCCAAAATAAGGGGAATTTCTGCTCTTTTGCTTCTAAATAAGTGGAATTTCTGTCTTTTTCCCCCAAAACAAAAGGAATTTCTGTCTTTTTTGCCCCAAAATAAGGAAAAATTCTGACTTATTACCCTGAAATAAGTGAAATTTCTGCAATTTTGCCCCAAAATAAGGGAAATTTCTGCATTTTTGCCCCAAATAAGGGGAATTTCAGGCTTTTTACCTCAAAATAAAAGGAATTTCTGCATATTTTCCCCAAAATATAGGAAATTTCTGCCTTTTTCCCTAAAATAAGAAAAATTTCTGCCATTTTGTACCAAAATATAAGAAATTTCTGCCTTTTTGCTTCAAAATAAAAAAATTTCTCCCTTTTTTCTGAAATAAGTTAAATTTCTGCAATTTTGCCCCAAAATAAGTGAAATTTCTGCAATTTTGCCCCAAAAAAGGGAAATTTCTGGAATTTTGCCTCAAAATAAGTGGAATTTCTGAGTTTTGCCCCAAAATAAGGAGATTTTCTGTCTTTTTGCCCCAACATATAGGGAATATCTGCCTTTTTGCCCCACAATTAGAGGAATTTCTGCAATTTTGCTCCAAAATACGGGGTATTTCTGCCTTTTTACCAGAAAATAAGAAGAATGCATACTTTTTTGCCATAAAAAAGGGAAATTTCTTCATTTTTGCTCCAAAATAAGGGGAATTTCTGCTTTTTTGCCTCTAAATAAGTGGTATTTCTGTCTTTTCCCCCAAAACAAAGGGAATTTCTGTCTATTTTGCCCCAAAATAAAGAAAATTTCTGACTTATTTTCCTGAAGTAAGTGAAATTTCTGCAATTTTGCCCCAAAATAAGTGAAATTTCTGCAATTTTGCCCCAAAATAAGGAAAATTTCTGCCTTTTTGCCACCAAATAATGGGAATTTCAGCCTTTTTACCTCAAAATAAGGGGAATTTCTGCATTTTTGCCACAAAATATTAGGAATTTCTGCCTTTTTGCCCAAAAATGAGGAAAATTTCTGCCTATTTTCCCTGAAATAAGTGAAATTGCTGCAATTTTGCCCCAAAATAAGTGAAATTTCTGCAATTTTGCCCCAAAATAAGGGAAATTTCTGGAATTTTGCCCCAAAATAAGTTTAATTTCTGAGTTCTGACCCAAAACAAGAAGAATTTCTGTCTTTATGCCCCAACATATAGGGAATTTCTGCCTTTTTGCCCCACAATTAGGGGAATTTCTGCAGTTTTGCTCCAAAATACGGGGAATTTCTGCCTTGTTGCCTGAAAATAAGAAGAATGCATAACTTTTTGCCATAAAAAAGCGAAATTTCTTCATTTTTGCTCCAAAATAAGGGGAATTTCTGCTTTTTTGCCTCTAAATAAGTGGAATTTCTGTCCTTTTCCCCCAAAACAAAGGAAATTTCTGTTTTTTTTGCTTCAAAATACGGAAAATTTCTGACTTATTACTCTGAAATAAGTGAAATTTCTGCAATTTTGCCCCAAAATAAGTGAAATTTCTGCAATTTTGCCCCAAAATAAGGGAAATTTCTGGAATTTTGCCTCAAAATAAGTGGAATTTCTGAGTTTTGCCCCAAAATAAGGAGATTTTCTGTCTTTGCCCCAACATAGGGAATATCTGCCTTTTTGCCCCACAATTAGGGGAATTTCTGCAATTTTGCTCCAAAATACGGGGTATTTCTGCCTTTTTGCCAGAAAATAAGAAGAATGCATACCTTTTTGCCATAAAAAAGGGAAATTTCTTCATTTTTGCTCCAAAATAAGGGGAATTTCTGCCTTTTGCCTCTAAATAAGTAAAATTTCTGTTTTTTTCCAAACAAAAGGAATTCCTGTCTTTTTTGCCCCAAAATAAGGAAAATTTTGGCTTATTACCGTGAAATAAGTGAAATTTCAGCACTTTTGACTCAAAATAAGGGAAATTTCTGCCTTTTTGCCCCCAAATAAGGGGAATTTCAGCTTTTTACGTCAAAATAAGAGGAATTTCTGCATTTTTGCCCCAAAATATGGGAAATTTCTGCTTTTTTGCCCCAAAATAAGAAAATTTCTCCTTTTTTTTTGTAATAAGTTAAATTTCTGCAATTTTGCCCCAAAATAAGTGAAATTTCTGCAATTTTACCCCAAAATAAAAAAAATTTCTGGAATTTTGCCCAAAAATGAGTGGAATTTCTGAGTTTTGCCCCCAAAATAAGGAGAATTTCTGTTATTTTGTCTCAACATATAGGGAATTTCTGCCTTTTTGCCCCACAATTAGGGGAATTTCTGAAATTTTGCTCCAAAATAAGGGGAATTTCTGCTTTTTTGCCTCTAAATAAGTGGAATTTCTGCCTTTTTCTCACAAAACAAAGGGAATTTCTGTCTTTTTTGCCCCAAAATAAGAAAAATTTCTGACTTATTACTCTGAAATAAGTGAAATTTCTGCAATTTTGCCCCAAAATAAGGGAAATTTCTGCATTTTTGCCCCCAAATAAGGGGAATTACAGCCTTTTTACCTCAAAATAAGGCGAATTTCTGAATTTTGGCACAAAATATTATGAATGTCTGCGGTTTTGCCCCAAAATAAGGAAAATTTCTGCCTTTTTTCCCTGTAATAAGTGAAATTTCCGCAATTTTGCCCCAAAATAAGTGAAATTTCTGCAATTCTGCCCCAAAATAAAAGAAATTTCTGGAATTTTGCCCCAAAATAAGTGGAATTTCTGAGTTTTGCCCCAAAATAAAGAGAATTTCTGCCTTTTTGCTCCACAATTAGTGAAATTTCGGCAATTTTGCCCTAAAATAAGAGAAATGTCTGCATTTTTTCCCCATAATAATGGTAATTTCTGCAATTTTGCCCCAAAATAAGGGGAATTTCTGTTTTTTGCCCCACAATTAGTGAAATTTCTGTAATTTTGACCTAAGTAAGGGGAATTTCTTCCTTTTGCCGCAAAATATGGAGAATTTCTGCCTTTTTTCCAAAAATAAAAAGAATGCCTACCTTTTGCCATAAAAAAGGGAAATTTCTCATTTTTGCTTCAAAATAAGGGGAACTTTTCCCTTTTTGCTTCTAAATAAGTGGAATTTCTGTTTTTTCCCCCAAAACAAAGGGAATTTCTGGTTTTTTTTTTGCCCCATAATAAAGAAAATTTCTGACTTATTACTCTGAAATAAGTGAAATTTCTGAAAATTGCCCCAAAATAAGGAAATTTCTGCATTTCTGCCCCCAAATAAGGGGAATTTCAAACTTTTTACCTCAAAATAAGGGAAATTTCTGCATTTTTGCAACAAAATATTAGGAATTTCTGCATTTTTGCCACAAAATATTAGGAATTTCTGCCTTTTTGCCCCAAAATAAGAAAATTTCTCCTTTTTTTTGAAATAAGTGAAATTTCTGCAATTTTGCACCAAAGTAAGTGAAATTTCTGCAATTTTGCCCCAAAATAAGGAAAATTTCTGGAATTTTGCCCCAAAGTAAGTGGAATATATGAGTTTTAGCCAAAAATAAGGAGAATTTCTGTCTTTCTGCCCCAACATATAGGGAATTTCTGCTTTTTTGCCCCCAAATTTGGGGAATTTCTGCAATTTTGCTCCAAAATACGGGGAATTTCTGCCTTTTTGCCCGAAAATAAGGAGAATGCATACCTTTTTGCCATAAAAAAGCGAAATTTCTTCATTTTTGCCCCAAAATAAGGGGAATTTCTGCTTTTTTGCCTCTAAATAAGTGGAATTTCTGTCTTTTTCCCCCAAAACAAAAGGAATGTCTGGCTTTTTTGCCCCAAAATAAAGAAAATTTCTGACTTATTACCCTGAAATAAGTGAAATTTCTGCAATTTTGCCCCAAAATAAGGGAAATTTCTGCATTTTTGTCCCCAAATAAGGCGGATTTCAGGCTTTTTACCTCAAAATAAAAGGAATTTCTGCATTTTTTCCTCAAAATATAGGAAATTTCTGCCTTTTTCCCTAAAATAAGAAATATTTCTGCCATTTTGTACCAAAATATAAGAAATTTCTGCCTTTTTGCTTCAAAATAAAAAAATTTCTCCCTTTTTTCTGAAATAAGTTAAATTTCTGCAATTTTGCCCCAAAATAAGTTAAATTTCTGCAATTTTGCCCCAAAATAAGGGAAATTTCTGGAATTTTGCTTCAAAATAAGTGGAATTTCTGAGTTTTGCCCCAAAATAAGGAGATTTTCTGTCTTTTTGCCCCAACATATAGGGAATATCTGCCTTTTTACCCCACAATTATGGGAATTTCTGCAATTTTGCTCCAAAATACGGGGTATTTCTGCCTTTTTGCCAGAAAATAAGGAGAATGCATACCTTTTTGCCATAAAAAAGGAAAATTTCTTCATTTTTGCTCCAAAATAAGGGGAATTTCTGCTTTTTTGCCTCTAAATAAGTGGTATTTCTGTCTTTTCCCCCAAAACAAAGGGAATTTCTGTCTATTTTGCCCCAAAATAAAAAAAATTTCTGACTTATTTCCCTGAAGTAAGTGAAATTTCTGCAATTTTTCCCCAAAATAAGGGAAATTTCTGCCTTTTTGCCCCCAAATAAGGGGAATTTCAGCTTTTTTTACCTCAAAATAAGGGGAATTTCTGCATTTTTCCACAAAATATTAGGAATTTCTGCCTTTTTGCCCCAAAATAAGAAAAATTTCTGCCTATTTTCCCTGAAATAAGTGAAATTTCTGCAATTTTGCCCCAAAATAAGTGAAATTTCTGCAATTTTGCCCCAAAATAAGGAAAATTTCTGCCTTTTTGCCACCAAATAATGGGAATTTCAGCCTTTTTACCTCAAAATAAGGGGAATTTCTGCATTTTTGCCACAAAATATTAGGAATTTCTGCCTTTTTGCCCAAAAATGAGGAAAATTTCTGCCTATTTTCCCTGAAATAAGTGAAATTGCTGCAATTTTGCCCCAAAATAAGTGAAATTTCTGCAATTTTGCCCCAAAATAAGGGAAATTTCTGGAATTTTGCCCCAAAATAAGTTTAATTTCTGAGTTCTGACCCAAAACAAGAAGAATTTCTGTCTTTATGCCCCAACATATAGAGAATTTCTGCCTTTTTGCCCCACAATTAGGGGAATTTCTGCAGTTTTGCTCCAAAATACGGGGAATTTCTGCCTTGTTGCCCGAAAATAAGAAGAATGCATACCTTTTTGCCATAAAAAAGCGAAATTTCTTCATTTTTGCTCCAAAATAAGGAAAATTTCTGCTTTTTTGCCTCTAAATAAGTGGAATTTCTGTCTTTTTCCCCCATAACAAAGGAAATTTCTGTCTTTTTTGCTTCAAAATACGGAAAATTTCTGACTTATTATCTGAAATAAGTGAAATTTCTGCAATTTTGCCCCAAAATAAGTGAAATTTCTGCAATTTTGCCCCAAAATAAGGGAAATTTCTGGAATTTTGCCTCAAAATAAGTGGAATTTCTGAGTTTTGCCCCAAAATAAGGAGATTTTCTGTCTTTTTGCCCCAACATATAGGGAATATCTGCCTTTTTGCCGCACAATTAGGGGAATTTCTGCAATTTTGCTCCAAAATACGGGGTATTTCTGCCTTTTTGCCAGAAAATAAGAAGAATGCATACCTTTTTGCCATAAAAAAGGGAAATTTCTTCATTTTTGCTCCAAAATAAGGGGAATTTCTGCCTTTTGCCTCTAAATAAGTAAAATTTCTGTTTTTTTCCCAAACAAAAGGAATTCCTGTCTTTTTTGCCCCAAAATAAGGAAAATTTTGACTTATTACCGTGAAATAAGTGAAATTTCAGCAATTTTGACTCAAAATAAGGGAAATTTCTGCCTTTTTGCCCCCAAATAAGGGGAATTTCAGCTTTTTTACGTCAAAATAAGGAGAATTTCTGCATTTTTGCCCCAAAATATGGGAAATTTCTGCTTTTTTGCCCCCAAATAAGGGGAATTACAGCCTTTTTACCTCAAAATAAGGCGAATTCCTGAATTTTGGCACAAAGTATTATGAATGTCTGCGGTTTTGCCCCAAAATAAGAAAAATTTCTGCCTTTTTTCCCTGAAATAAGTGAAATTTCCGCAATTTTGCCCCAAAATAAGTGAAATTTCTGCAATTCTGCCCCAAAATAAAGAAATTTCTGGAATTTTGCCCCAAAATAAGTGGAATTTCTGAGTTTTGCCCCAAAATAAAGAGAATTTCTGCCTTTTTGCCCCACAATTAGTGAAATTTCTGCAATTTTGCCCTAAAATAAGAGAAATGTCTGCATTTTTTCCCCATAATAATGGTAATTTCTGCAATTTTGCCCCAAAATAAGGGGAATTTCTGTTTTTTGCCCCACAATTAGTGAAATTTCTGTAATTTTGACCTAAGTAAGGGGAATTTCTTCCTTTTGCCGCAAAATATGGAGAATTTCTGCCTTTTTTCCAAAAATAAAAAGAATGCCTACCTTTTGCCATAAAAAAGGGAAATTTCTCATTTTTGCTTCAAAATAAGGGGAACTTTTCCCTTTTTGCTTCTAAATAAGTGGAATTTCTGTTTTTTTCCCCCAAAACAAAGGGAATTTCTGTTTTTTTGCCCCAAAATAAAGAAAATTTCTGACTTATTACTCTGAAATAAGTGAAATTTCTGAAAATTGCCCCAAAATAAGGAAATTTCTGCATTTCTGCCCCCAAATAAGGGGAATTTCAAACTTTTTACCTCAAAATAAGGGAAATTTCTGCATTTTTGCAACAAAATATTAGGAATTTCTGCATTTTTGCCACAAAATATTAGGAATTTCTGCCTTTTTGCCCCAAAATAAGAAAATTTCTCCTTTTTTTTGAAATAAGTGAAATTTCTGCAATTTTGCACCAAAGTAAGTGAAATTTCTGCAATTTTGCCCCAAAATAAGGAAAATTTCTGGAATTTTGCCACAAAGTAAGTGGAATATATGAGTTTTACCCCAAAATAAGGAGAATTTCTGTCTTTCTGCCCCAACATATAGGGAATTTCTGCCTTTTTGCCCCAAAATTAGGGGAATTTCTGCAATTTTGCTCCAAAATACGGGGAATTTCTGCCTTTTTGCCCGAAAATAAGGAGAATGCATACCTTTTTGCCATAAAAAAGCGAAATTTCTTCATTTTTGCTCAAAAATAAGGGGAATTTCTGCTTTTTTGCCTCTAAATAAGTGGAATTTCTGTCTTTTTCCCCCAAAACAAAAGAAATTTCTGTCTTTTTTGCCCCAAAATAAGGAAAATTTCTGACTTATTACTCTGAAATAAGTGAAATTTCTGCAATTTTGCCCCAAAATAAGTGAAATTTCTGCATTTTTGCCCCCAAATAAGGGGAATTTCAGGCTTTTTACCTCAAAATAAAAGGAATTTCTGCATTTTTTCCCCAAAATATAGGAAATTTCTGCCTTTTTCCCTAAAATAAGAAAAATTTCTGCCATTTTGTACCAAAATATAAGAAATTTCTGCCTTTTTGCTTCAAAATAAAAAAATTTCTCCCTTTTTTCTGAAATAAGTTAAATTTCTGCAATTTTGCCCCAAAATAAGTGAAATTTCTGCAATTTTGCCCCAAAATAAGGGAAATTTCTGGAATTTTGCCTCAAAATAAGTGGAATTTCTGAGTTTTGCCCCAAAATAAGGAGATTTTCTGTCTTTTTGCCCCAACATATAGGGAATATCTGCCTTTTTGCCCCACAATTAGGGGAATTTCTGCAATTTTGCTCCAAAATACGGGGTATTTCTGCCTTTTTGCCAGAAAATAAGAAGAATGCATACCTTTTTGCCATAAAAAAGGGAAATTTCTTCATTTTTGCTCCAAAATAAGGGGAATTTCTGCCTTTTGCCTCTAAATAAGTAAAATTTCTGTTTTTTCCCAAACAAAAGGAATTCCTGTCTTTTTTGCCCCAAAATAAGGAAAATTTTGACTTATTACCGTGAAATAAGTGAAATTTCAGCAATTTTGACTCAAAATAAGGGAAATTTCTGCCTTTTTGCCCCCAAATAAGGGGAATTTCAGCTTTTTTACGTCAAAATAAGGGGAATTTCTGCATTTTTGCCCCAAAATATGGGAAATTTCTGCTTTTTTGCCCCAAAATAAGAAAATTTCTCCTTTTTTTTGTAATAAGTTAAATTTCTGCAATTTTGCCCCAAAATAAGTGAAATTTCTGCAATTTTACCCCAAAATAAAAAAAATTTCTGGAATTTTGCCCAAAAATGAGTGGAATTTCTGAGTTTTGCCCCCAAAATAAGGAGAATTTCTGTTATTTTGTCTCAACATATAGGGAATTTCTGCCTTTTTGCCCCACAATTAGGGGAATTTCTGAAATTTTGCTCCAAAATAAGGGGAATTTCTGCTTTTTTGCCTCTAAATAAGTGGAATTTCTGCCTTTTTCTCACAAAACAAAGGGAATTTCTGTCTTTTTTGCCCCAAAATAAGAAAAATTTATGACTTATTACTCTGAAATAAGTGAAATTTCTGCAATTTTGCCCCAAAATAAGGGAAATTTCTGCATTTTTGCCCCCAAATAAGGGGAATTACAGCCTTTTTACCTCAAAATAAGGCGAATTTCTGAATTTTGGCACAAAGTATTATGAATGTCTGCGGTTTTGCCCCAAAATAAGAAAAATTTCTGCCTTTTTTCCCTGAAATAAGTGAAATTTCCGCAATTTTGCCCCAAAATAAGTGAAATTTCTGCAATTCTGCCCCAAAATAAAAGAAATTTCTGGAATTTTGCCCCAAAATAAGTGGAATTTCTGAGTTTTGCCCCAAAATAAAGAGAATTTCTGCCTTTTTGCCCCACAATTAGTGAAATTTCTGCAATTTTGCCCTAAAATAAGAGAAATGTCTGCATTTTTTCCCCATAATAATGGTAATTTCTGCAATTTTGCCCATAAATAAGGGGAATTTCTGTTTTTTGCCCCACAATTAGTGAAATTTCTGTAATTTTGACCTAAGTAAGGGGAATTTCTTCCTTTTGCGGCAAAATATGGAGAATTTCTGCCTTTTTTCCAAAAATAAAAAGAATGCCTACCTTTTGCCATAAAAAAGGGAAATTTCTCATTTTTGCTTCAAAATAAGGGGAACTTTTCCCTTTTTGCTTCTAAATAAGTGGAATTTCTGTTTTTTTCCCCCAAAACAAAGGGAATTTCTGTTTTTTTTTGCCCCATAATAAAGAAAATTTCTGACTTATTACTCTGAAATAAGTGAAATTTCTGAAAATTGCCCCAAAATAAGGAAATTTCTGCATTTCTGCCCCCAAATAAGGGGAATTTCAACCTTTTTACCTCAAAATAAGGGAAATTTCTGCATTTTTGCAACAAAATATTAGGAATTTCTGCATTTTTGCCACAAAATATTAGGAATTTCTGCCTTTTTGCCCCAAAATAAGAAAATTTCTCCTTTTTTTTGAAATAAGTGAAATTTCTGCAATTTTACCCTAAAATAAAAAAAAATTCTGGAATTTTGCCCAAAAATGAGTGGAAATCTGAGTTTTGCCCCCAAAATAAGGAGAATTTCTGTTATTTTGTCTCAACATATAGGGAATTTCTGCCTTTTTGCCCCACAATTATGGGAATTTCTGAAATTTTGCTCCAAAATAAGGGGAATTTCTGCTTTTTTGCCTCTAAATAAGTGGAATTTCTGCCTTTTTCTCACAAAACAAAGGGAATTTCTGTCTTTTTTGCCCCAAAATAAGAAAAATTTCTGACTTATTACTCTGAAATACGTAAAATTTCTGCAATTTTGCCCCAAAATAAGGGAAATTTCTGCATTTTTGCCCCCAAATAAGGGGAATTACAGCCTTTTTACCTCAAAATAAGGCGAATTTCTGAATTTTGGCACAAAATATTATGAATGTCTGCGGTTTTGCCCCAAAATAAGGAAAATTTCTGCCTTTTTTCCCTGAAATAAGTGAAATTTCCGCAATTTTGCCCCCAAATAAGTGAAATTTCTGCAATTCTGCCCCAAAATAAAAGAAATTTCTGGAATTTTGCCCCAAAATAAGTGGAATTTCTGAGTTTTGCCCCAAAATAAAGAGAATTTCTGCCTTTTTGCCCCACAATTAGTGAAATTTCTGCAATTTTGCCCTAAAATAAGAGAAATGTCTGCATTTTTTCCCCATAATAATGGTAATTTCTGCAATTTTGCCCCAAAATAAGGGGAATTTCTGTTTTTTGCCCCACAATTAGTGAAATTTCTGTAATTTTGACCTAAGTAAGGGGAATTTCTTCCTTTTGCCACAAAATATGGAGAATTTCTGCCTTTTTTCCAAAAATAAAAAGAATGCCTACCTTTTGCCATAAAAAAGGGAAATTTCTCATTTTTGCTTCAAAATAAGGGGAACTTTTCCCTTTTTGCTTCTAAATAAGTGGAATTTCTGTTTTTTTCCCCCAAAACAAAGGGAATTTCTGTTTTTTTGCCCCAAAATAAAGAAAATTTCTGACTTATTACTCTGAAATAAGTGAAATTTCTGAAAATTTCCCCAAAATAAGGAAATTTCTGCATTTCTGCCCCCAAATAAGGGGAATTTCAACCTTTTTACCTCATAATAAGGGAAATTTCTGCATTTTTGCAACAAAATATTAGGAATTTCTGCATTTTTGCCACAAAATATTAGGAATTTCTGCCTTTTTGCCCCAAAATAAAAAATTTCTCCTTTTTTTTGAAATAAGTGAAATTTCTGCAATTTTGCACCAAATTAAGTGAAATTTCAGCAATTTTGCCCCAAAATAAGGAAAATTACTGGAATTTTGCCCCAAAGTAGGTGGAATTTATGAGTTTTACCCCAAAATAAGGAGAATTTCTGTCTTTCTGCCCCAACATATAGGGAATTTCTGCCTTTTTGCCCCAAAATTAGGGGAATTTCTGCAATTTTGCTCCAAAATACGGGGAATTTCTGCCTTTTTGCCCGAAAATAAGGAGAATGCATACCTTTTTGCCATAAAAAAGCGAAATTTCTTCATTTTTGCTCCAAAATAAGGGGAATTTCTGCTTTTTTGCCTCTAAATAAGTGGAATTTCTGTCTTTTTCTTCCAAAACAAAAGGAATTTCTGTCTTTTTTGCCCCAAAATTAGGAAAATTTCTGACTTATTACCCTGAAATAAGAGAAATTTCTGCAATTTTGCCCCAAAATAAGGGAAATTTCTGCATTTTTGCCCCCAAATAAGGGGAATTTCAGGCTTTTTACCTCAAAATAAAAGGAATTTCTGCATTTTTTCCCCAAAATATAGGAAATTTCTGCCTTTTTCCCTAAAATAAGAAAAATTTCTGCCATTTTGTACCAAAATATAAGAAATTTCTGCCTTTTTGCTTCAAAATAAAAAAATTTCTCTCTTTTTTCTGAAATAAGTTAAATTTCTGCAATTTTGCCCCAAAATAAGTGAAATTTCTGCAATTTTGCCCCAAAATAAGAGAAATTTCTGGAATTTTGCCTCAAAATAAGTGGAATTTCTGAGTTTTGCCCCAAAATAAGGAGATTTTCTGTCTTTTTGCCCCAACATATAGGGAATATCGACCTTTTTACCCCACAATTAGGGGAATTTCTGCAATTTTGCTCCAAAATACGGGGTATTTCTGCCTTTTTGCCAGAAAATAAGAAGAATGCATACCTTTTTGCCATAAAAAAGGGAAATTTCTTCATTTTTGCTCCAAAATAAGGGGAATTTCTGCTTTTTTGCCTCTAAATAAGTGGTATTTCTGTCTTTTCCCCCAAAACAAAGGGAATTTCTGTCTATTTTGCCCCAAAATATGGAAAATTTCTGACTTATTTCCCTGAAGTAAGTGAAATTTCTGCAATTTTGCCCCAAAATAAGGGAAATTTCTGCCTTTTTGCCCCCAAATAAGGGGAATTTCAGCTTTTTTTACCTCAAAATAAAGGAAATTTCTGCATTTTTCCACAAAATATTAGGAATTTCTGCCTTTTTGCCCCAAAATAAGAAAAATTTTTGCCTATTTTCCCTGAAATAAGTGAAATTTCTGCAATTTTGCCCCAAAATAAGTTAAATTTCTGCAATTTTGCCCCAAAATAAGGAAAATTTCTGCCTTTTTGCCACCAAATAATGGGAATTTCAGCCTTTTTACCTCAAAATAAGGGGAATTTCTGCATTTTTGCCACAAAATATTAGGAATTTCTGCCTTTTTGCCCAAAAATGAGGAAAATTTCTGCCTATTTTCCCTGAAATAAGTGAAATTGCTGCAATTTTGCCCCAAAATAAGTGAAATTTCATCAATTTTGCCCCAAAATAAGGGAAATTTCTGGAATTTTGCCCCAAAATAAGTTTAATTTCTGAGTTCTGACCCAAAACAAGAAGAATTTCTGTCTTTATGCCCCAACATATAGGGAATTTCTGCCTTTTTGCCCCACAATTAGGGGAATTTCTGCAGTTTTGCTCCAAAATACAGGGAATTTCTGCCTTGTTGCCCGAAAATAAGAAAAATGCATACCTTTTTGCCATAAAAAAGTGAAATTTCTTCATTTTTGCTCCAAAATAAGGAAAATTTCTGCTTTTTTGCCTCTAAATAAGTGGAATTTCTGTCTTTTTCCCCCAAAACAAAGGAAATTTCTGTCTTTTTTGCTTCAAAATACGGAAAATTTCTGACTTATTACTCTGAAATAAGTGAAATTTCTGCAATTTTGCCCCAAAATAAGTGAAATTTGTGCAATTTTGCCCCAAAATAAGGGAAATTTCTGGAATTTTGCCTCAAAATAAGTGGAATTTCTGAGTTTTGCCCCAAAATAAGGAGATTTTCTGTCTTTTTGCCCCAACATATAGGGAATATCTGCCTTTTTGCCCCACAATTAGGGGAATTTCTGCAATTTTGCTCCAAAATACGGGGTATTTCTGCCTTTTTGCCAGAAAATAAGAAGAATGCATACCTTTTTGCCATAAAAAAGGGAAATTTCTTCATTTTTGCTCCAAAATAAGGGGAATTTCTGCCTTTTGCCTCTAAATAAGTAAAATTTCTGTTTTTTTCCCAAACAAAAGGAATTCCTGTCTTTTTTGCCCCAAAATAAGGAAAATTTTGACTTATTACCGTGAAATAAGTGAAATTTCAGCAATTTTGACTCAAAATAAGGGAAATTTCTGCCTTTTTGCCCCCAAATAAGGGGAATTTCAGCTTTTTTACGTCAAAATAAGGGGAATTTCTGCATTTTTGCCCCAAAATATGGGAAATTTCTGCTTTTTTGCCCCAAAATAAGAAAATTTCTCCTTTTTTTTGTAATAAGTTAAATTTCTGCAATTTTGCCCCAAAATAAGTGAAATTTCTGCAATTTTACCCTAAAATAAAAAAAATTTCTGGAATTTTGCCCAAAAATGAGTGGAAATCTGAGTTTTGTCCCCAAAATAAGGAGAATTTCTGTTATTTTGTCTCAACATATAGGGAATTTCTGCCTTTTTGCCCCACAATTAGGGGAATTTCTGAAATTTTGCTCCAAAATAAGGGGAATTTCTGCTTTTTTGCCTCTAAATAAGTGGAATTTCTGCCTTTTTCTCACAAAACAAAGGGAATTTCTGTCTTTTTTGCCCCAAAATAAGAAAAATTTCTGACTTATTACTCTGAAATAAGTAAAATTTCTGCAATTTTGCCCCAAAATAAGGGAAATTTCTGCATTTTTGCCCCCAAATAAGGGGAATTACAGCCTTTTTACCTCAAAATAAGGCGAATTTCTGAATTTTGGCACAAAATATTATGAATGTCTGCGGTTTTGCCCCAAAATAAGGAAAATTTCTGCCTTTTTTCCCTGAAATAAGTGAAATTTCCGCAATTTTGCCCCAAAATAAGTGAAATTTCTGCAATTCTGCCCCAAAATAAAAGAAATTTCTGGAATTTTGCCCCAAAATAAGTGGAATTTCTGAGTTTTGCCCCAAAATAAAGAGAATTTCTGCCTTTTTGCCCCACAATTAGTGAAATTTCTGCAATTTTGCCCTAAAATAAGAGAAATGTCTGCATTTTTTCCCCATAATAATGGTAATTTCTGCAATTTTGCCCCAAAATAAGGGGAATTTCTGTTTTTTGCCCCACAATTAGTGAAATTTCTGTAATTTTGACCTAAGTAAGGGGAATTTCTTCCTTTTGCCGCAAAATATGGAGAATTTCTGCCTTTTTTCCAAAAATAAAAAGAATGCCTACCTTTTGCCATAAAAAAGGGAAATTTCTCATTTTTGCTTCAAAATAAGGGGAACTTTTCCCTTTTTGCTTCTAAATAAGTGGAATTTCTGTTTTTTTCCCCCAAAACAAAGGGAATTTCTGTTTTTTTGCCCCAAAATAAAGAAAATTTCTGACTTATTACTCTGAAATAAGTGAAATTTCTGAAAATTGCCCCAAAATAAGGAAATTTCTGCATTTCTGCCCCCAAATAAGGGGAATTTCAACCTTTTTACCTCAAAATAAGGGAAATTTCTGCATTTTTGCAACAAAATATTAGGAATTTCTGCATTTTTGCCACAAAATATTAGGAATTTCTGCCTTTTTGCCCCAAAATAAGAAAATTTCTCCTTTTTTTGAAATAAGTGAAATTTCTGCAATTTTGCACCAAAGTAAGTGAAATTTCTGCAATTTTGCCCCAAAATAAGGAAAATTTCTGGAATTTTGCCACAAAGTAAGTGGAATATATGAGTTTTACCCCAAAATAAGGAGAATTTCTGTCTTTCTGCCCCAACATATAGGGAATTTCTGCCTTTTTGCCCCAAAATTAGGGGAATTTCTGCAATTTTGCTCCAAAATACGGGGAATTTCTGCCTTTTTGCCCGAAAATAAGGAGAATGCATACCTTTTTGCCATAAAAAAGCGAAATTTCTTCATTTTTGCTCAAAAATAAGGGGAATTTCTGCTTTTTTGCCTCTAAATAAGTGGAATTTCTGTCTTTTTCCCCCAAAACAAAAGGAATTTCTGTCTTTTTTGCCCCAAAATTAGGAAAATTTCTGACTTATTACCCTGAAATAAGTGAAATTTCTGCAATTTTGCCCCAAAATAAGTGAAATTTCTGCATTTTTGCCCCCAAATAAGGGGAATTTCAGGCTTTTTACCTCAAAATAAAAGGAATTTCTGCATTTTTTCCCCAAAATATAGGAAATTTCTGCCTTTTTCCCTAAAATAAGAAAAATTTCTGCCATTTTGTACCAAAATATAAGAAATTTCTGCCTTTTTGCTTCAAAATAAAAAAATTTCTCCCTTTTTTCTGAAATAAGTTAAATTTCTGCAATTTTGCCCCAAAATAAGTGAAATTTCTGCAATTTTGCCCCAAAATAAGGGAAATTTCTGGAATTTTGCCTCAAAATAAGTGGAATTTCTGAGTTTTGCCCCAAAATAAGGAGATTTTCTGTCTTTTTGCCCCAACATATAGGGAATATCTGCCTTTTTGCCCCACAATTAGGGGAATTTCTGCAATTTTGCTCCAAAATACGGGGTATTTCTGCCTTTTTGCCAGAAAATAAGAAGAATGCATACCTTTTTGCCATAAAAAAGGGAAATTTCTTCATTTTTGCTCCAAAATAAGGGGAATTTCTGCCTTTTGCCTCTAAATAAGTAAAATTTCTGTTTTTTCCCAAACAAAAGGAATTCCTGTCTTTTTTGCCCCAAAATAAGGAAAATTTTGACTTATTACCGTGAAATAAGTGAAATTTCAGCACTTTTGACTCAAAATAAGGGAAATTTCTGCCTTTTTGCCCCCAAATAAGGGGAATTTCAGCTTTTTTACGTCAAAATAAGGGGAATTTCTGCATTTTTGCCCCAAAATATGGGAAATTTCTGCTTTTTTGCCCCAAAATAAGAAAATTTCTCTTTTTTTTTGTAATAAGTTAAATTTCTGCAATTTTGCCCCAAAATAAGTGAAATTTCTGCAATTTTACCCTAAAATAAAAAAAATTTCTGGAATTTTGCCCAAAAATGAGTGGAAATCTGAGTTTTGTCCCCAAAATAAGGAGAATTTCTGTTATTTTGTCTCAACATATAGGGAATTTCTGCCTTTTTGCCCCACAATTAGGGGAATTTCTGAAATTTTGCTCCAAAATAAGGGGAATTTCTGCTTTTTTGCCTCTAAATAAGTGGAATTTCTGCCTTTTTCTCACAAAACAAAGGGAATTTCTGTCTTTTTTGCCCCAAAATAAGAAAAATTTCTGACTTATTACTCTGAAATAAGTAAAATTTCTGCAATTTTGCCCCAAAATAAGGGAAATTTCTGCATTTTTGCCCCCAAATAAGGGGAATTACAGCCTTTTTACCTCAAAATAAGGCGAATTTCTGAATTTTGGCACAAAATATTATGAATGTCTGCGGTTTTGCCCCAAAATAAGGAAAATTTCTGCCTTTTTTCCCTGAAATAAGTGAAATTTCCGCAATTTTGCCCCAAAATAAGTGAAATTTCTGCAATTCTGCCCCAAAATAAAAGAAATTTCTGGAATTTTGCCCCAAAATAAGTGGAATTTCTGAGTTTTGCCCCAAAATAAAGAGAATTTCTGCCTTTTTGCCCCACAATTAGTGAAATTTCTGCAATTTTGCCCTAAAATAAGAGAAATGTCTGCATTTTTTCCCCATAATAATGGTAATTTCTGCAATTTTGCCCCAAAATAAGGGGAATTTCTGTTTTTTGCCCCACAATTAGTGAAATTTCTGTAATTTTGACCTAAGTAAGGGGAATTTCTTCCTTTTGCCGCAAAATATGGAGAATTTCTGCCTTTTTTCCAAAAATAAAAAGAATGCCTACCTTTTGCCATAAAAAAGGGAAATTTCTCATTTTTGCTTCAAAATAAGGGGAACTTTTCCCTTTTTGCTTCTAAATAAGTGGAATTTCTGTTTTTTTCCCCCAAAACAAAGGGAATTTCTGTTTTTTTGCCCCAAAATAAAGAAAATTTCTGACTTATTACTCTGAAATAAGTGAAATTTCTGAAAATTGCCCCAAAATAAGGAAATTTCTGCATTTCTGCCCCCAAATAAGGGGAATTTCAACCTTTTTACCTCAAAATAAGGGAAATTTCTGCATTTTTGCAACAAAATATTAGGAATTTCTGCATTTTTGCCACAAAATATTAGGAATTTCTGCCTTTTTGCCCCAAAATAAGAAAATTTCTCCTTTTTTTGAAATAAGTGAAATTTCTGCAATTTTGCACCAAAGTAAGTGAAATTTCTGCAATTTTGCCCCAAAATAAGGAAAATTTCTGGAATTTTGCCACAAAGTAAGTGGAATATATGAGTTTTACCCCAAAATAAGGAGAATTTCTGTCTTTCTGCCCCAACATATAGGGAATTTCTGCCTTTTTGCCCCAAAATTAGGGGAATTTCTGCAATTTTGCTCCAAAATACGGGGAATTTCTGCCTTTTTGCCCGAAAATAAGGAGAATGCATACCTTTTTGCCATAAAAAAGCGAAATTTCTTCATTTTTGCTCAAAAATAAGGGGAATTTCTGCTTTTTTGCCTCTAAATAAGTGGAATTTCTGTCTTTTTCCCCCAAAACAAAAGGAATTTCTGTCTTTTTTGCCCCAAAATTAGGAAAATTTCTGACTTATTACCCTGAAATAAGTGAAATTTCTGCAATTTTGCCCCAAAATAAGTGAAATTTCTGCATTTTTGCCCCCAAATAAGGGGAATTTCAGGCTTTTTACCTCAAAATAAAAGGAATTTCTGCATTTTTTCCCCAAAATATAGGAAATTTCTGCCTTTTTCCCTAAAATAAGAAAAATTTCTGCCATTTTGTACCAAAATATAAGAAATTTCTGCCTTTTTGCTTCAAAATAAAAAAATTTCTCCCTTTTTTCTGAAATAAGTTAAATTTCTGCAATTTTGCCCCAAAATAAGTGAAATTTCTGCAATTTTGCCCCAAAATAAGGGAAATTTCTGGAATTTTGCCTCAAAATAAGTGGAATTTCTGAGTTTTGCCCCAAAATAAGGAGATTTTCTGTCTTTTTGCCCCAACATATAGGGAATATCTGCCTTTTTGCCCCACAATTAGGGGAATTTCTGCAATTTTGCTCCAAAATACGGGGTATTTCTGCCTTTTTGCCAGAAAATAAGAAGAATGCATACCTTTTTGCCATAAAAAAGGGAAATTTCTTCATTTTTGCTCCAAAATAAGGGGAATTTCTGCCTTTTGCCTCTAAATAAGTAAAATTTCTGTTTTTTCCCAAACAAAAGGAATTCCTGTCTTTTTTGCCCCAAAATAAGGAAAATTTTGACTTATTACCGTGAAATAAGTGAAATTTCAGCACTTTTGACTCAAAATAAGGGAAATTTCTGCCTTTTTGCCCCCAAATAAGGGGAATTTCAGCTTTTTTACGTCAAAATAAGGGGAATTTCTGCATTTTTGCCCCAAAATATGGGAAATTTCTGCTTTTTTGCCCCAAAATAAGAAAATTTCTCTTTTTTTTTGTAATAAGTTAAATTTCTGCAATTTTGCCCCAAAATAAGTGAAATTTCTGCAATTTTACCCTAAAATAAAAAAAATTTCTGGAATTTTGCCCAAAAATGAGTGGAAATCTGAGTTTTGTCCCCAAAATAAGGAGAATTTCTGTTATTTTGTCTCAACATATAGGGAATTTCTGCCTTTTTGCCCCACAATTAGGGGAATTTCTGAAATTTTGCTCCAAAATAAGGGGAATTTCTGCTTTTTTGCCTCTAAATAAGTGGAATTTCTGCCTTTTTCTCACAAAACAAAGGGAATTTCTGTCTTTTTTGCCCCAAAATAAGAAAAATTTCTGACTTATTACTCTGAAATAAGTAAAATTTCTGCAATTTTGCCCCAAAATAAGGGAAATTTCTGCATTTTTGCCCCCAAATAAGGGGAATTACAGCCTTTTTACCTCAAAATAAGGCGAATTTCTGAATTTTGGCACAAAATATTATGAATGTCTGCGGTTTTGCCCCAAAATAAGGAAAATTTCTGCCTTTTTTCCCTGAAATAAGTGAAATTTCCGCAATTTTGCCCCAAAATAAGTGAAATTTCTGCAATTCTGCCCCAAAATAAAAGAAATTTCTGGAATTTTGCCCCAAAATAAGTGGAATTTCTGAGTTTTGCCCCAAAATAAAGAGAATTTCTGCCTTTTTGCCCCACAATTAGTGAAATTTCTGCAATTTTGCCCTAAAATAAGAGAAATGTCTGCATTTTTTCCCCATAATAATGGTAATTTCTGCAATTTTGCCCCAAAATAAGGGGAATTTCTGTTTTTTGCCCCACAATTAGTGAAATTTCTGTAATTTTGACCTAAGTAAGGGGAATTTCTTCCTTTTGCCGCAAAATATGGAGAATTTCTGCCTTTTTTTCCAAAAATAAAAAGAATGCCTACCTTTTGCCATAAAAAAGGGAAATTTCTCATTTTTGCTTCAAAATAAGGGGAACTTTTCCCTTTTTGCTTCTAAATAAGTGGAATTTCTGTTTTTTTCCCCCAAAACAAAGGGAATTTCTGTTTTTTTTTGCCCCATAATAAAGAAAATTTCTGACTTATTACTCTGAAATAAGTGAAATTTCTGAAAATTGCCCCAAAATAAGGAAATTTCTGCATTTCTGCCCCCAAATAAGGGGAATTTCAACCTTTTTACCTCAAAATAAGGGAAATTTCTGCATTTTTGCAACAAAATATTAGGAATTTCTGCATTTTTGCCACAAAATATTAGGAATTTCTGCCTTTTTGCCCCAAAATAAGAAAATTTCTCCTTTTTTTTGAAATAAGTGAAATTTCTGCAATTTTGCACCAAAGTAAGTGAAATTTCTGCAATTTTGCCCCAAAATAAGGAAAATTTCTGGAATTTTGCCCCAAAGTAAGTGGAATATATGAGTTTTACCCAAAAATAAGGAGAATTTCTGTCTTTCTGCCCCAACATATAGGGAATTTCTGCCTTTTTGCCCCAAAATTTGGGGAATTTCTGCAATTTTGCTCCAAAATACGGGGAATTTCTGCCTTTTTGCCCGAAAATAAGGAGAATGCATACCTTTTTGCCATAAAAAAGCGAAATTTCTTCATTTTTGCCCCAAAATAAGGGGAATTTCTGCTTTTTTGCCTCTAAATAAGTGGAATTTCTGTCTTTTTCCCCCAAAACAAAAGGAATTTCTGTCTTTTTTGCCCCAAAATAAAGAAAATTTCTGACTTATTACCCTGAAATAAGTGAAATTTCTGCAATTTTACCCCAAAATAAGGGAAATTTCTGCATTTTTGCCCCCAAATAAGGCGAATTTCAGGCTTTTTACCTCAAAATAAAAGGAATTTCTGCATTTTTTCCCCAAAATATAGGAAATTTCTGCCTTTTTCCCTAAAATAAGAAAAATTTCTACCATTTTGTACCAAAATATTAGAAATTTCTGCCTTTTTGCTTCAAAATAAAAAAATTTCTCCCTTTTTTCTGAAATAAGTTAAATTTCTGCAATTTTGCCCCAAAATAAGTGAAATTTCTGCAATTTTGCCCCAAAATAAGGGAAATTTCTGGAATTTTGCCTCAAAATAAGTGGAATTTCTGAGTTTTGCCCCAAAATAAGGAGATTTTCTGTCTTTTTGCCCCAACATATAGGGAATATCTGCCTTTTTGCCCCACAATTAGGGGAATTTCTGCAATTTTGCTCCAAAATACGGGGTATTTCTGCCTTTTTGCCAGAAAATAAGAAGAATGCATACCTTTTTGCCATAAAAAAAAGAAATTTCTTCATTTTTGCTCCAAAATAAGAAGAATTTCTGCTTTTTTGCCTCTAAATAAGTGGTATTTCTGTCTTTTCCCCCAAAACAAAGGGAATTTCTGTCTATTTTGCCCCAAAATAAGGAAAATTTCTGACTTATTTCCCTGAAGTAAGTGAAATTTCTGCAATTTTGCCCCAAAATAAGGGAAATTTCTGCCTTTTTGCCCCCAAATAAGGGGAATTTCAGCATTTTTTACCTCAAAATAAGGGGAATTTCTGCATTTTTCCACAAAATATTAGGAATTTCTGCCTTTTTGCCCCAAAATAAGAAAAATTTCTGCCTATTTTCCCTGAAATAAGTGAAATTTCTGCAATTTTGCCCCAAAATAAGTGAAATTTCTGCAATTTTGCCCCAAAATAAGGGAAATTTCTTGAATTTTGCCCCAAAATAAGTGGAATTTCTGAGTTCTGCCCCAAAATAATGAGAATTTCTGTCTTTATGCCCCAACATATAGGGAGTTTCTGCCTTTTTGCCCCACAATTAGGCGAAATTCTGCAATTTAGATCTAAAATACGAGGAATTTCTCCCTTTTTGCCCAAAAATAAGAAGAATGCATGCCTTTTTGCCATAAAAAATAAATTTCTTCATTTTTTCTCCAAAATAAGGGGAATTTCTACTTATAAGCCTCTAAATAAGTTGAATTTCTGTTTTTTTTTTTTTTTTGCAAACAAAGGTAATTTCTGTATTTTTGCCCCAAAATAAGGAAAATTTCTGACTTATTGTCGTGAAATAAGTGAAATTTCAGCAATTTTGCCCCAAAATAAGAGAAATTTCTTCCTTTTTGCCCCCAAATAAGGGGAATTTCAGCCTTTTTACCTCAAAATAAAAGGAATTCCTACATTTTTGCCCCAAAATATGGGAAATTTCTGCCCTTTTGCCCCAAAATAAGAAAAATTTCTACAACTTTGTAACAAAATAAAGGAAATTTCTGCCTTTTTGCTTCAAAATAAGAAAATTTCTCCTTTTTTTCTGAAATAAGTGAAATTTCTGCAATTTTGACACATAAAAAGTGAAATTTCTGCAATTTTGCCCCAAAAGAAGGAAAATTTCTGGAATTTTGCCCCAAATTAAGTGGAATTTCTGAGTTTTGCCCCAAAATAAGGAGAATTTCTGTCTTTATGCCCCAACATATAGGGAATTTCTGCATTTTGCTTCACACTTAGGGGAATTTCTGCAATTTTGCTCCAAAATATGGTGAATTTCTGCCTTTTTGCCCGAAAATAAGAAGAATGCATACCTTTTTGCCATAAAAAAGAGAAATTTTTTCATTTTTGCTCCAAAATAAGGGGAATTTCTGCTTTTTTGCCTCTAAATAAGTGGAATTTCTGTCTTTTTCCCCCAAAAACAAAGGAAATTTCTATATTTTTTACCCCAAAATAAGGAGAATTTCTGTCTTTATGCCCCAACATATAGGGAATTTCTGCATTTTGCTTCACAATTAGGGAAATTTCTGCAATTTTGCTCCAAAATATGGTGAATTTCTGCCTTTTTGCCCGAAAATAAGAAGAATGCATACCTTTTTGCCATAAAAAAGAGAAATTTCTTCATTTTTGCTCCAAAATAAGGGGAATTTCTCCTTTTTTACCTCTAAATAAGTGGAATTTCTGTCTTTTTCCCCCAAAAACAAAGGGAATTTCTGTATTTTTTGCCCCAAAATAAGGAAAATATCTGACTTATTACCCTGAAATAAGTGAAATTTCTGCAATTTTGCCCCAAAATAAAAGAAATTTCTGCATTTTTGGCCTTAAATAAGGGGAATTTCAGCCTTTTTACCTCAAAATAAGGGGAATTTCTGCATTTTTGCCACAAAATATTAGGAATTTCTGCCTTTTTGCCCAAAAATGAGGAAAATTTCTGCCTATTTTCCCTGAAATAAGTGAAATTGCTGCAATTTTGCCCCAAAATAAGTGAAATTTCTGCAATTTTGCCCCAAAATAAGGGAAATTTCTGGAATTTTGCCCCAAAATAAGTTTAATTTCTGAGTTCTGACCCAAAACAAAAAGAATTTCTGTCTTTGTGCCCCAACATATAGGGAATTTCTGCCTTTTTGCCACACAATTAGGGGAATTTCTGCAGTTTTGCTCCAAAATACGGGGAATTTCTGCCTTGTTGCCCGAAAATAAGAAGAATGCATACCTTTTTGCCATAAAAAAGCGAAATTTCTTCATTTTTGCTCCAAAATAAGGGGAATTTTTGCTTTTTTGCCTCTAAATAAGTGAATTTTCTGTCCTTTTCCCCCAAAACAAAGGAAATTTCTGTCTTTTTTGCTTCAAAATACGGAAAATTTTTGACTTATTACTCTGAAATAAGTGAAATTTCTGTTATTTTGCCCCAAAATAAGTGAAATTTCTGCAATTTTGCCCCAAAATAAGGGAAATTTCTGGAATTTTGCCTCAAAATAAGTGGAATTTCTGAGTTTTGCCCTAAAATAAGGAGATTTTCTGTCTTTTTGCCCCAACATATAGGGAATATCTGCCTTTTTGCACCACAATTAGGGGAATGTCTGCAATTTTGCTCCAAAATACGGGGTATTTCTGCCTTTTTGCCAGAAAATAAGAAGAATGCATACCTTTTTGCCATAAAAAAGGGAAATTTCTTCATTTTTGCTCCAAAATAAGGGGAATTTCTGCTTTTTTGCCTCTAAATAAGTGGTATTTCTGTCTTTTCCCCCAAAACAAAGGGAATTTCTGTCTATTTTGCCCCAAAATAAGGAAAATTTCTGACTTATTTCCCTGAAGTAAGTGAAATTTCTGCCTTTTTGCCCCCAAATAAGGGGAATTTCAGCTTTTTTACCTCAAAATAAGGGGAATTTCTGCATTTTTCCACAAAATATTAGGAATTTCTGCCTTTTTGCCCCAAAATAAGAAAAATTTCTGCCTATTTTCCCTGAAATAAGTGAAATTTCTGCAATTTTGCCCCAAAATAAGTGAAATTTCTGCAATTTTGACCCAAAATAAGGGAAATTTCTGGAATTTTGCCCCAAAATAAGTGGAATTTCTGAGTTCTGCCCCAAAATAATGAGAATTTCTGTCTTTATGCCCCAACATATAGGGAGTTTCTGCCTTTTTGCCCCACAATTAGGCGAAATTCTGCAATTTAGATCCAAAATATGAGGAATTTCTGCCTTTTTGCCCGAAAATAAGAAGAATGCATACCTTTTTGCCATAAAAAATAAATTTCTTCATTTTTGCTCCAAAATAAGGGGAATTTCTACTTATAAGCCTCTAAATAAGTTGAATTTCTGTTTTTTTTTTTTGCAAACAAAGGGAATTTCTGTATTTTTGCCCCAAAATAAGGAAAATTTCTGACTTATTGTCGTGAAATAAGTGAAATTTCAGCAATTTTGCCCCAAAATAAGAGAAATTTCTTCCTTTTTGCCCCCAAATAAGGGGAATTTCAGCCTTTTTACCTCAAAATAAGAGGAATTCCCACATTTTTGCCCCAAAATATGGGAAATTTCTGCCCTTTTGCCCCAAAATAAGAAAAATTTCTACAACTTTGTAACAAAATAAAGGAAATTTCTGCCTTTTTGCTTCAAAATAAGAAAATTTCTCCTTTTTTTCTGAAATAAGTGAAATTTCTGCAATTTTGACACATAAAAAGTGAAATTTCTGCAATTTTGCCCCAAAAGAAGGAAAATTTCTGGAATTTTGCCCCAAAATAAGTGGAATTTCTGAGTTTTGCCCCAAAATAAAGAGAATTTCTGTTTTTATGCCCCAACATATAGGGAATTTCTGCATTTTGCTTCACAATTAGGAGAATTTCTGCAATTTTGCTCCAAAATATGGTGAATTTCTGCCTTTTTGCCCGAAAATAAGAAGAATGCATACCTTTTTGCCATAAAAAAGAGAAATTTCTTCATTTTTTCTCCAAAATAAGAGGAATTTCTGCTATTTTGCCTCTAAATTAGTGGAATTTCTGTCTTTTTCCCCCAAAAACAAAGGGAATTTCTGTATTTTTTGCCCCAAAATAAGGAAAATTTCTGACTTATTACCCTGAAATAAGTGAAATTTCTGCAATTTTGCCCCAAAATAAAAGAAATTTCTGCATTTTTGGCCTTAAATAAGGGGAATTTCAGCCTTTTTACCTCAAAATAAGGGGAATTTCTGCATTTTTGCCACAAAATATTAGGAATTTCTGCCTTTTTGCCCAAAAATGAGGAAAATTTCTGCCTATTTTCCCTGAAATAAGTGAAATTGCTGCAATTTTGCCCCAAAATAAGTGAAATTTCTGCAATTTTGCCCCAAAATAAGGGAAATTTCTGGAATTTTGCCCCAAAATAAGTTTAATTTCTGAGTTCTGACCCAAAACAAGAAGAATTTCTGTCTTTATGCCCCAAAATATAGGGAATTTCTGCCTTTTTGCCCCACAATTAGGGGAATTTCTGCAGTTTTGCTCCAAAATACGGGGAATTTCTGCCTTGTTGACCGAAAATAAGAAGAATGCATACCTTTTTGCCATAAAAAAGCGAAATTTCTTCATTTTTGCTCCAAAATAAGGGGAATTTCTGCTTTTTTGCCTCTAAATAAGTGGAATTTCTGTCTTTTTCCCCCAAAACAAAGGAAATTTCTGTCTTTTTTGCTTCAAAATACAGAAAATTTCTGACTTATTACTCTGAAATAAGTGAAATTTCTGCAATTTTGCCCGAAAATAAGTGAAATTTCTGCAGTTTTGCCCCAAAATAAAATAAATATCTGGAATTTTGCTCCAAAATAAGTGGAATTTCTGAGTTTTGCCCCAAAATAAAGAGGATTTCTGCCTTTTTGCCCCACAATTATTGAAATTTCTGCAATTTTGCCCTAAAATAAGGGAAATTTCTGCAATTTTCCCCCATAATAAGAAAAATTTCTGCAATTTTGCCTTAAAATAAGGGGAATTTTTGTTTTTTCCCCACAATTAAGGAAATTTCTGCAATTTTGCCCTAAATATGGGGAATTTCTGCCTTTTGCCCCAAAATATGGGGAATTTCTGCCTTTTTGTCCGAAAATAAGAAGAATGCCTACCTTTTTGCCATAAAAAGAGGAAATTTCTTCATTTTTGCTCCAAAATAAGGGGAACTTTTGCCTTTTTGCCTCTAAATAAGGGAATTTCTGTCTTTTTCCCCCAAAACAAAGGGAATTTCTGTTTTTTTGCCCCAAAATAAGGAAAATTTCTGACTTATTACCCTGAAATAAGTGTAATTTCTGAAAATTGCCCCAAAATAAGGGAAATTTCTGCATTTTTGCCCCCAAATAAAGAGAATTTCAGAGTTTTTACCTCAAAATAAGGGAAATTTCTACATTTTTGCAACAAAATATTAGGAATTTCTGCATTGTTGCCACAAAATATTAAGAATTTCTGACATTTTGCCCCCAAATAAAAAAGTTTCTCCTTCTTTTTTTTGAAATAAGTGAAATTTCTGCAATTTTGCCCCAAAATAAGGGAAATTTCTGGAATTTTGCCCCAAAGTAGGTGGAATTTATGAGTTTTACCCCAAATGAAGGAGAATTTCTGTCTTTCTGCCCCAACATATAGGGAATTTCTGCCTTTTTGCCCCACAATTAGGGGAATTTCTGCAATTTTGCTCCAAAATACGGGGAATTTCTGCCTTTTTGCCCGAAAATAAGAAGAATGTATACTTTTTTGCCATAAAAAAGGGAAATTTCTTCATTTTGGCTCCAAAATAAAAGGAATTTCTGCTTTTTTGCCTCTAAATAAGTGGAATTTCTGTCTTTTTCCCCTAAAACAAAGGGAATTTCTCACTTTTTTCCCCAAAATAAGGAAAATTTCTGACTTATTTCCCTGAAATAAGAGAAATTTTTTCCATTTTTCCCCAAAATAAGGGAAATTTCTGTTTTTTTGCCCCCAAATAAGGGGAATTTCAGCCTTTTTACCTCAAAATAAGGGGAATTTCTGCATTTTTGCCCCAAAATAAGAAAAATTTCTGCCATTTTGTACCAAAATATAAGAAATTTCTGCCTTTTTGCCCCAAAATAAGAAAATTTCTTTTTTTTCTAAAATAAGTGAAATTTCTGCAATTTTGCCCCAAAATAAGGGAAATTTCTGATATTTTGCCTCAAAATAAGTGGAATTTCTGAGTTTTGCCCCAAAATAATGAGAATTTTTGTCTTATTGCCCCAACATATAGGGAATTTCTGCCTTTTTGCCCCACAATTGGGAATCTCTGCAATTTTGCTCCAAAATACGGGGTATTTCTGCCTTTTTGCCCGAAAATAAAAGAATGCATACCTTTTTGCCATAAAAAAGGGAAATTTCTTTATTCTTGCTCCAAAATAAGGGGAATTTCTGCTTTTTTGCCTCTAAATAAGTGGAATTTCTGTCTTTTTCCCCCAAAACAAAGAATTTCTGTCTTTTGTGCCCTAAAATAAGGAAAATTTCTGACTTATTTTCCTGAAATAATTGAAATTTCTGCAATTTTGCCCAAAATAAAGGAAATTTTTGCCTTTTGCCCCCAAATAATGGGAATTTCAGCCTTTTAACCTCAAAATAAGGGGAATTTCTGCATTTTTGCCACAAAATATTAGGAATTTCTGCATTTTTGCCTCAAAATAATAAAAATTTCTGCCTATTTTTTCTGAAATAAGTGAAATTTCTGCAATTTTGCCCCAAAATAAGTGAAATTTCTGCAATTTTGACCCAAAATAAGGGAAATTTCTGGAATTTTGCCCAAAAATGAGTTTAATTTCTGAGTTCTGCACCCAAATAAGGAGAATTTCTGTCTTTATGCCCCATCACATAGGGAATTTCTGCTTTTTTGCCCCACAATTATGGGAATTTGTGCAATTTTGCTCCAAAGTACGGGGAATTTCTGCCTTTTTGCCCGAAAATAAGAAGAATGCATAACTTTTTGCCATAAAAAAGGAAATTTCTTCATTTTTGCTCCAAAATAAGGGGAATTTCTGCTTTTTTGCCTCAAAATAAGTGGAATTTCTGTCTTTTTCCCCCAAAACAAAGAGAATTTCTGAATTTTTTGTCCCAAAATAAGGAAAATTTCTGACTTATTACCCTGAAATAAGTGAAATTTCTGCAATTTTGCACCAAAATAAGAGAAATTTTTGCCATTTTGTCGCCAAATAAGGGAAATTTCAGCTTTTTACCTCAAAATAAGAGGAATTTCTGCATTTTTGCCACAAAATATTAGGAATTTCTGCCTTTTTGACCAAAAATAAGGAAAATTTCATCCTTTTTCCCTGAAATAAGTGAAATTTCTGCAATTTTGCCACAAAATAAGTGAAATTTCTTTTTTTTTTGCCCCCAAATAATAGGAATTTTAGCCTTTTTACCTCTAAATAAGAAGAATTTCTGCATTTTTGCCGCAAAATATGGAAAATTTCTGCCTTTTTGCCCCAAAATAAGAAAAATTTCTGCAATTTTGTACCAAAATAATACAAATTTCTGCCTATTTGCCCCCAAATAAGAAAATTTCTTCTTTTTTTTCTGAAATAAGTGAAATTTCTGCAATTTTCATCAAAATAAGTGAAATTTCTGCAATTTTGCCCCATAATAAGTGAAATTTCTGGAATTTTGCCCCAAAATAAGTGGAATTTCTGAGTTTTGACCCCAAAATAAGGAGAATTTCTGTTATTTTGCCCCAACATATAGGGAATTTCTGTCTTCTTGCCTCACAATTAGGAGAATTTCTGAAATTTTGCTCCAAAATAAGGGGAATTTCTGCTTTTTTGCCTCTAAATAAGTGGAATTTTTGCTTTTTTCTCCCAAAACAAAGGGAATTTCTGTCTTTTTTGCCCCAAAATAAGGAAAATTTCTGACTTATTACCCTGAAATAAGTGAAATTTCTGCAATTTTGACCCAAAATAAGTGAAATTTCTGCAATTTTAACCTAAAATATAGGAAATTTCTGGAATTTTGCCTCAAAATAAGTGGAATTTCTGAGTTTTGCCTCAAAATAAGGAGAATTTGTCTTTTTGCCTCAACATATAGGGAATTTCTGCCTTTTTGCCCCAAAATTAAGGGAATTTCTGCAATTTTGCTCCAAAATACAGGGTATTTCTGCCTTTTTGCCAGAAAATAAGAAGAATGCATACCTTTTGCCATAAAAAAGCTTAATTTCTTCATTTTTGCTCCAAAATAAGGGGAATTTCTGCTTTTTTGCCTCAAAATAACTGGAATTTCTGTCTTTTTCCCCCTAAACAAAGGAAATTTCTGTCTTTTTTGCCCCAAAATAAAGAAAATTTCTGACTTATTACCCTGAAATAAGTGAAATTTCTGCAATTTTGCCCCAAAATAAGGGAAATTTCTGCATTTTTGCCCCCAAACATGGGGAATTTCAGCTTTTTTACCTCAAAATAAGGGGAATTTCTGCATTTTTGCCACAAAATATTAGCAATTTCTGCCTTTTTGCCCCAAAATAAGAAAAAATTCTGCCTATTTTCCCTGAAATAAGTGAAATTTCTGCAATTTTGCCCCAAAATAAGTAAAATTTCTTCAATTTTGACCCAAAATAAGGAAAATTTCTGTAATTTTGCCCAAAAATAAGTGGAATTTCTGAGTTCTGCCACAAAATAAGGAGAATTTCTGTCTTTATACCCCAACATATAGGGAATTTCTGCCTTTTTGCTTCACAATTAGGCGAAATTCTGCAATTTTGCTCCAAAATACGAGGAATTTCTGCCTTTTTGCCCGAAAATAAGAAGAATGTATACCTTTTTGCCATAAAAAAGGGAAATTTCTTCATTTTTGCTCCAAAATAAAGGGAATTTCTGCTTTTTTGCCTCTAAATAAGTAAAATTTCTGTTTTTTCCCAAACAAAGGGAATTTGTGTCTTTTTTGCCCCAAAATAAGGAAAATTTTTACTTATTACCGTGAAATAAGTGAAATTTCAGCAATTTTGCCCCAAAATAAGGGAAATTTCTGCCTTTTTGCCCCCAAATAAGGGGAATTTCAGCTTTCTTACCTCAAAATAAGGGGAATTTCTGCATTTTTGCCCCAAACTATGGGAAATTTCTGCCCTTTTGCCCCAAAATAAGAAAATTTCTCCTTTTTTTTCTGAAATAAGTGAAATTTCTGCAATTTTGCCCCAAAGTAAGTGAAATTTCTGCTATTTTGCCCCAAAATAAAAGAAATTTCTGGAATTTTTCCCAAAAATAAGTGGAATTTCTGAGTTTTGCCTTCAAAATAAGGAGAATTTCTGTTATTTTGACCCAACATATAGGGAATTTCTGCCTTTTTCCCCACAATTAGGGGAATTTCTGAAATTTTGCTCCAAAATAAGGGGAATATCTGCTATTTTACCTCTAAATAAGTGGAATTTCTGCCTTTTTCTCCCAAAACAAAAGGAATTTCTGGCTTTTTTGCCCCAAAATAAGAAAAATTTCTGACTTATTACTCTGAAATAAGGAAATTTCTGCAATTTTGCCCCAAAATAAGGAAAATTTCTGCCTTTTTGCCCCCAAATAAGGGGAATTACAGCCTTTTTACCTCAAAATAATGGGAATTTCTGAATTTTGGCATAAAATATTATGAATTTCTGTGTTTTTGCCCCAAAATAAGGAAAATTTCTGCCTTTTTTCCCTGAAATAAGTGAAATTTCTGCAATTTTGCCCCAAAATAAGTGAAATTTCTGCAATTCTGCCCCAAAATAAAAGAAATTTCTGGAATTTTGCCCCAAAATAAGTGGAATTTCTGAGTTTTGCCCCAAAATAAAGAGAATTTCTGCCTTTTTGCCACACAAATAGTGAAATTTCTGCAATTTTGCCCTAAAATAAGGGAAATTTCTGCAATTTTTCCCCATAATAAGGGAAATTTCTGCAATTTTGCCCCAAAATAAGTGGAATTTCTGAGTTTTGCCCCAAAATAAAAAGAATTTATCACTTTTACCCCATCATATAGGGAATTTCTGCCTTTTTGCACCACAATTAGGGGAATTTCTGCAATTTTGCTCAAAAATACGGGGAATTTCTGCCTTTTTGCCTATAAAATAAGAAGAATGCATACCTTTTTGCCATAAAATGGGAAATTTCTTCATTTTTGCTCCAAAATAAGGGGAATTTCTGCTTTTTTGCCTCTAAAAAGTGCAATTTCTGTCTGTTTCCCCAAAAAGAAATAAAATTTCTGTCTTTTTTGCCCCAAAATAAGGAAAATTTCTGACTTATTACCCTGAAATGAGTGAAATTTCTGCAATTTTGCCCCAAAATAAGGGAAATTTCTGCCTTTTTGCCCCCAAATAAGGGAAATTTCAGCCTTTTTACCTCAAAATAAAAGGAATTTCTGCATTTTTGCCCCAAAAATATGGGAAATTTCTGCCTTTTTGCCCCAAAATAAGAAAAATTTCTGCAATTTTGTACCAAAATAAAAGAAATTTCTGCCTTTTTGCCCCAAAATACGAAAATTTCTGCAATTTTGCTCCAAAATAAGGGAAATTTCTGCCTTTTTGCCCTCAAATAAAAGGAATTTCAGCCTATTTACCTCAAAATAAGGGGAATTTCTGCATTTTTGCTTCAAAATATGTGAAATTTCTGCAATTTTGCCCCAAATTAAGGGAAATTTCTGGTATTTTGCCCCAAAATAAGTGAATTTTCTGAGTTTTGCCCCAAAATAAGGAGATTTCTGTCTTTTTGCCCCAACATATAGGGAATTTCTGCTTTTTTGCCCCACAATTAGGGGAATTTCTGCAATTTTGCTCCAAAATACGGGGAATTTCTGCCTTTTTGCCGGAAAATAAGAAGAATGTATACCTTTTTGCCATAAAAAAGGGAAATTTCTTCATTTTTGCTCCAAAATAAGAAGAAATTCTGCTTTTTTGCCTCTAAATAAGTGGAATTTCTGTTTTTTACCCCAAAACAAAAGGAATTCCTGTCTTTTTTTCCCTAAAATAAGGAAAATTTGTGACTTATTACCCTGAAATATGTGAAATTTCTGCAATTTTGCCCCAAAATAAGGGAAATTTATGCCTTTTTGCCCCCAAATAAGGGGAATTTCAGCCTTTTTACCTCAAAATAAGGGGAATTTCTGCATTTTTTCCACAAAATATTAGGAATTTTTGCCATTTTGCCCCAAAATAGAAAATTTCTGCTTATTTTCCCGGAAATAAGTGAAATTTCTGCAATTTTGCCCCAAAATAATTGAAATTTCTGCAATTTTGCCTCAAAATAATGGAATTTTCTGGAATTTTGCCCCAAAATATGTTGAATTTCTGAGTTTTGCCCCAAAATAAGGAGAATTTCTGTCTTTTTTGCCCCAAAAATAAAGAAAATTTCAGCATTTTTTCTCTGAAATAAGTGAATTTTCCACAATTTTGCCCCAAAATAAGTGAAATTTCTGCAATTTTGACCCAAAATAAGGGAAATTTCTGGAATTTTGCCCCAAAATAAGTGGAATTTCTGAGTTTTGCCCCAAAATAAGAAGAATTTCTGTCTTTTTGCCCTAACGTATAGGGAATTTCTTTCTTTTTGCCCCACAATTAGGGAAATTTCTGCAATTTTGCTCCAAAATACGAAGAATTTCTACATTTTTGCCCGAAAATAAGAGAATGCATACCTTTTTGCCATTAAAAAGGGAAATTTCTTCATTTTGCTCCAAAATAAGAAGAATTTCTGCTTTTTTGCCTCTAAATAAGTAGAATTTCTGTTCTTTTCCCCCAAAACAAAGGGAATTCCTGTATTTTTGCCCCAAAATAAGAAAAATTTCTTACTTATTACCCTGAAATAAGTAAAATTTCTGCAATTTTGCCCCAAAATAAGAGAAATTTCTGGAATTTTGCCCCAGAATAAGTGGATTTTCTGAGTTTTGCCCCAAAATAAAGAAAATTTCTGTCTTTTTGCCCCAACATATAGGGAATTTCAGCCTTTTTGCCCCACAATTAGGGGAATTTCTGCAATTTTGCTCCTAAATACGGGGAATTTCTGCCTTTTATCTGAAAATAAGAAGAATGCATACCTTTTTGCCATAAAAAAGGAAAATTTCTTCATTTTGCTTCAAAATAAGGGGAATTTCTGCTTTTTTGCCCCTAAATAAGTGGAACTTCTGTCTTTTTCCCCCAAAACAAAAAAAATTTCTGTCTTTTTTGCCGCAAAATAAGGAAAAATTCTGACTTATTACCCTGAAATAAGTGAAATTTCTGCAATTTTTTTCCCCAAAATAAGGGAAATTTCTGCCTTTTTGCCCCCAAATAATGGGAATTTCAGCCTTTTTACCTCAAAATAAGGGGAATTTCTGCATTTTTGCCAGAAAATATTAGGAATTTCTGCCTTTTTGCCCCAAAATAAGAAAAATTTCTGCCTTTTTTCCCTGAAATAAGTGAAATTTCTGCAATTTTGCCCCAAAGTAAGTAAAATTTCTGCAATTTTGCCCCAAAATAAGTGAAATTTCTTCAATTTTGCCCCCAAAAAAGAAAAATTTCTGGAATTTTGCCACAAAATAAGTGGAATTTCTGAGTTTTGCCCCTAAATAAGGAGAATCTCTGTCTTTTTGCCCCAACATATAGAAAATTTCTGCCTTTTTGCCCCACAATTAGGGGAATTTCTGCTATTTTGCTCCAAAATAAAGGGAATTTCTGCCTTTTTGCCCGAAATTAAAAAGAATGCATATCTTTTTGCCATAAAAATGGTAAATTTCATCATTTTTGCTCCAAAATAATGGGAATTTCTGCTTTTTGCCTCTAAATTAGTGGAATTTCTGTATTTTTCCCTCAAAACAAAGGGAATTACTGTCTTTTTTGCCCCAAAATAAAAAAAAATTCTGAATTATTTCCCTGAAATTAGTGAAATATCTGCAATTTTGCCCCAAAAGAAGGGAAATTTCTGACTTTTTGCCCCCAAATAAGGGGAATTTCAGCCTTTTTACCACAAAATAAGGGTAATTTCTGCATTTTTGTCACAAAATAATAGGAATTTCTGCCTTTTTGCTTCAAAATAAAGAAAATTTCTGCCTTTTTTCCCTGAAATAAGTGAAATTTCTGCAATTTTGCCCCAAAAGATGTGAAATTTCTGCAATTTTGCCCCAAAATAAGGGAAATTTCTGGAATTTTGCCTCAAAGTAAGTGGAATTTCTGAGTTTTGCCTCAAAATAAGAAGAATTTCTGTCTTTTTTGCCCTAACATATAGGGAATTTCTGCCTTTTTGCAACACAATTAGGGGAATTTCTGCAATTTTGCTCCAAAATACGGGGAATTTCTGACTTTTTGCCGGAAAATAAGAAGAATGCATACCTTTTTGCCATAAAAAAGGGAAATTTCTTCATTTTTGCTCCAAAATAAGAAGAATTTCTGCTTTTTTGCCTCTAAATAAGTGGAATTTCTGTTTCTTACCCCAAAACAAAAGGAATTCCTGTCTTTTTTGCCTCAAAATAAGGAAAATTTCTGACTTATTACCCTGAAATATGTGAAATTTCTGCAATTTTGCCCCAAAATAAGGGAAATTTCTGCATTTTTGCCCCCAAATAAGGGGAATTTCAGCCTTTTTACCTCAAAATAAGGGGAATTTCTGCATTTTTGCCACAAAATATTAGGAATTTTTGCTATTTTGCCCCAAAATAAGAAAATTTATGCTTATTTTCCCTGAAATAAGTGAAATTTCTGCAATTTTGCCCCAAAATAAATGAAATTTCGGCAATTTTGCTCCAAAGTAAGGGAAATTTCTGGAATTTTGCCCCAAAATAAGTGGAATTTCTGAGTTTTGCCCCAAATAAGGAGAATTTCTGTCTTTTTGCCCCAACATATAGGAAAATTTTGCCTTTTTGCCCCACAATTAGGGGAATTTCTGCAATTTTGCTACAAAATACGGGGAATTTCTGCTTTTTTGCCCGAAAATAAGAAGAATGCATACCTTTTTGCCATTAAAAAGGGAAATGTCTTCATTTTGCTCCAAAATAAGGGGTATTTCTGCTTTTTTGCCTCTAAATAAGTGGAATTTCTGTCTTTTTCTCCCAAAACAAAGGGAATTTCTGTCTTTTTTGCCCTAAAAATAATGAAAATTTCTGACTTATTACCCTGAAATAAGTGAAATTTCTGCAAATTTGCCCCAAAATAAGGGAAATTTTTGCCTTTTGCCCCAAAATATGGGGAATTTAAGCATTTTACATCAAAATAAGGGAAATTTCTGATTTTTGCACCAAAATATTGAGAATTTCTGCCTTTTTGCCCCAAAATAAGGAAATTTTCTGCCTTTTTCCCTGAAATAAGTGAAATTTCTGCAATTTTGCCCCAAAATAAGTGAAATTTCTGCAATTTTGCCCCAAAATAAGGGAAATTTCTGGAATTTTGCCCCAAAATAAGTGGAATTTCTGAGTTTTGCCCCAAAATAAAGAAAATTTCTGTTTTTTGCCCTAACATATACGGAATTTCTCCCTTTTTGCTGCACAATTAGGGGAATTTCTGCAATTTTGCTCCTAAATACGGGGAATTTTTGCCTTTTGCCCGAAAATAAGAAGAATGCATACATTTTTGCCATAAAAAAGGAAAATTTCTTCATTTTTGCTCCAAAATAAGGGGAATTTCTGCTTTTTTTGCCTCTAAATAAGTGGAATTTCTGTCTTTTTCCCCCAAAACAAAGGAAATTTCTGTCTTTTTTGCCGCAAAATAAGGAAAAATTCTGACTTATTACCCTGAAGTAAGTGAAATTTCTGCAATTTTTTCCCCAAAATAAGGGAAATTTCTGCCTTTTTGCCCCCAAATAAGGGGAATTTCAGCCTTTTTACCTCAAAATAAGGGGAATTTCTGCATTTTTGCCACAAAATATCAAAAATTTCTGCCTTTTTGCCCCAAAATAAGGAAAATAACTGCTTTTTTTCCTTTAATAAGTGAAATTTCTGCAACTTTGCCCCAAAATAAGTGAAATTTCTGCAATTTTGCCCCAAAATAAAGGAAATTTCTGGAATTTTGCCCCAAAATAAGTGGATTTTCTGAGTTTTGCCCCAAAATAAAGAAAATTTCTGTCTTTTTGCCCCAACATATAGGGAATATCTGCCTTATTGCCCCACAATTAGAGGAATTTCTGCAATTTTTCTCCCTAATACGGGGAATTTCTGCCTTTTTGCCCGAAAATAAGTAGAATGCATACCTTTTTGCCATCAAAAAAAAAAAATTTCTTCATTTTTGCTCCAGAATAAGGGGAATTTCTGCTTTTTTGCCTCTAAATAAGTGGAATTTCTGTCTTCTTCCCCCAAAACAAAGAGAATTCCTGTATTTTTGCCCCAAAATAAGAAAAATTTCTGACTTATTACCATGAAATAAGTAAAATTTCTGCAATTTTCCCCAAAATAAGGGAAATTTCTGCCTTTTTTCCACAAAATAAGGGGAATTTCAAACTTTTTACTTCAAAATAAGGGGAATTTCTGCATTTTTGCCACAAAATATTAGTAATTTCTGCTTTTTTCCCAAAATAAGAAAATTTCTGCTTTTTTTCCCTGAAATAAGTGAAATTTCTGCAATTTTGCCCCAAAATAAGTGAAATTTCTGCAATTTTACCCCAAAATAAAAAAAATTTCTGGAATTTTGCCCCCAAATAAGTGGATTTTCTGAGTTTAGCCCCAAAATAAGGAGAATTTCTGTCTTTTTGCCCTAACATATAGGGAATTTCTCCCTTTTTGCCCCACAATTAGAGGAATTTCTGCAATTTTTCTCCTAAATACGGGGAATTTCTGCCTTTTGGCCCGAAAATAAGTAGAATGCATACCTTTTTGCCATCAAAAAAGGAAATTTCTTCATTTTTGCTCCAAAATAAGGGGAATTTCTGCTTTTTTGCCTCTAAATAAGTGGAATTTCTGTCTTTTTCCCCCAAAACAAGGGAATTTTTGTATTTTTGCCCCAAAATAAGAAAAATTTCTGACTTATTACCCTGAAATAAGTGAAATTTCTGCAATTTTGCCCCAAAATAAGGGAAATTTCTGCCTTTTTGCCCCCAAATAAGAAGAATTTCAACCTTTTTACTTCAAAATAAGGGGAATTTCTGCATTTTTGCCAGAAAATATTAGAAATTTCTGCCTTTTTGCCCCAAAATAAGAAAATTTCTGCTTTTTTTTCCTGAAATAATTGAAATTTCTGCAATTTTGCCCCAAAAAAAGGGAAATTTCTGCAATTTTGCCCCAAAATAAGGGAAATTTCAGAAATTTTGCTCCAAAATATGTGGATTTTCTGAGTTTTGCCCCAAAATAAAGAAAATTTCTGTCTTTTTGCCCCAACATATAGGGAATTTCTGCATTTTTGCCCCACAAATAGGGGAATTTCTGCAATTTTGCTCCTAAATACAGGGATTTTCTGCCTTTTTGCCCGAAAATAAGAAGAATGCATACGTTTTTGCCATAAAAAAGGAAAATTTCTTCATTTTTGCTCCAAAATAAGGGGAATTTCTTCTCTTTTGCCTCTAAATAAGTGGAATTTCTGTCTTTTTTCCCCCAAAACAAAGGAAATTTCTTTCATTTTTGCCGCAAAATAAGGAAAAATTCTGACTTATTACCCTGAAGTAAGTAAAATTTCTGCAATTTTTTCCCCAAAATAAGGGAAATTACTGACTTTTGGCCCCCAAATACGGGGAATTTCAGCCTTTTTACCTCAAAATAAAGGGAATATCTGCATTTTTGCCACAAAATATTAGGAATTTCTGCCTTTTTGCCCCAAAATAAGGAAAATTTCTGCCTTTTTTCCCTGAAATAAGTGAAATTTCTGCAACTTTGCCCCAAAATAAGTGAAATTTCTGCAATTTTGCCCCAAAAGAAGGGAAATTCCTGGAATCTTGCCCCAAAATAAGTGGAATTTCTGAGTTTTGCCCCAAAATAAGGAGAATTTCTGTCTTTTTGCCCCAACATATAAAGAATTTCTGCCTTTTTCTCCAAAATTAGGGGAATTTCTGCAATTTTGCTCCAAAATACAAGGAATTTCTGCCTTTTTGCCCGATAATAAGAAGAATGCATAACTTTTTGCCATAAAAAAGGGAAATTTCTTCATTTTTGCTCCAAAATAAGGGAATTTCTCCTTTTTTGCATCAAAATAAGTGGAATTTCTGTCTTTTTCCCACATAACAAAGGGAATTTCTGTATTTTTTCTTCCAAAATAAAAAATATTTCTGACTTATTACCCTGAAATAAGTGAAATTTCTGCCTTTTAGCCCCAAAATAAGTGAAATTTCTTCAATTTTGCCCAAAAAAAGGGAAATTTCTGGAATTTTGCCTCAAAATAAGTGGAATATCTGAGTTTTGCCCCAAAATAAGGAGAATTTCCGTCTTTTTGCCCCAACATATAGAGATTTTCTGCCTTTTTGCCCCACAATTATGGGAATTTCGGAAATTTTGCTCCAAAATACGGGGAATTTCTGCCTTTTTGCCCGAAATTAAGAAGAATGCATATCTTTTTGCCATAAAAAAGGGAAATTTCTTAATTTTTGCTCCAAAATAATGGGAATTTCTGCTTTTTTGCCTCTAAATAAGTGGAATTTCTGTCTTTTTCCCCCAAAACAAAGAGAAGTACTGTCTTTTTTGCCCCAAAATAAAAAAAAATTCTGACTTATTACCCTGAAATAAGTGAAATTTCTGCAATTTTGCTGCAAAATAATGGAAATTTCTGCCTTTTTGCCCCCAAATAAGGGGAAATTCAGCCTTTTTACCTCAAAATAAGGGGAATTTCTTCATTTTTGCCACAAAATATTAGGAATTTCTGCTTTTTTGCCCCAAAATACGAAAATTTCTGCCTTTTTTCTCTGAAATAAGTGAAATTTCTGCAATTTTGCCCCAAAATAAGTGAAATTTCTGCAATTTTGCCCCAAAGTAAGGGAAATTTCTGGAATTTTTCCCCCTAATAAGTGGAATTTCTGAGTTTTGCCCCAAAATAAGGAGAATTTCTGTCTTTTTGACCCAACGTATAGTGAATTTTTCCCTTTTTGCCCCACAATTAGGGGAATTTCTGCAATTTTGCCCAAAATACGGGGAATTTTTGCCTTTTGCCTGAAAATAAGAAGAATGCATAACTTTTTGCCATAAAAAAGAGAAATTACTTCATTTTTGCTCCAAAATAAGGGGAATTTCTGCTTTTTTGCCTCTAAATAAGTGGAATTTCTGTCTTTTTCTTCCAAAATAAACAGAATTTCTGTCTTTTTTGCCCCAAAATAAGGAAAAATTGTGACTTATTACCCTAAAGTAAGTGAAATTTCTGCAATTTTGCCCCAAAAAATAGCAATTTCTGCCTTTTTGCCCCCAAATAAGGGGAATTTCAGCCTTTTTACCTCAAAATAAGAGGAATTTTTGCATTTTTGCCACAAAATATTAGGAATTTCTGCCTTTTTGCCCCAAAATATGGAAAATTTCTGCCTTTTTCCCTGAAATAAGTGAAATTTCTGCAATTTTGCCCCAAAATAAGTGAAATTTCTGGAATTTTGCCCCAAAATAAGGGAAATTTCTGCCTTTTTGCCCCCAAATAAGGGGAATTTCAGCCTTTTTTACCTCAAAATAAGGGGAATTTCTGCATTTTTGCCACAAAATATTAGGAATTTCTTCCTATTTGCCACAAAATAAGAAAATTTCTGCTTTTTTTCTGAAATAAATGAAATTTCTGCAATTTTGCCCCAAAATAATTGAAATTTCTGCAATTTTGCCTCAAAATAATGGAAATTTCTGGAATTTTGCTCCAAAATAAGGTGAATTTCTGAGTTTTGCCCCAAAATAAGGAGAATTTCTGTTTTTTTGAACCACAATTAGGAGAATTTTTGCAATTTTGCTTTAAAAATCGAGGAATTTCTGCCTTTTTGCCCGAAAATAAGAAGAATGCATACCTTTTTGCCATTAAAAAGGGAAATTTCTTCATTTTTGCTCCAAAATAAGGGGAAATTCTGCATTTTTGCCTCTAAATAAGTGGAATTTCTGTCTTTTTCCCCAAAAACAAAGGGAATTTCTGTCTTTTTTGCCCCCAAAATAAAGAAAATTTCTGACTTATTACCCTGAAATAAGTGAAATTTCTACAATTTTGCCCCAAAATAAGGGAAATTTCTGCCTATTTGCCCCCAAATAAGGGTAATTTCAGCCTTTTTACTTCAAAATAAGGGGAATTTCTGCATTTTTGCCACAAAATATTAGGAATTTCTGCCTTTTTGCCTCAAAATAAGAAAATTTCTGCTTTTTTTCCCTGAAATAAGTGAAATTTCTGCAATTTTGCCCCAAAATAAGTGAAATTTCTGCAATTTTGCCCCAAAATAAGGGAAATTTCTGGAATTTTGCCCCAAAATAAGTGGATTTTCTGTGTTTTGCGCCAAAATAAAGAAAATTTCTGTCTTTTTGCCCCACAATTAGGGGAATGTCTGCAATTTTGCTCCTAAATACGGGGAATTTCTGCCTTTTTGCCCGAAAATAAGAAGAATGCATACCTTTTTGCCATCAAAAAAGGAAAATTTCTTCTTTTTTGCTTCAAAATAAGGGGAATTTCTGCTTTTTTGCCTCTAAATAAGTGGAATATCTGTCTTTTTCCCCCAAAACAAAGGAAATTTCTGTCTTTTTGCCGCAAAATAAGGAAAAATTCTGACTTATTACCCTGAAGTAAGTGAAATTTCTGCAATTTTTTCCCCAAAATAAGGGAAATTTCTGCCTTTTTGCCCCCAAATAAGGGGAATTTCAGCCTTTTTACCTCAAAATAAGGGGAATTTCTGCATTTTTGCCACAAAATATCAAAAATTTCTGCCTTTTTGCCCCAAAATAAGGAAAATAACTGCTTTTTTTCCTTTAATAAGTGAAATTTCTGCAACTTTGCCCCAAAATAAGTGAAATTTCTGCAATTTTGCCCCAAAAGAAGGGAAATTCCTGGAATCTTGCCCCAAAATAAGTGGAATTTCTGAGTTTTGCCCCAAAATAAGGAGAATTTCTGTCTTTTTGCCCCAACATATAAAGAATTTCTGCCTTTTTCTCCACAATTAGGGGAATTTCTGCAATTTTGCTCCAAAATACAAGGAATTTCTGCCTTTTTGCCCGATAATAAGAAGAATGCATTACTTTTTGCCATAAAAAAGGGAAATTTCTTCATTTTTGCTCCAAAATAAGGGAATTTCTGCTTTTTTGCATCAAAATAAGTGGAATTTCTGTCTTTTTCCCACATAACAAAGGGAATTTCTGTATTTTTTCTTCCAAAATAAAAAATATTTCTGACTTATTACCCTGAAATAAGTGAAATTTCTGCCTTTTTGCCCCAAAATAAGTGAAATTTCTTCAATTTTGCCCAAAAAAAGGGAAATTTCTGAAATTTTGCCTCAAAATAAGTGGAATATCTGAGTTTTGCCCCAAAATAAGGAGAATTTCCGTCTTTTTGCCCCAACATATAGAGATTTTCTGCCTTTTTGCCCCACAATTATGGGAATTTCGGGAATTTTGCTCCAAAATACGGGGAATTTCTGCCTTTTTGCCCGAAATTAAGAAGAATGCATATCTTTTTGCCATAAAAAAGGGAAATTTCTTAATTTTTGCTCCAAAATAATGGGAATTTCTGCTTTTTTGCCTCTAAATAAGTGGAATTTCTGTCTTTTTCCCCCAAAACAAAGAGAAGTACTGTCTTTTTTGCCCCAAAATAAAAAAAATTTCTGACTTATTACCCTGAAATAAGTGAAATTTCTGCAATTTTGCTGCAAAATAATGGAAATTTCTGCCTTTTTGCCCCCAAATAAGGGGAAATTCAGCCTTTTTACCTCAAAATAAGGGGAATTTCTGCATTTTTGCCACAAAATATTAGGAATTTCGGCTTTTTTGCCCCAAAATACGAAAATTTCTGCCTTTTTTCTCTGAAATAAGTGAAATTTCTGCAATTTTGCCCCAAAATAAGTGAAATTTCTGCAATTTTGCCCCAAAGTAAGGGAAATTTCTGGAATTTTTCCCCCTAATAAGTGGAATTTCTGAGTTTTGCCCCAAAATAAGGAGAATTTCTGTCTTTTTGACCCAACGTATAGTGAATTTTTCCCTTTTTGTCCCACAATTAGGGGAATTTCTGCAATTTTGCCCAAAATACGGGGAATTTTTGCCTTTTGCCCGAAAATAAGAAGAATGCATACCTTTTTGCCATAAAAAAGAGAAATTACTTCATTTTTGCTCCAAAATAAGGGGAATTTCTGCTTTTTTGCCTCTAAATAAGTGGAATTTCTGTCTTTTTCTTCCAAAATAAACAGAATTTCTGTCTTTTTTGCCCCAAAATAAGGAAAAATTGTGACTTATTACCCTAAAGTTAGTAAAATTTCTGCAATTTTGCCCCAAAAAATAGCAATTTCTGCCTTTTTGCCCCCAAATAAGGGGAATTTCAGCCTTTTTACCTCAAAATAAGAGGAATTTTTGCATTTTTGCCACAAAATATTAGGAATTTCTGCCTTTTTGCCCCAAAATATGGAAAATTTCTGCCTTTTTCCCTGAAATAAGTGAAATTTCTGCAATTTTGCCCCAAAATAAGTGAAATTTCTGGAATTTTGCCCCAAAATAAGGGAAATTTCTGCCTTTTTGCCCCCAAATAAGGGGAATTTCAGCCTTTTTTACCTCAAAATAAGGGGAATTTCTGCATTTTTGCCACAAAATATTAGGAATTTCTTCCTATTTGCCACAAAATAAGAAAATTTCTGCTTTTTTTCTGAAATAAATGAAATTTCTGCAATTTTGCCCCAAAATAATTGAAATTTCTGCAATTTTGCCTCAAAATAATGGAAATTTCTGGAATTTTGCTCCAAAATAAGGTGAATTTCTGAGTTTTGCCCCAAAATAAGGAGAATTTCTGTTTTTTTGAACCACAATTAGGAGAATTTTTGCAATTTTGCTTTAAAAATCGAGGAATTTCTGCCTTTTTGCCCGAAAATAAGAAGAATGCATACCTTTTTGCCATTAAAAAGGGAAATTTCTTCATTTTTGCTCCAAAATAAGGGGAAATTCTGCATTTTTGCCTCTAAATAAGTGGAATTTCTGTCTTTTTCCCCAAAAACAAAGGGAATTTTTGTCTTTTTTGCCCCAAAAATAAAGAAAATTTCTGACTTATTACCCTGAAATAAGTGAAATTTCTGCAATTTTGCCCCAAAATAAGGGAAATTTCTGCCTTTTTGCCCCCAAATAAGGGGAATTTCAGCCTTTTTACCTCAAAATTAGGGGAATTTCTGCATTTTTGCCACAAAATATCAAAAATTTCTGCCTTTTTGCCCCAAAATAAGGAAAATAACTGCTTTTTTTCCTTTAATAAGTGAAATTTCTGCAACTTTGCCCCAAAATAAGTGAAATTTCTGCAATTTTGCCCCAAAAGAAGGGAAATTCCTGGAATCTTGCCCCAAAATAAGTGGAATTTCTGAGTTTTGCCCCAAAATAAGGAGAATTTCTGTCTTTTTGCCCCAACATATAAAGAATTTCTGCCTTTTTCTCCACAATTAGGGGAATTTCTGCAATTTTGCTCCAAAATACAAGGAATTTCTGCCTTTTTGCCCGATAATAAGAAGAATGCATAACTTTTTGCCATAAAAAAGGGAAATTTCTTCATTTTTGCTCCAAAATAAGGGAATTTCTGCTTTTTTGCATCAAAATAAGTGGAATTTCTGTCTTTTTCCCACATAACAAAGGGAATTTCTGTATTTTTTCTTCCAAAATAAAAAATATTTCTGACTTATTACCCTGAAATAAGTGAAATTTCTGCCTTTTTGCCCCAAAATAAGGGAAATTTCTTTCTTTTTGTCCCTAAATAAGGGAAATTTCAGCCTTTTTACCTCAAAATAAGAGAAATTTCTGCCTTTTTGCCCCAAAATATAAAATTTCTGCCCTTCTTCCCTGAAATAAGTGAAATTTCTGCAATTTTGCCCCAAAATAAAGGAAATTTCTGGAATTTTGCCCCAAAATAAGTGGAATTACTGAGTTTTGCCCCAAAATAAGAGAATTTCTGTCTTTTTGCCCTAACATATAGAAAATTTCTGCCTTTTTGCCTTACAATTAGGGGAATTTCTGCAATTTTGCTCCTAAATATGAAAAATTTCTGCCCTTTTGCCTGAAAATAAGAAGAATGCATACCTTTTTGCTATAAAAAAGAAAAATTTCTTTATTTTTGATCCAAAACAAGGGGAATTTCTGCTTTTTTGCCTCTAAATATGTGGAATTTCTGTCTTTTTCCCCAAAAACAAAGGGAATTTCTGTCTTTTTTGCCCCCAAATAAGGGAAATTTCTGACTTATTACCCTGAAATAAGTGAAATTTCTGCAATTTTGCCCCAAAATAAGGGAAATTTCTGCCTTTTTGCCCCCAAATAAGGGGAATTTCAGCATTTTTACCTCAAAATAAGGGAAATTTCTGCATTTTTGCCACAAAATATTAGGAATTTCTGCATTTTTGCCCCAAAATAAGGAAAATATCTGACTTTATTCCCTGTAATAAGTGAAATTTCTGCAACTTTGCCCCAAAATAAGTGAAATTTTTGCAATTTTGCTCCAAATTAAGAGAAATTTCTGGTATTTTGCCCCAAAATAAGTGGAATTTCTGAGTTTTGCCCCAAAATTAGGAGAATTTCTGTCTTTTTGCACCAAGATATAGAGAATTTCTGCCTTTTTCCCCACAATTAGGGGAATTTCTGCAATTTTGCTCCAAAATACAAGGAATTTCTGCCTTTTTGCCCGATAATAAGAAGAATGCATAACTTTTTGCCATAAAAAAGGGAAATTTCTTCATTTTTGCTCCAAAATAAATGAAATTTCTGCTTTTTTTCCTAAAAATAACTGGAATTTTTGTCTTTTTCCCCAAAAACAAAGGGAATTTCTATATTTTTGGCCCCAAATTAAAAAATATTTCTGACTTATTAACCTGAAATAAGTGAAATTTCTTCAATTTTTTCCCAAAATAAGGGACATATCTGCCTTCTTGTCCCCAAATAAGGGAAATTTCAGCCTTTTTACCTCAAAATAAAGGGAATTTCTGCCATTTTGCCCCAAAATATAAAATTTCTTCCCTTCTTTTCTGAAATAAGTGAAATTTCTGCAATTTTGCCCCAAAATAAGGGAAATTTCTGGAATTTTGCCCCAAAATAAGTGGAATTACTGAGTTTTGCCCCAAAATAAGGAGAATTTCTGTCTTTTTGCCCTAACATATAGGAAATTTCTGCTCTTTGTCACACAATTAGGGGAATTTCTGCAATTTTGCTTCAAAATACGGGGAATTTTGCCTTTTTGCCTGAAAATAAGAAGAAAGTATACCTTTTTGCCATAAAAAAGAGAAATTTCTTCATTTTTGCCCCAAAATAAGCGGAATTTCTGATTTTTTGCCATTAAATAAGTGGAATTTCTGTTCTTTTCCCTCAAAGCATAGGGAATTCCTGTATTGTTGCCCCAAAATAAGGAAAAATTCTGACATTTTACCCTGAAGTAAGTGAAATTTCTGCAATTTTGCCCCAAAATAAGGGAAATTTTTGCCTTTTTGCCCCCAAATAAGGGGAATTTCAGCCTTTTTACCTCAAAATAAGGGGAATTTCGGCATTTTTGCCACAAAATGTTAGAAATTTCTGCCTTTTTGCCCCAAAATAAAGAAAATTTCAGCATTTTTTCCCTGAAATAAGTGAAATTTCTGCAATTTTGCCCCAAAATAAATGAAATTTCTGCAATTTTGCCCCAAAATAAGTGAAATTTCTGCAATTTTGCCCCAAAATAAGAGAAATTTCTGGAATTTTGCCTCAAAATAAGTTTAATTTCTGAGTTCTGCACCAAAATAAGGAGAATTTCTGTCTTTATGCCCCAACATATAGGGAATTTCTGCCCTTTTGCCTGAAAATAAGAAGAATGCATACCTTTTTACCATAAAAAAGGGAAATTTCTTCATTTTTGATCCAAAATAAGGGGAATTTCTGCTTTTTTGCCTCTAAATAAGTGGAATTTCTGTCTTTTTCCCCCAAAACAAAGGGAATTTCTGTCTTTTTTGCCCCAAAATAAGGAAATTTTCTGACTTATTACCCTGAAATAAGTGAAATTTCTGCAATTTTGCCCCAAAATAAGGGAAATTTCTGCCTTTTTGCCCCAAAATAAGGGGAAAATTCAGCCTTTTTACCTCAAAATAAGGGAATTTTCTGCATTTTTGCCACAAAATATTAGGAATTTCTGCATTTTTGCCCCAAAATAAAGAAAATTTCTGCCTTTTTTCCCTGACATAAGTGAAATTTCTGCAATTTTGCCCCAAAAGATGTGAAATTTCTGCAATTTTGCCCCAAAATAAGGGAAATTTCTGGAATTTTGCCACAAATAAGTGGAATTTCTGAGTTATGCCACAAAATAAGGAGAATTTCTGTCTTTTTGTCCCAACATATAGGGAATTTCTGACTTTTTGCCCCACAATTAGCAGAATTTCTGCAATTTTGCTCCAAAATACGGGGAATTTCTGCCTCTTTGCCGGAAAATAAGAAGAATGCATACCTTTTTGCCATAAAAAAGGGAAATTTCTTCATTTTTGCTCCAAAAAGGGGAATTTCTGCTTTTTTGCCTCTAAATAAGTGGAATTTCTGTTTTTTACCCCAAAACAAAGGGAATTCCTGTCTTTTTTGTCCCAAAATAAGGAAAATTTCTGACTTATTACCCTGAAATAAGTGAAATTTCTGCAATTTTGCCCCAAAATAAGGGAAATTTCTGCCTTTTTGCTTCCAAATAAAGGGAATTTCAGCCTTTTTACCTCAAAATAAGGGAAATTTCTGCATTTTTGCCACAAAATATTAGGAATTTCTGCATTTTTGCCAGTAAATAAGGAAAATTTCTGCATTTTTTCCCTGACATAAGTGAAATTTCTGCAATTTTGCCCCAAAATAAGTGAAATTTCTGCAATTTTGCCCCAAAATAAAGGAAATTTCTGGAATTTAGCCCCAAAATAAGTGGATATTCTTAGTTTTGCCCCAAAATAAGGAGAATTTCTGTCTTTTTGCCCCACAATTAGCGGAATTTCTGCAATTTTGCTCCAAAATACGGTCAATTTCTGCCTTTTTGCTCGAAAATAAGAAGAATGCATACCTTTTTGCCATAAAAAAGGGAAATTTCTTCATTTTTTCTCCAAAATAAGAAGAATTTCTGCTTTTTTGCCTTTAAATAAGTGAAATTTCTGTATTTTTCCCCCACACAAACAGAATTTCTGTCTTTTCTTCCCCAAAATAAGGAAAAATTCTGAATTATTACCCTGAAGTAAGTGAAATTTCTGCAATTTTGCCCCAAAATAAGAAATTTCTGCTTTTTTGCCCCCAAATAAGGGAAATTTCAGCCTTTTTACATCAAAATAAGGGTAAATTTTGCATTTTTGCCACAAAATATTAGGAATTTCTGCCTTTTTGCCCCAAATTAAGGAAAATTTCTGCCTTTTTTCCCTGAAATAAGTGAAATTTCTGCAATTTTGCCCCAAAATAAGTGAAATTTCTGCAATTTTGCCCCAAAATAAGGGAAATTTCTGCCTTTTTGCCCCCAAATAAGGGGAATTTTAGCCTTTTTACCTCAAAATAAGGGGAATTTCTGCATTTTTGCCACAAAATATTAGGAATTTCTGCCTCTTTGCCTTAAAATAAAGAAATTTTTTGCCTTTTTTCCCTGTAATAAGTGAAATTTCTGCATTTTTGCCCCAAAATAGGTGAAATTTCTGCAATTTTGCCCCATATTAAGAGAAATTTCTGGTATTTTGCCTCAAAATAAGTGGAATTTCTTAGTTTTGCCCCATAATAAGGAGAATTTCTGTCTTTTTGCCCCAACATATAGAAAATTTCTGCCTTTTTGCCCCACAATTAGGGGAAATTCTGCAATTTTGCTCCAAAATACGGGGAATTTCTGCCTTTTTTCCCGATAATAAGAAGAATGCATACCTTTTTGCCATTAAAAAGGGAAATTTCCTCATTTTTGCTCCAAAATAAGCGGAATTTCTGATTTTTTGCCTCTAAATAAGTGGAATTTCTGTCTTTTTCCCCCAAAACAAAAGGAATTTCTGTCTTTTTTGCCCCAAAATAAAAAATATTTCTGACTTATTACCCTGAAATAAGTGAAATTTTTTCCATTTTTCCCCAAAATAAGGGAAATTTCTGCCTTTTTGCCCCCAAATAAGGGAAATTTCAGCCTTTTTACCTCAAAATAAGGGGAATTTCTTCCTTTTTGCCCAAAAATAAGGAAAATTTCTGCCCTTTTTCCCTGAAATAAGTAAAATATCTGCAATTTTGCCCCAAAATAAGTGAAATTTCTGCAATTTTGCCCCAAAATGAGGGAAATTTCTGGAATTTTGCCCCAAAGTAAGTGGAATTACTAAGTTTTGCCCCAAAATAAGGAGAATTACTGTCTTTTTGCCCTAACATATAGAGAATTTTTGCCTTTTTGCCCCACAATTAGGGGAATTTCTGCAATTTTGCTCCAGAATACGTGGAATTTCTGCACTTTTGCCCGAAATTAAGAAGAAAGTATAGCTTTTTGCCATAAAAAAGGGAAATTTCTTCATTTTTACTCCAAAATAAATGGAATTTATGCTTTTTTTTCTAAAAATAACTGGAATTTTTGTCTTTTACCCCCAAAACAAAGGGAATTTCTATATTTTTGGCCCCAAATTAAAAAATATTTCTGACTTATTAACCTGAAATAAGTGAAATTTCTTCAATTTTTTCCCAAAATAAGGGAAATATCTGCCTTTTTGTCCCCAAATAAGGGAAATTTCAGCCTTTTTTCCTCAAAATAAGGGGAATTTCTGCCTTTTTGCCCCAAAATAAAAAATTTCTTCTTTTCTTTTCTGAAATAAGTGAAATTTCTGCAATTTTGCCCCAAAATAAGGGAAATTTCTGGAATTTTGCCCCAAAATAAGTGGAATTACTGAGTTTTGCCCCAAAATAAGGAGAATTTCTGTCTTTTTGCCCTAACATATAGGGAATTTCGGCTCTTTGTCACACAATTAGGGGAATTTCTGCAATTTTGCTTCAAAATACGGGGAATTTCTGCCTTTTTGCCCGAAAATAAGAAGAAAGTATACCTTTTTGCCATAAAAAAGAAAAATTTCTTCATTTTTGCCCCAAAATAAGCGGAATTTCTGATTTTTTGCCATTAAATAAGTGGAATTTCTGTCCTTTTCCCTCAAAGCATAGGGAATTCCTGTATTTTTCCCCAAAATAAGGAAAAATTCTGACATTTTACCCTGAAGTAAGTGAAATTTCTGCAATTTTGCCCCAAAATAAGGGAAATTTTTGCCTTTTTGCCCCCAAATAAGGGGAATTTCAGCCTTTTTACCTCAAAATAAGGGGAATTTCGGCATTTTTGCCACAAAATGTTAGAAATTTCTGCCTTTTTGCCCCAAAATAAAGAAAATTTCAGCATTTTTTCCCTAAAATAAGTGAAATTTCTGCAATTTTGCCCCAAAATAAGTGAAATTTCTGCAATTTTGCCCCAAAATAAGTGAAATTTCTGCAATTTTGCCCCAAAATAAGGGAAATTTCTGGAATTTTGCCTCAAAATAAGTTTAATTTCTGAGTTCTGCACCAAAATAAGGAGAATTTCTGTCTTTATGCCCCAACATATAGGGAATTTCTGCCTTTTTGCCTTAAAATTAGGGGAATTTCTGCAATTTTGCTCCAAAATACGAAGAATTTCTGCCCTTTTGCCTGAAAATAAGAAGAATGCATACCTTTTTGCCATAAAAAAGGGAAATTTCTTCATTTTTGATCCAAAATAAGGGGAATTTCTGCTTTTTTGCCTCTAAATAAGTGGAATTTCTGTCTTTTTCCCCAAAAACAAAGGGAATTTCTGTCTTTTTTGCCCCAAAATAAGGAAATTTTCTGACTTATTACCCTGAAATAAGTGAAATTTCTGCAATTTTGCCCCAAAATAAGGGAAATTTCTGCCTTTTTGCCCCAAAATAAGGGGAAAATTCAGCCTTTATACCTCAAAATAAGGGAATTTTCTGCATTTTTGACACAAAATATTAGGAATTTCTGCATTTTTGCCCCAAAATAAAGAAAATTTCTGCCTTTTTTCGCTGACATAAGTGAAATTTCTGCAATTTTGCCCCAAAAGAAGTGAAATTTCTGCAATTTTGCCCCAAAATAAGGGAAATTTCTGGAATTTTGCCACAAATAAGTGGAATTTCTGAGTTATGCCACAAAATAAGGAGAATTTCTGTCTTTTTGTCCCAACGTATAGGGAATTTCTGACTTTTTGCCCCACAATTAGCAGAATTTCTGCAATTTTGCTCCAAAATACGGGGAATTTCTGCCTTTTTGCCGGAAAATAAGAAGAATGCATACCTTTTTGCCATAAAAAAGCGAAATTTCTTCATTTTTGCTCCAAAAAGGGGAATTTCTGCTTTTTTGCCTCTAAATAAGTGGAATTTCTGTTTTTTACCCCAAAACAAAGGGAATTCCTGTCTTTTTTGCCACAACATAAGGAAAATTTCTGACTTATTACCCTGAAATAAGTGAAATTTCTGCAATTTTGCCCCAAAATAAGGGAAATTTCTGCCTTTTTGCCCCCAAATAAGGGGAATTTCAGCCATTTTACCTCAAAATAAGGGAAATTTCTGCATTTTTGCCACAAAATATTAGAAATTTCTGCATTTTTGCCCCTAAATAAGGAAAATTTCTGCCTTTTTTCCCTGACATAAGTGAAATTTCTGCAACTTTGCCCCAAAATAAGTGAAATTTTTGCAATTTTGCCCCAAATTAAGAGAAATTTCTGGTATTTTGCCCCAAAATAAGTGGAATTTCTGAGTTTTGCCCCAAAATTAGGAGAATTTCTGTCTTTTTGCCCCAAGATATAGAGAATTTCTGCCTTTTTCCCCACAATTAGGGGAATTTCTGCAATTTTGCTCCAAAATACAAGGAATTTCTGCCTTTTTGCCCGATAATAAGAAGAATGCATAACTTTTTGCCATAAAAAAAAGAAATTTCTTCATTTTTGCTCCAATAAAAATGGAATTTCTGCTTTTTTTTCTAAAAATAACTGGAATTTTTGTCTTTTTTCCCCAAAACAAAGGGAATTTCTGTATTTTTGGCCCCAAATTAAAAAATATTTCTGACTTATTAACCTGAAATAAGTGAAATTTCTTCAATTTTTTCCCAAAATAAGGGAAATATCTGCCTTTTTGTCCCCAAATAAGGAAAATTTCAGCCTTTTTTCCTCAAAATAAGGGGAATTTCTGCCTTTTTGCCCCAAAATATAAAATTTCTTCCCTTCTTTTCTGAAATAAGTGAAATTTCTGCAATTTTGCCCCAAAATAAGGCAAATTTCTGGAATTTTGCCCCAAAATAAGTGGAATTACTGAGTTTTGCCCCAAAATAAGGAGAATTTCTGTCTTTTTGCCCTAACATATAGGGAATTTCTGCTCTTTGTCACACAATTAGGGGAATTTCTGCAATTTTGCTTCAAAATACGGGGAATTTCTGCCTTTTTGCCCGAAAATAAGAAGAAAGTATAGCTTTTTGCCATAAAAAAGAGAAATTTCTTCATTTTTGCCCCAAAATAAGCGGAATTTCTGATTTTTTGCCATTAAATAAGTGGAATTTCTGTCCTTTTCCCTCAAAGCATAGGGAATTCCTGTATTTTTGCCCCAAAATAAGGAAAAATTCTGACATTTTATCCTGAAGTAAGTGAAATTTCTGCAATTTTGCCCCAAAATAAGGGAAATTTTTGCCTTTTTGACCCCAAATAAGGGGAATTTCAGCCTTTTTACCTCAAAATAAGGGGAATTTCTGCATTTTTGCCACAAAATATTAGGAATTTCTGCCTTTTTGCCCAAAAATGAGGAAAATTTCTGCCTATTTTCCCTGAAATAAGTGAAATTGCTGCAATTTTGCCCCAAAATAAGTGAAATTTCATCAATTTTGCCCCAAAATAAGGGAAATTTCTGGAATTTTGCCTCAAAATAAGTTTAATTTCTGAGTTCTGCACCAAAATAAGGAGAATTTCTGTCTTTATGCCCCAACATATAGGGAATTTCTGCCTTTTTGTCTTAAAATTAGGGGAATTTCTGCAATTTTGCTCCAAAATACGAAGAATTTCTGCCCTTTTGCCTGAAAATAAGAAGAATGCATACCTTTTTGCCATAAAAAAGGGAAATTTCTTCATTTTTGATCCAAAATAAGGGGAATTTCTGCTTTTTTGCCTCTAAATAAGTGGAATTTCTGTCTTTTTCACCAAAAACAAAGGGAATTTCTGTCTTTTTTGCCCCAAAATAAGGAAATTTTCTGACTTATTACCCTGAAATAAGTGAAATTTCTGCAATTTTGCCCCAAAATAAGGGAAATTTCTGCCTTTTTGCCCCAAAATAAGGGGAAAATTCAGCCTTTTTACCTCAAAATAAGGGAATTTTCTGCATTTTTGACACAAAATATTAGGAATTTCTGCATTTTTGCCCCAAAATAAAGAAAATTTCTGCCTTTTTTCCCTGACATAAGTGAAATTTCTGCAATTTTGCCCCAAAAGAAGTGAAATTTCTGCAATTTTGCCCCAAAATAAGGGAAATTTCTGGAATTTTGCCACAAATAAGTGGAATTTCTGAGTTATGCCACAAAATAAGGAGAATTTCTGTCTTTTTGTCCCAACATATAGGGAATTTCTGACTTTTTGCCCCACAATTAGCAGAATTTCTGCAATTTTGCTCCAAAATACGGGGAATTTCTGCCTTTTTGCCGGAAAATAAGAAGAATGCATACCTTTTTGCCATAAAAAAGGGAAATTTCTTCATTTTTGCTCCAAAAAGGGGAATTTCTGCTTTTTTGCATCTAAATAAGTGGAATTTCTGTTTTTTACCCCAAAACAAAGGGAATTCCTGTCTTTGTTGCCCCAAAATAAGGAAAATTTCTGACTTATTACCCTGAAATAAGTGAAATTTCTGCAATTTTGCCCCAAAATAAGGGAAATTTCTGCCTTTTTGCCCACAAATAAGGGGAATTTCAGCCTTTTTACCTCAAAATAAGGGAAATTTCTGCATTTTTGCCACAAAATATTAGGAATTTCTGCATTTTTGCCCCTAAATAAGGAAAATTTCTGCCTTTTTTCCCTGACATAAGTGAAATTTCTGCAATTTTGCCCCAAAATAAGTGAAATTTCTGCAATTTTGCCCCAAAATAAGGGAAATTTCTGCCTTTTTGCCCCCAAATAAGGGGAATTTTAGCCTTTTTACCTCAAAATAAGGGGAATTTCTGCATTTTTGCCACAAAATATTAGGAATTTCTGCCTCTTTGCCTTAAAATAAAGAAAATTTTTGCCTTTTTTCCCTGTAATAAGTGAAATTTCTGCATTTTTGCCCCAAAATAGGTGAAATTTCTGCAATTTTGCCCCATATTAAGAGAAATTTCTGGTATTTTGCCTCAAAATAAGTGGAATTTCTTAGTTTTGCCCCATAATAAGGAGAATTTCTGTCTTTTTGCCCCAACATATAGAAAATTTCTGCCTTTTTGCCCCACAATTAGGGGAAATTCTGCAATTTTGCTCCAAAATACGGGGAATTTCTGCCTTTTTTCCCGATAATAAGAAGAATGCATACCTTTTTGCCATTAAAAAGGGAAATTTCCTCATTTTTGCTCCAAAATAAGCGGAATTTCTGATTTTTTGCCTCTAAATAAGTGGAATTTCTGTCTTTTTCCCCCAAAACAAAGGGAATTTCTGTCTTTTTTGCTCCAAAATAAAAAATATTTCTGACTTATTACCCTGAAATAAGTGAAATTTTTTCCATTTTTCCCCAAAATAAGGGAAATTTCTGCCTTTTTGCCCCCAAATAAGGGAAATTTCAGCCTTTTTACCTCAAAATAAGGGGAATTTCTTCCTTTTTGCCCAAAAATAAGGAAAATTTCTGCCCTTTTTCCCTGAAATAAGTAAAATATCTGCAATTTTGCCCCAAAATAAGTGAAATTTCTGCAATTTTGCCCCAAAATGAGGGAAATTTCTGGAATTTTGCCCCAAAATAAGTGGAATTACTAAGTTTTGCCCCAAAATAAGGAGAATTTCTGTCTTTTTGCCCTAACATATAGGGAATTTTTGCCTTTTTGCCCCACAATTAGGGGAATTTCTGCAATTTTGCTCCAGAATACGTGGAATTTCTGCCCTTTTGCCCGAAAATAAGAAGAAAGTATAGCTTTTTGCCATAAAAAAGAGAAATTTCTTCATTTTTGCTCCAAAATAAATGGAATTTCTGCTTTTTTTTCTAAAAATAACTGGAATTTTTGTCTTTTTCCCCCAAAACAAAGGGAATTTCTATATTTTTGGCCCCAAATTAAAAAATATTTCTGACTTATTAACCTGAAATATGTGAAATTTCTTCAATTTTTTCCCAAAATAAGGGAAATATCTGCCTTTTTGTCCCCAAATAAGGGAAATTTCAGCCTTTTTTCCTCAAAATAAGGGGAATTTCTGCCTTTTTGCCCCAAAATATAAAATTTCTTCTTTTCTTTTCTGAAATAAGTGAAATTTCTGCAATTTTGCCCCAAAATAAGGGAAATTTCTGGAATTTTGCCGCAAAATAAGTGGAATTACTGAGTTTTGCCCCAAAATAAGGAGAATTTCTGTCTTTTTGCCCTAACATATAGGGAATTTCGGCTCTTTGTCACACAATTAGGGGAATTTCTGCAATTTTGCTTCAAAATACGGGGAATTTCTGCCTTTTTGCCCGAAAATAAGAAGAAAGTATACCTTTTTGCCATAAAAAAGAGAAATTTCTTCATTTTTGCCCCAAAATAAGCGGAATTTCTGATTTTTTGCCATTAAATAAGTGGAATTTCTGTCCTTTTCCCTCAAAGCATAGGGAATTCCTGTATTTTTGCCCCAAAATAAGGAAAAATTCTGACATTTTACCCTGAAGTAAGTGAAATTTCTGCAATTTTGCCCCAAAATAAGGGAAATTTTTGCCTTTTTGCCTTCAAATAAGGGGAATTTCAGCCTTTTTACCTCAAAATAAGGGGAATTTCGGCATTTTTGCCACAAAATGTTAGAAATTTCTGCCTTTTTGCCCCAAAATAAAGAAAATTTCAGCATTTTTTCCCTGAAATAAGTGAAATTTCTGCAATTTTGCCCCAAAATAAGTGAAATTTCTGCAATTTTGCCCCAAAATAAGTGAAATTTCTGCAATTTTGCCCCAAAATAAGGGAAATTTCTGGAATTTTGCCTCAAAATAAGTTTAATTTCTGAGTTCTGCACCAAAATAAGGAGAATTTCTGTCTTTATGCCCCAACATATAGGGAATTTCTGCCTTTTTGCCTTAAAATTAGGGGAATTTCTGCAATTTTGCTCCAAAATACGAAGAATTTCTGCCCTTTTGCCTGAAAATAAGAAGAATGCATACCTTTTTACCATAAAAAAGGAAATTTCTTCATTTTTGATCCAAAATAAGGGGAATTTCTGCTTTTTTGCCTCTAAATAAGTGGAATTTCTGTCTTTTTCCCCAAAAACAAAGGGAATTTCTGTCTTTTTTGCCCCAAAATAAGGAAATTTTTTGACTTATTACCCTGAAATAAGTGAAATTTCTGCAATTTTGCCCCAAAATAAGAGAAATTTCTGCCTTTTTGCCCCAAAATAAGGGGAAAATTCAGCCTTTTTACCTCAAAATAAGGGAATTTTCTGCATTTTTGCCACAAAATATTAGGAATTTCTGCATTTTTGCCCCAAAATAAAGAAAATTTCTGCCTTTTTTCCCTGACATAAGTGAAATTTCTGCAATTTTGCCCCAAAAGAAGTGAAATTTCTGCAATTTTGCCCCAAAATAAGGGAAATTTCTGGAATTTTGCCACAAATAAGTGGAATTTCTGAGTTATGCCACAAAATAAGGAGAATTTCTGTCTTTTTGTCCCAACATATAGGGAATTTCTGACTTTTTGCCCCACAATTAGCAGAATTTCTGCAATTTTGCTCCAAAATACGGGGAATTTCTGCCTTTTTGCCGGAAAATAAGAAGAATGCATACCTTTTTGCCATAAAAAAAGGAAATTTCTTCATTTTTGCTCCAAAAAGGGGAATTTCTGCTTTTTTGCCTCTAAATAAGTGGAATTTCTGTTTTTTACCCCTAAACAAAGGGAATTCCTGTCTTTTTTGCCCCAAAATAAGGAAAATTTCTGACTTATTACCCTGAAATAAGTGAAATTTCTGCAATTTTGCCCCAAAATAAGGGAAATTTCTGCCTTTTTGCACCCAAATAAGGGGAATTTCAGCCTTTTTACCTCAAAATAAGGGGAATTTCTTCATTTTTGCCACAAAATATTAGGAATTTCTGCCTTTTTGCACCAAAATAAGGAAAATTTCTGCCTTTTTTCTCTGAAATAAGTGAAATTTCTGCAATTTTGCCCCAAAATAAGTGAAATTTCTGCAATTTTGCCCCAAAATAAGGGAAATTTCTGCCTTTTTGCCCCCAAATAAGGGGAATTTCAGCCTTTTTACCTCAAAATAAGGGGAATTTCTGCATTTTTGCCACAAAATATCAAAAATTTCTGCCTTTTTGCCCCAAAATAAGGAAAATAACTGCTTTTTTCCCTTTAATAAGTGAAATTTCTGCAACTTTGCCCCAAAATAAGTGAAATTTCTGCAATTTTGCCCCAAAAGAAGGGAAATTCCTGGAATTTTGCCCCAAAATAAGTGGAATTTCTGAGTTTTGCCCCAAAATAAGGAGAATTTCTGTCTTTTTGCCCCAACATATAAAGAATTTCTCCCTTTTTCTCCACAATTAGGAGAATTTCTGCAATATTGCTCCAAAATACAAGGAATTTCTGCCTTTTTGCCCGATAATAAGAAGAATGCATAACTTTTTGCCATAAAAAAGGGAAATTTCTTCATTTTTGCTCCAAAATAAGGGAATTTCTGCTTTTTTGCACCAAAATAAGTGGAATTTCTGTCTTTTTCCCACATAACAAAGGGAATTTCTGTATTTTTTCCCCCGAAATAAAAAATATTTCTGACTTATTACCCTGAAATAAGTGAAATTTCTGCCTTTTTGCCCCAAAATAAGGGAAATTTCTGCCTTTTTGTCCCCAAATAAGGGAAATTTCAGCCTTTTTACCTCAAAATAAGAGGAATTTCTGCCTTTTTGCCCCAAAATATAAATTTTCTGCCCTTCTTCCCTGAAATAAGTGAAATTTCTGCAATTTTGCCCCAAAATAAAGGAAATTTCTGGAATTTTGCCCCCAAATAAGTGGAATTAATGAGTTTTGCCCCAAAATAAGGAGAATTTCTGTCTTTTTGCCCTAAAATATAGGGAATTTCTGCCTTTTTGCCTTACAATTAGGGGAATTTCTGCAATTTTGCTCCAAAATACAAAAAATTTCTGCCCTTTTGCCTGACAATAAGAAGAATGCATACCTTTTTGCTATAAAAAAGAAAAATTTCTTTATTTTTGATCCAAAACAAGGGGAATTTCTGCTTTTTTGCCTCTAAATATGTGGAATTTCTGTCTTTTTCCCCCAAAACAAAGGGAATTTCTGTCTTTTTTGCCCCAAAATAAGGGAAATTTCTGACTTATTACCCTGAAATAAGTGAAATTTCTGCAATTTTGCCCCAAAATAAGGGAAATTTCTGCCTTTTTGCCCCCAAATAAGGGGAATTTCAGCCTTTTTACCTCAAAATAAGGGAAATTTCTGCATTTTTGCCACAAAATATTAAAAATTTCTGCATTTTTGCCCCCCAAAAAAAGAAAATATCTGACTTTATTCCCTGTAATAAGTGAAATTTCTGCAACTTTGCCCCAAAATAAGTGAAATTTTTGCAATTTTGCCCCAAATTAAGAGAAATTTCTGGTATTTTGCCCCAAAATAAGTGGAATTTCTGAGTTTTGCCCCAAAATTAAGAGAATTTCTGTCTTTTTGCCCCAAGATATAGAGAATTTCTGCCTTTTTCCCCACAATTAGGGGAATTTCTGCAATTTTGCTCCAAAATACAAGGAATTTCTGCCTTTTTGCCCGATAATAAGAAGAATGCATAACTTTTTGCCATAAAAAGAAGAAATTTCTTCATTTTTGCTCCAAAATAAATGGAATTTCTGCTTTTTTTCCTAAAAATAACTGGAATTTTTGTCTTTTTCCCCCAAAACAAAGGGAATTTCTGTATTTTTGGCCCCAAATTAAAAAATATTTCTGACTTATTAACCTGAAATAAGTGAAATTTCTTCAATTTTTTCCCAAAATAAGGGAAATATCTGCCTTTTTGTCCCCAAATAAGGGAAATTTCAGCCTTTTTTCCTCAAAATAAGGGGAATTTCTGCCTTTTTGCCCCAAAATATAAAATTTCTTCCCTTCTTTTCTGAAATAAGTGAAATTTCTGCAATTTTGCCCCAAAATAAGGCAAATTTCTGGAATTTTGCCCCAAAATAAGTGGAATTACTGAGTTTTGCCCCAAAATAAGGAGAATTTCTGTCTTTTTGCCCTAACATATAGGGAATTTCTGCTCTTTGTCACACAATTAGGGGAATTTCTGCAATTTTGCTTCAAAATACGGGGAATTTCTGCCTTTTTGCCCGAAAATAAGAAGAAAGTATAGCTTTTTGCCATAAAAAAGAGAAATTTCTTCATTTTTGCCCCAAAATAAGCGGAATTTCTGATTTTTTGCCATTAAATAAGTGGAATTTCTGTCCTTTTCCCTCAAAGCATAGGGAATTCCTGTATTTTTGCCCCAAAATAAGGAAAAATTCTGACATTTTATCCTGAAGTAAGTGAAATTTCTGCAATTTTGCCCCAAAATAAGGGAAATTTTTGCCTTTTTGACCCCAAATAAGGGGAATTTCAGCCTTTTTACCTCAAAATAAGGGGAATTTCGGCATTTTTGCCACAAAATGTTAGAAATTTCTGCCTTTTTACCCCAAAATAAAGAAAATTTCAGCATTTTTTCCCTGAAATAAGTGAAATTTCTGCAATTTTGCCCCAAAATAAGTGAAATTTCTGCAATTTTGCCCCAAAATAAGGGAAATTTCTGGAATTTTGCCTCAAAATAAGTTTAATTTCTGAGTTCTGCACCAAAATAAGGAGAATTTCTGTCTTTATGCCCCAACATATAGGGAATTTCTGCCTTTTTGCCTTAAAATTAGGGGAATTTCTGCAATTTTGCTCCAAAATACGAAGAATTTCTGCTCTTTTGCCTGAAAATAAGAAGAATGCATACCTTTTTGCCATAAAAAAGGGAAATTTCTTCATTTTTGATCCAAAATAAGGGGAATTTCTGCTTTTTTGCCTCTAAATAAGTGGAATTTCTGTCTTTTTCCCCAAAAACAAAGGGAATTTCTGTCTTTTTTGTCCCAAAATAAGGAAATTTTCTGACTTATTACCCTGAAATAAGTGAAATTTCTGCAATTTTGCCCCAAAATAAGGGAAATTTCTGCCTTTTTGCCCCAAAATAAGGGGAAAATTCAGCCTTTTTACCTCAAAATAAGGGAATTTTCTGCATTTTTGCCACAAAATATTAGGAATTTCTGCATTTTTGCCCCAAAATAAAGAAAATTTCTGCCTTTTTTCCCTGACATAAGTGAAATTTCTGCAATTTTGCCCCAAAAGAAGTGAAATTTCTGCAATTTTGCCCCAAAATAAGGGAAATTTCTGGAATTTTGCCACAAATAAGTGGAATTTCTGAGTTATGCCACAAAATAAGGAGAATTTCTGTCTTTTTGTCCCAACATATAGGGAATTTCTGACTTTTTGCTCCACAATTAGCAGAATTTCTGCAATTTTGCTCCAAAATACGGGGAATTTCTGCCTTTTTGCCGGAAAATAAGAAGAATGCATACCTTTTTGCCATAAAAAAAAGAAATTTCTTCATTTTTGCTCCAAAAAGGGGAATTTCTGCTTTTTTGCCTCGAAATAAGTGGAATTTCTGTTTTTTACCCCTAAACAAAGGGAATTCCTGTCTTTTTTGCCCCAAAATAAGGAAAATTTCTGACTTATTACCCTGAAATAAGTGAAATTTCTGCAATTTTGCCCCAAAATAAGGGAAATTTCTGCCTTTTTGCCCCCAAATAAGGGGAATTTCAGCCTTTTTACCTCAAAATAAGGGAAATTTCTGCATTTTTGCCACAAAATATTAGGAATTTCTGCATTTTTGCCCCTAAATAAGGAAAATTTCTGCCTTTTTTCCCTGACATAAGTGAAATTTCTGCAATTTTACCCCAAAATAAGTGAAATTTCTGCAATTTTGCCCCAAAATAAAGGAAATTTCTGGAATTTTGCCCCAAAATAAGTGGAATTTCTTAGTTTTGCCCCAAAATAAGGAGAATTTCTGTCTTTTTGCCCCACAATTAGCGGAATTTCTGCAATTTTGCTCCAAAATACGGTCAATTTCTGCCTTTTTGCTCGAAAATATGAAGAATGCATACCTTTTTGCCATAAAAAAGGGAAATTTCTTCATTTTTTTCTCCAAAATAAGGGGAATTTCTGCTTTTTTGCCCTTAAATAAGTGAAATTTCTGTCTTTTTCCCCCAAAACAAAAAGAATTTCTGTATTTTTTTCCCCAAAATAAGGAAAAATTCTGACTTATTACCCTGAAGTAAGTGAAATTTCTGCAATTTTGCCCCAAAATAAGAGAAATTTCTGCTTTTTTGCCCCCAAATAAGGGGAATTTCAGCCATTTTACATCAAAATAAGGGTAAATTTTGCATTTTTGCCACAAAATATTAGGAATTTCTGCCTTTTTGACCCAAACTAAGGAAAATTTCTGCCTTTTTTCCCTGAAATAAGTGAAATTTCTGCAATTTTGCCCCAAAATAAGTGAAATTTCTGCAATTTTGCCCCAAAATAAGGGAAATTTCTGCCTTTTTGCCCCCAAATAAAGGGAATTTCAGCCTTTTTACCTCAAAATAAGGGAAATTTCTGCATATTTGCCACAAAATATTTGGAATTTCTGCATTTTTGCCCCTAAATAAGGAAAATTTCTGCCTTTTTTCCCTGACATAAGTGAAATTTCTGCAATTTTGCCCCAAAATAAGTGAAATTTCTGCAATTTTGCCCCAAAATAAAGGAAGTTTCTGGAATTTTGCCCCAAAATAAGTGGAATTTCTTAGTTTTGCCCCAAAATAAGGAGAATTTCTGTCTTTTTGCCCCACAATTAGCGGAATTTCTGCAATTTTGCTCCAAAATACGGTCAATTTCTGCCTTTTTGCTCGAAAATAAGAAGAATGCATACCTTTTTGCCATAAAAAAGAGAAATTTCTTCATTTTTTCTCCAAAATAAGGGGAATTCCTGCTTTTTTTGCCTTTAAATAAGTGAAATTTCTGTCTTTTTCCCCCAAAACAAAATAATTTCTGTCTTTTTTTCCCCAAAATAAGGAAAAATTCTGACTTATTACCCTGAAGTAAGTGAAATTTCTGCAATTTTGCCCCAAAATAAGAGAAATTTCTACTTTTTTGCCCCCAAATAAGGGGAATTTCAGCCTTTTTACATCAAAATAAGGGTAAATTTTGCATTTTTGCCACAAAATATTAGGAATTTCTGCCTTTTTGCCCCAAACTAAGGAAAATTTCTGCCTTTTTTCTCTGAAATAAGTGAAATTTCTGCAATTTTGCCCCAAAATAAGTGAAATTTCTGCAATTTTGCCCCAAAATAAGGGAAATTTCTGCCTTTTTGCCCCCAAATAAGGGGAATTTCAGCCTTTTTACCTCAAAATAAGGGGAATTTCTGCATTTTTGCCACAAAATATTAGGAATTTCTGCCTTTTTGCCTTAAAATAAGGAAAATTTCTGCTTTTTTTCCCTGTAATAAGTGAAATTTCTGCATTTTTGCCCCAAAATAGGTGAAATTTCTGCAATTTTGCCCCATATTAAGAGAAATTTCTGGTATTTTGCCTCAAAATAAGTGGAATTTCTTAGTTTTGCCCCAAAATAAGGAGAATTTCTGTCTTTTTGCCCCACAATTAGCGGAATTTCTGCAATTTTGCTCCAAAATACGGTCAATTTCTGCCTTTTTGCTCGAAAATAAGAAGAATGCATACCTTTTTGCCATAAAAAAGGGAAATTTCTTCATTTTTTCTCCAAAATAAGGGGAATTTCTGCTTTTTTGCCCTTAAATAAGTGAAATTTCTGTCTTTTTCCCCCAAAACAAAAAGAATTTCTGTCTTTTTTTCCCCAAAATAAGGAAAAATTCTGACTTATTACCCTGAAGTAAGTGAAATTTCTGCAATTTTGCCCCAAAATAAGAGAAATTTCTGCTTTTTTGCCCCCAAATAAGGGGAATTTCAGCCATTTTACATCAAAATAAGGGTAAATTTTGCATTTTTGCCACAAAATATTAGGAATTTCTGCCTTTTTGACCCAAACTAAGGAAAATTTCTGCCTTTTTTCCCTGAAATAAGTGAAATTTCTGCAATTTTGCCCCAAAATAAGTGAAATTTCTGCAATTTTGCCCCAAAATAAGGGAAATTTCTGCCTTTTTGCCCCCAAATAAAGGGAATTTCAGCCTTTTTACCTCAAAATAAGGGAAATTTCTGCATATTTGCCACAAAATATTTGGAATTTCTGCATTTTTGCCCCTAAATAAGGAAAATTTCTGCCTTTTTTCCCTGACATAAGTGAAATTTCTGCAATTTTGCCCCAAAATAAGTGAAATTTCTGCAATTTTGCCCCAAAATAAAGGAAGTTTCTGGAATTTTGCCCCAAAATAAGTGGAATTTCTTAGTTTTGCCCCAAAATAAGGAGAATTTCTGTCTTTTTGCCCCACAATTAGCGGAATTTCTGCAATTTTGCTCCAAAATACGGTCAATTTCTGCCTTTTTGCTCGAAAATAAGAAGAATGCATACCTTTTTGCCATAAAAAAGAGAAATTTCTTCATTTTTTCTCCAAAATAAGGGGAATTCCTGCTTTTTTTGCCTTTAAATAAGTGAAATTTCTGTCTTTTTCCCCCAAAACAAAATAATTTCTGTCTTTTTTTCCCCAAAATAAGGAAAAATTCTGACTTATTACCCTGAAGTAAGTGAAATTTCTGCAATTTTGCCCCAAAATAAGAGAAATTTCTACTTTTTTGCCCCCAAATAAGGGGAATTTCAGCCTTTTTACATCAAAATAAGGGTAAATTTTGCATTTTTGCCACAAAATATTAGGAATTTCTGCCTTTTTGCCCCAAACTAAGGAAAATTTCTGCCTTTTTTCTCTGAAATAAGTGAAATTTCTGCAATTTTGCCCCAAAATAAGTGAAATTTCTGCAATTTTGCCCCAAAATAAGGGAAATTTCTGCCTTTTTGCCCCCAAATAAGGGGAATTTCAGCCTTTTTACCTCAAAATAAGGGGAATTTCTGCATTTTTGCCACAAAATATTAGGAATTTCTGCCTTTTTGCCTTAAAATAAGGAAAATTTCTGCTTTTTTTCCCTGTAATAAGTGAAATTTCTGCATTTTTGCCCCAAAATAGGTGAAATTTCTGCAATTTTGCCCCATATTAAGAGAAATTTCTGGTATTTTGCCTCAAAATAAGTGGAATTTCTTAGTTTTGCCCCATAATAAGGAGAATTTCTGTCTTTTTGCCCCAACATATAGAAAATTTCTGACTTTTTGCCCCACAATTAGGGGAATTTCTGCAATTTTGCTCCAAAATACGGGGAATTTCTGCCTTTTTGCCCGATAATAAGAAGAATGCATACCTTTTTGCCATTAAAAAGGGAAATTTCCTCATTTTTGCTCCAAAATAAGCGGAATTTCTGATTTTTTGCCTCTAAATAAGTGGAATTTCTGTCTTTTTCCCCCAAAACAAAGGGAATTTCTGTCTTTTTTGCCCCAAAATAAAAAATATTTCTGACTTATTACCATGAAATAAGTGAAATTTTTCCATTTTTCACCAAAATAAGGGAAATTTCTGCCTTTTTGCCCCCAAATAAGGGAAATTTCAGCCTTTTTACCTCAAAATAAGGGGAATTTCTTCCTTTTTGCCCAAAAATAAGGAAAATTTCTGCCCTTTTTCCCTGAAATAAGTAAAATATCTGCAATTTTGCCCCAAAATAAGTGAAATTTCTGCAATTTTGCCCCAAAATGAGAAAAATTTCTGGAATTTTGCCCCAAAATAAGTGGAATTACTGAGTTTTGCCCCAAAATAAGGAGAATTTCTGTCTTTTTGCCCTAACATATAGGGAATTTTTGCATTTTTGCCCCACAATTAGGGGAATTTCTGCAATTTTGCTCCAGAATACGTGGAATTTCTGCCCTTTTGCCCGAAAATAAGAAGAAAGTATAGCTTTTTGCCATAAAAAAAGGAAATTACTTCATTTTTGCTCCAAAATAACGGGAAATTCTGCTTTTTTGCCTCTAAATAAGTGGAATTTCTGTCTTTCCCCCCAAAACAAAGGGAATTCCTGTATTTTTGCCCCAAAATAAAGAATAATTGTGACTTATTACCCTGAAGTAAGTGATATTTCTGCAATTTTGCCCCAAAATAAGGAAAATTATTGCATTTTTGCCCCCAAATAAGGGGAATTTCAGCCTTTTTACCTCAAAATAAGGGGAATTTCTTCATTTTTGCCACAAAATATTAGGAATTTCTGCCTTTTTGCACCAAAATAAGGAAAATTTCTGCCTTTTTTCTCTGAAATAAGTGAAATTTCTGCAATTTTGCCCCAAAATAAGTGAAATTTCTGCAATTTTGCCCCAAAATAAGGGAAATTTCTGCCTTTTTGCCCCCAAATAAGGGGAATTTCAGCCTTTTTACCTCAAAATAAGGGGAATTTCTGCATTTTTGCCACAAAATATCAAAAATTTCTGCCTTTTTGCCCCAAAATAAGGAAAATAACTGCTTTTTTCCCTTTAATAAGTGAAATTTCTGCAACTTTGCCCCAAAATAAGTGAAATTTCTGCAATTTTGCCCCAAAAGAAGGGAAATTCCTGGAATTTTGCCCCAAAATAAGTGGAATTTCTGAGTTTTGCCCCAAAATAAGGAGAATTTCTGTCTTTTTGCCCCAACATATAAAGAATTTCTCCCTTTTTCTCCACAATTAGGAGAATTTCTGCAATATTGCTCCAAAATACAAGGAATTTCTGCCTTTTTGCCCGATAATAAGAAGAATGCATAACTTTTTGCCATAAAAAAGGGAAATTTCTTCATTTTTGCTCCAAAATAAGGGAATTTCTGCTTTTTTGCACCAAAATAAGTGGAATTTCTGTCTTTTTCCCACATAACAAAGGGAATTTCTGTATTTTTTCCCCCGAAATAAAAAATATTTCTGACTTATTACCCTGAAATAAGTGAAATTTCTGCCTTTTTGCCCCAAAATAAGGGAAATTTCTGCCTTTTTGTCCCCAAATAAGGGAAATTTCAGCCTTTTTACCTCAAAATAAGAGGAATTTCTGCCTTTTTGCCCCAAAATATAAATTTTCTGCCCTTCTTCCCTGAAATAAGTGAAATTTCTGCAATTTTGCCCCAAAATAAAGGAAATTTCTGGAATTTTGCCCCCAAATAATTGGAATTAATGAGTTTTGCCCCAAAATAAGGAGAATTTCTGTCTTTTTGCCCTAAAATATAGGGAATTTCTGCCTTTTTGCCTTACAATTAGGGGAATTTCTGCAATTTTGCTCCAAAATACAAAAAATTTCTGCCCTTTTGCCTGACAATAAGAAGAATGCATACCTTTTTGCTATAAAAAAGAAAAATTTCTTTATTTTTGATCCAAAACAAGGGGAATTTCTGCTTTTTTGCCTCTAAATATGTGGAATTTCTGTCTTTTTCCCCCAAAACAAAGGGAATTTCTGTCTTTTTTGCCCCAAAATAAGGGAAATTTCTGACTTATTACCCTGAAATAAGTGAAATTTCTGCAATTTTGCCCCAAAATAAGGGAAATTTCTGCCTTTTTGCCCCCAAATAAGGGGAATTTCAGCCTTTTTACCTCAAAATAAGGGAAATTTCTGCATTTTTGCCACAAAATATTAAAAATTTCTGCATTTTTGCCCCCCAAAAAAAGAAAATATCTGACTTTATTCCCTGTAATAAGTGAAATTTCTGCAACTTTGCCCCAAAATAAGTGAAATTTTTGCAATTTTGCCCCAAATTAAGAGAAATTTCTGGTATTTTGCCCCAAAATAAGTGGAATTTCTGAGTTTTGCCCCAAAATTAAGAGAATTTCTGTCTTTTTGCCCCAAGATATAGAGAATTTCTGCCTTTTTCCCCACAATTAGGGGAATTTCTGCAATTTTGCTCCAAAATACAAGGAATTTCTGCCTTTTTGCCCGATAATAAGAAGAATGCATAACTTTTTGCCATAAAAAAAAGAAATTTCTTCATTTTTGCTCCAAAATAAATGGAATTTCTGCTTTTTTTCCTAAAAATAACTGGAATTTTTGTCTTTTTCCCCCAAAACAAAGGGAATTTCTGTATTTTTGGCCCCAAATTAAAAAATATTTCTGACTTATTAACCTGAAATAAGTGAAATTTCTTCAATTTTTTCCCAAAATAAGGGAAATATCTGCCTTTTTGTCCCCAAATAAGGGAAATTTCAGCCTTTTTACCTCAAAATAAGGGTAATTTCTGCCTTTTTGCCCCAAAATATAAAATTTCTTCCCTTCTTTTCTGAAATAAGTGAAATTTCTGCAATTTTGCCCCAAAATAAGGGAAATTTCTGGAATTTTGCCCCAAAATAAGTGGAATTACTGAGTTTTGCCCCAAAATAAGGAGAATTTCTGTCTTTTTGCCCTAACATATAGGGAATTTCTGTTCTTTGTCACACAATTAGGGGAATTTCTGCAATTTTGCTTCAAAATACGGGGAATTTCTGCCTTTTTGCCCGAAAATAAGAAGAAAGTATAGCTTTTTGCCATAAAAAAGAGAAATTTCTTCATTTTTGCCCCAAAATAAGCGGAATTTCTGATTTTTTGCCATTAAATAAGTGGAATTTCTGTCCTTTTCCCTCAAAGCATAGGGAATTCCTGTATTTTTGCCCCAAAATAAGGAAAAATTCTGACATTTTACCCTGAAGTAAGTGAAATTTCTGCAATTTTGCCCCAAAATAAGGGAAATTTTTGCCTTTTTGCCCCCAAATAAGGGGAATTTCAGCCTTTTTACCTCAAAATAAGGGGAATTTCGGCTTTTTTGCCTCACAATGTTAGAAATTTCTACCTTTTTGCCCCAAAATAAAGAAAATTTCAGCATTTTTTCCCTGAAATAAGTGAAATTTCTGCAATTTTGCCCCAAAATAAGTGAAATTTCTGCAATTTTGCCCCAAAATAAGTGAAATTTCTGCAATTTTGCCCCAAAATAAGTAAAATTTCTGCAATTTTGCCCCAAAATAAGAGAAATTTCTGGAATTTTGCCTCAAAATAAGTTTAATTTCTGAGTTCTGCCCCAAAATAAGGAGAATTTCTGTCTTTTTGCCCTAACATATAGGGAATTTCTGCTCTTTGTCACACAATTAGGGGAATTTCTGCAATTTTGCTTCAAAATACGGGGAATTTCTGCCTTTTTGCCCGAAAATAAGAAGAAAGTATAGCTTTTTGCCATAAAAAAGAGATATTTCTTCATTTTTGCCCCAAAATAAGCGGAATTTCTGATTTTTTGCCATTAAATAAGTGGAATTTCTGTCCTTTTCCCTCAAAGCATAGGGAATTCCTGTATTTTTGCCCCAAAATAAGGAAAAATTCTGACATTTTACCCTGAAGTAAGTGAAATTTCTGCAATTTTGCCCCAAAATAAGGGAAATTTTTGCCTTTTTGCCCCCAAATAAGGGGAATTTCAGCCTTTTTACCTCAAAATAAGGGGAATTTCGGCATTTTTGCCTCACAATGTTAGAAATTTCTGCCTTTTTGCCCCAAAATAAAGAAAATTTCAGCATTTTTTCCTTGAAATAAGTGAAATTTCTGCAATTTTGCCCCAAAATAAGTGAAATTTCTGCAATTTTGCCCCAAAATAAGTGAAATTTCTGCAATTTTGCCCCAAAATAAGTAAAATTTCTGCAATTTTGCCCCAAAATAAGGGAAATTTCTGGAATTTTGCCTCAAAATAAGTTTAATTTCTGAGTTCTGCACCAAAATAAGGAGATTTTCTGTCTTTATGCCCCAACATATAGGGAATTTCTGCCTTTTTGCCTTAAAATTAGGGGAATATCTGCAATTTTGCTCCAAAATACGAAGAATTTCTGCCCTTTTGCCTGAAAATAAGAAGAATGCATACCTTTTTGCCATAAAAAAGGGAAATTTCTTCATTTTTGATCCAAAATAAGGGGAATTTCTGCTTTTTTGCCTCTAAATAAGTGGAATTTCTGTCTTTTTCCCCAAAAACAAAGGGAATTTCTGTCTTTTTGCCCCAAAATAAGGAAATTTTCTGACTTATTACCCTAAAATAAGTGAAATTTCTGCAATTTTGCCCCAAAATAAGGGAAATTTCTGCCTTTTTGCCCCAAAATAAGGGGAAAATTCAGCCTTTTTACCTCAAAATAAGGGAATTTTCTGCATTTTTGCCACAAAATATTAGGAATTTCTGCATTTTTGCCCCAAAATAAAGAAAATTTCTGCCTTTTTTCCCTGACATAAGTGAAATTTCTGCAATTTTGCCCCAAAAGAAGTGAAATTTCTGCAATTTTGCCCCAAAATAAGGGAAATTTCTGGAATTTTACCACAAATAAGTGGAATTTCTGAGTTATGCCACAAAATAAGGAGAATTTCTGTCTTTTTGTCCAAACATATAGGGAATTTCTGACTTTTTGCCCCACAATTAGCAGAATTTCTGCAATTTTGCTCCAAAATACGGGGAATTTCTGCCTTTTTGCCGGAAAATAAGAAGAATGCATACCTTTTTGCCATAAAAAAGGGAAATTTCTTCATTTTTGCTCCAAAAAGGGGAATTTCTGCTTTTTTGCCTCTAAATAAGTGGAATTTCTGTTTTTTACCCCTAAACAAAGGGAATTCCTGTCTTTTTTGCCCCAAAATAAGGAAAATTTCTGACTTATTACCCTGAAATAAGTGAAATTTCTGCAATTTTGCCCCAAAATAAGGGAAATTTCTGCCTTTTTGCCCCCAAATTAGGGGAATTTCAGGCTTTTTACCTCAAAATAAAGGAAATTTCTGCATTTTTGCCACAAAATATTAGGAATTTCTGCATTTTTGCCCCTAAATAAGGAAAATTTCTGCCTTTTTTCCCTGACATAAGTGAAATTTCTGCAATTTTGCCCCAAAATAAGTGAAATTTCTGCAATTTTGCCCCAAAATAAAGGAAATTTCTGGATTTTTGCCCCAAAATAAGTGGAATTTCTTAGTTTTGCCCCAAAATAAGGAGAATTTCTGTATTTTGCCCCACAATTAGCGGAATTTCTGCAATTTTGCTCCAAAATACGGTCAATTTCTGCCTTTTTGCTCGAACATAAGAAGAATGCATAACTTTTTGCCATAAAAAAGGGAAATTTCTTCATTTTTGCTCCAAAATAAGGGGAATTTCTGCTTTTTTGCCTTTAAATAAGTGAAATTTCTGTCTTTTTCCCCCAAAACAAAAAGAATTTCTGTCTTTTTTCCCCAAAATAAGGAAAAATTCTGACTTATTACCCTGAAGTAAGTGAAATTTCTGCAATTTTGCCCCAAAATAAGAGAAATTTCTGCTTTTTTGCCCCCAAATAAGGGGAATTTCAGCCTTTTTACATCAAAATAAGGGTAAATTTTGCATTTTTGCCACAAAATATTAGGAATTTCTGCCTTTTTGCCCCAAACTCAAAAAAATTTCTGCCTTTTTTCCCTGAAATAAGTGAAATTTCTGCAATTTTGCCCCAAAATGAGTGAAATTTCTGCAATTTTGCCCCAAAATAAGGAAAATTTCTGCCTTTTTGCCCCCAAATAAGGGGAATTTCAGGCGTTTTACCTCAAAATAAGGGGAATTTCTGCATTTTTGCCACAAAATATTAGGAATTTCTGCCTCTTTGCCTTAAAATAAGGAAAATTTCTGCCTTTTTTCCCTGTAATAAGTGAAATTTCTGCATTTTTGCCCCAAAATAGGTGAAATTTCTGCAATTTTGCCCCAAATTAAGAGAAATTTCTGGTATTTTGCCTCAAAATAAGTGGAATTTCTTAGTTTTGCCCCATAATAAGGAGAATTTCTGTCTTTTTGCCCCAACATATAGAAAA